>NW_026889778.1:16007500-16607500 GCF_033153115.1 Saccostrea echinata
GTTTTTATCTGTATTTACATATCTTTGGAAGCCTTGTGATAACTTTTGTTAATTATTTAGAGTAATCTTATTGAGAAGATTGTTTTTTTTTTTTCAAAGAAGTCAAGAAAACGGAAGACCTGTTATTGCCTTCGCAATAAGTATCTAGTTATTATTATTATTCTTTTTTTTCATAGTACAGCCCATATCTCAGCTATGCGTGGTTCAATTGAAAAGATTTTTTCAGAGAAGATGCATCATGAATATATCTCCAGGGGTGTCCCTCACTTTTTTGAAATTCACTTCCGTTCGCGATTTTTGGGGAAAATTGTATTTTTTAAATGGAATTTTGTCCGTTAATTTTCTCGAGAACAGCTAAAGATATGAAATTGAAACTCACTGACGTGATAGAACATCAAATGGAGATATGGTGATCGACCTTTATTTTTCGTCATTCGTACTTCCGGGCGCGAACGGAAGTGAATTGAAAAATGATAAATTTGCAACTTTTTTGTTTTTTAATATTTTTCTTTGAAATTTACAGGGTTAATAGAAAGTCTTCTAAGAATTCTATGTATGTTTTCATCATTTTGATTGATGCATTTATTGCAAAGATATGACCGATCCAAACTTTCTCCTATGTTGCGGGTTCGAATCCTGCTGGAGCGGGAGATTGTTTCTCTCTTTTTTCAGTTGTAAATAATATTTTTCTCTGTGAAGACATGTATGATAGTTTTTGCTTATTTTTTAAAGCTTTGTGAACAGAGATTCTAAGAAATCCTTCAATAATTATGATCTATGTTGAAAGACTGTGTTAGATAAACGCAAACGAAAAATACTTGCAATAAAGTATTAAATGAAGTGAAATAGCATAGCGTTCTGAAGAAAAGTTCGGTCGGAAGACCACTTGTTGCCCTAGCAACAAGAAACGCATCTAGTTAGGGTCTTCCGTCTTCTGCGGAAGACCCTTCTATTATTCTATTGTTGATTTTTCACTTTTCTTATTATTATTATTATTATTATTCTTTTTTTTTTCCTTACCGATTTTGTGCAGAAGATTTCTCGGAGATCGCTCGATCGATTTGCTTTAAATTTTCAGGGTTAATGCGTTGGTATCTGAAGTTTATAACGCCCTGTCAGTTTTTGAAAAATCACTTCCGGTCAGAAGTTATCGCCCTTTGATCGATTTTTAGATAGACTTTGTGTCTGCACAAAAACTCAGGAACGACAAATGCTAGAGTGTTGAAACTTTCAGTGGTGATAGAGGACATGTTCTAGATGTGCACCTTGGTTTTCATATTTTCCGGAAGTGCAAAGTATGGAAGCTCGGTAGGGGTCAAAATTTAGGACGTGATTTATGAGTGAATTTTAGAGACATTTCTGATAATAACATTTTAAATAGAAGTATTTTGTTAAAACATATTGAAGAAAAAGTCTTCAAAATCACAAGACCTTTCATTTGATATGAAGAAAAAGGGGCTGACCCCTCAAATTAGGGGCTCAGAAGGGCCAAAAGTCTTTCATCTATAACTTTTTAATGATCAATATTTTGTTATAAATTATTGAAGCAAAAATGTTTATCTTAACATTCTGTAGCTATATATTATAAAATTTTGATCATATGTTACGTAATAAGGGGCCATAAGGGGCCAGAATGCTAAATCTTTGACACTTTGTATCTCGAAAAGGAGAAATATTTTGATAAGCAATATTGAACAAAATATGTTTAGAATAATGTTCTAAACAATATACACCCTTTTAATTTTTGCAAGACATCCCCATTAAGGACTTGGAGGGCTGGCCCCTAAATATTGTTATTCTATATATCTCTTAAACGAAAGGAAATTTCTGAATAGTTGTTGAACAAAAAGTCCTCAAAATCAAAAGACCTTTCATTTGATATCAAGAAAAAGGGGCTGACCCCTCAAATTAGGGGCTCAGAAGGGCCAAAAGTCTTTCATCTATAACTTTTTAATGATCAATATTTTGTTATAAATTACTGAAGCAAAAATGTTCATCTTAACATTCTGCAACTATATATTATAAAATTTTGATCATATGTTACGTAATAAGGGGCCATAAGGGGCCAGAATGCTAAATCTTTGACACTTTGTATCTCGAAAAGGAGAAATATTTTGATAAGCAATATTGAACAAAAGATGCTCAGAAAAATGTTCTAAACAATATACACCCTTTTAATTTTTGCAAGACATCCCCATTAAGGACTTGGAGGGCTGGCCCCCTAAATATTGTTATTCTATATATTCTTAAACGAAAGGAAATTTCTGAATAGTTGTTGAACAAAAACTCTTCAAAATCACAAGACCTTTTATTTGATATCAAGAAAAAGGGGCTGACCCCTCAAATAAGGGGCTCAGAAGGGCCAAAAGTCTTTCATCTATAACTTTTTAATGATCAATATTTTGTTATAAATTACTGAAGCAAAAATGTTTATCTTAACATTCTGTAGCTATATATTATAAAATTTTGATCATATGTTACGTAATAAGGGGCCATAAGGGGCCAGAATGCTAAATCTTTGACACTTTGTATCTCGAAAAGGAGAAATATTTTGATAAGCAATATTGAACAAAATATGTTTAGAATAATGTTCTAAACAATATACATCCTTTTACTTTTTGCAAGACATCCCCATTAAGGACTTGGAGGGCTGGCCCCTTAATATTGTTATTCTATATATCTCTTAAACGAAAGGAAATTTCTGAATAGTTGTTGAACAAAAAGTCTTCAAAATCACAAGACCTTTTATTTGATATCAAGAAAAAGAGGCTGACCCCTCAAATTAGGGGCTCAGAAGGGCCAAAAGTCTTTTATCTATAACTTTTTAATGATCAATATTTTGTTATAAATTACTGAAGCAAAAATGTTCATATTAATATTTTGCAGCTATATATTGTAAAGTTTTGATCATATGTTGCGTAATAAGGGACCTTAATGGGCCAGAATGCTAAATCTTTGACACTTTGTATCTCGAAAAGGAGAAATATTTTGATAAGCAATATTGAACAAAAGATGTTCAGAATAATGTTCTAAACAATATACACCCTTTTAATTTTTGCAAGACATCCCCATTAAGGACTTGGAGGGCTGGCCCCTAAATATTGTTATTCTATATATCTCTTAAACGAAAGGAAATTTCTGAATAGTTGTTGAACAAAAAGTCTTCAAAATCACAAGACCTTTCATTTTATATCAAGAAAAAGGGGCTAACACCTCAAATTAGGGGCTCAGAAGGGCCAAAAGTCTTTTATCTATAACTCTTTAATGATCAATATTTTGTTATAAATTACTGAAGCAAAAATGTTCATCTTAACATTCTGCAACTATATATTATAAAATTTTGATCATATGTTACGTAACAAGGGGCCATAAGGGGCCAGAATGCTAAATCTTTGACACTTTATATCTCGAAAAGGAGAAATATTTTGATAAACAATATTGAACAAATGATGTTCAGAATAATGTTCTAAACAATATACACCCTTTTAATTTTTGCAAGACATCCCCATTAAGGACTTGGAGGGCTGGCCCCTAAATATTGTTATTCTATAAATCTCTTAAACGAAAGGAAATTTCTGAATAGTTGTTGAACAAAAAGTCTTCAAAATTACAAGACCTTTTATTTGTTATGAAGAAAAAGGGGGCGACCCTCAAATTAGGGGCTCAGAAGGGCCAAAAGTCTTTTATCTATAACTTTTTTATGATCAATATTTTGCTATAAATTACTGAAATAAAAATGTTCATATTAATATTTTGCAGCTATATATTGTAAAGTTTTGATCATATGTTGCGTAATAAGGGACCTTAGTTGGCCAGAATACTAAATCTTTGACACTTTATATCTCGAAAAGGGGAAATATTTTGATAAGCAATATTGAACAAAAGATGTTTAGAATAATGTTCTTAACAATATACACCCTTTTAATTTTTGCAAGACCTCCCCATTAAGGACTTGGAGGGCTGGCCCCTAAATATTGTTATTCTAGATATCGTTTAAACTAAAGGAAATTTCTGAATAGTTGTTGAACAAAAAGTCTTCAAAATCACAAGACCTTTCATTTGATATCAAGAAAAAGGGGCAGACCCCTCAGATTAGGGGCTCAGAGGGGCCAAAAGTCTTTCATCTTTAACTCCTTAACGTTAAATATTTTGATATTAATTATTGAAGCAAAAATGTTCATCTTCACAATCTGCAACTATATATCTTAAAATTTTCATCAAATATTACGTAATTAAGGGCAATAAGGGGCCAGAATGCTTAATCTTTGACGCTTTATATCTCGAAAAGGGAAACATTTTGAAAAGCAATATTGAATAAAAGTTGTTTAGAATGATGTTCTCAACCATGTGCATCCTTTGAATTTTTCATAAACAGCCCCTATAAGGACTTAAAGGGGCGGCACCTAAATATTTCAAGTCTACATATCTCGTAAACGAAACGAAACTTCTGAATACTTGTTGAACAAAAAGTCTTCAGAATTACAAGACCTTTCATGTGATATCAAGAAAAAGGGGCTGACCCCTCAAATTAGGGGCTCAGAGGGGCCAAAAGTGTTTTATCTATAACCCTTTTACAGTAATGTTCATTTTCAAGATCTGCTACTATAAATATTTTAAAATCTTCATCAAACATTGCGTTTTTAGGTGCCATAATGATCAAAATTTTATTAAACATAACTGAAGCAAATTGTACGTTTTCACTATTTATATATTTATGAACGAAAATCTCAGTCAAATTCGTATCTCATCTTATCAAAAATCGGACGGAAGACCCACTCGTTGCTCGCAACGAGATCGCATCTAGTTATTATTATTATTCTTTTTTCATAGTACGGCCGATATCTGAGCTGTGAGTGGACGGATTTCAAAGATTTTTTCTGAAAAGATGCATCGTGAGAATATCTCCAGACGCGTTTTTCATTTTTTGAAAAATCACTTCCGTTCGCGATTTTTGGGGAAATTTGTTTTTTTTTTAAATGGAATTTTGTCCGTTAATTTTCTCAAGAACGGCTAAAGATATGAAATTGAAACTCACGGACCTGATAGCACATTAAATGGAGATATGGTGATCGACCATTATTTTTCGTCGTTCGTACTTCCGTTCGCGAACGGAAGTGAATTCAAAAATGTTAAATTTGCAACTTTTTTGTTTTTCAATATTTTTCTTTGAAATTTACAGGGTTAATAGAGAGTCTTCTAAGAGTTCTATGTATGTTTTCATCATTTTGATTGATGCATTTATTGCAAAGATATGACCGATCCAAACTTTCTCGTATGTTGCGCGTTCGAATCCTGCTTGGGCGGGAGATTGTTTCTCTCTTTTTTCAGTTGAAAATAATATTTTTCTCCATGAAGACATGTATGATAGTTTTTGCTTATTTTTAAGCTTTGTTTACAGAGATTCTATAGAAATCCTTTAATAATTATGATCTATGTTGAAAGACTGTGTTACATAAACGTAAACGAAAAATACCTTCATTAAAGTATTAAATGAAGTGAGATAGCATAGTGTTCTGGAGAAAAGTTCAGTCGGAAGACCACTTGTTGCCCTAGCAACAAGAAACGCATCTAGTTATTATTATTATTCTTTTTTCATAGTACGGCCGATATCTCAGCTGTCAGTGGACGGATTTCAAAGATTTTTTCAGGGAAGATGTATCGTGAGAATATCTCCAGACGTTTTTTCATTTTTTGAAAAATCACTTCCGTTCGCGATTTTTGGGGAAATTTGTTTTTTTCAAATGGAATTTTGTCCGTTGATTTTCTCGAGAACGGCTAAAGATATGAAATTGAAACTCACTGACGTGATAGAGCATCAAATGGAGATATGGTGATCGACCTTTATTTTTCGTCGTTCGGACTTCCGGTCGCGAACGGAAGTGAATTCAAAAATGTTAAATTTGCAACTTTTTTGTTTTTCAATATTTTTCTTTGATATTTAAAGGGTTAATAGAAAGTCTTCCAAGAATTCTATGTATGGTTTCGTCATTTTGATTGATACATTTATTGCAAAGATATGACCGGTCCAAACTTTCTCGTATGTTGCGGGTTCGAATCCTGCTGGGGCGGGACATTGTTTCTCTCTTTTTTCAGTTGAAAATAATATTTTTCTCCGTGAAGACATGTATGATAGTTTTTGCTTATTTTTTAAAGCTTTGTTAACAGAGACTCTACAGTAATTCTTTAATAATTATGATCTATGTTGAAAGACTGTGTTACATAAACGCAAACGAAAAATACCTTCAATAAAGTATTAAATAAAGTGAGATAGCATAGCGTTCTGGAGAAAAGTTCGGTCGGAAGACCACTTGTTGCCCTAGCAACAAGAAACCCATAGATCTAGTTATTATTAAGGTCTTCCGTTCCAGACGGAAGACCTTATAGTGATTGTACTGTTTATTATTATTATTATTATTATTTTTTCCCCTTTTTTTGTCGGCAGGATTTCTCAGAGATGACTGGATGGATTTTCCTGAAATTTTCAGGGTTGATGGAGAATGAAAATACCCCGAGGCGTTTTTTTCATTTTTTCAAAATTCACTTCCGGTCGTCAGATATGTCCGATTTCCGTTTTTTTTCAAAAATATTTTTTCCGAGTGAGATCTCAGAAACGGTTAGAGATTAAGACACCAAACTTATACGAGTAATAGATCATGAGGAGTAGGCGAGCCCATTTGGGTTAAGCGTGTCAGCCGTCACTTCCGGTCGTCACAGGAAGTGATCAAAGAAATCGAAAATTTCAACTTTTCTTTTTTGAATTTTTTTTTGCATCACATTATTGCATCTCATGTGTAGTTTCGAAATATGTCAGTCCCACCGGAAACAAAAACGACAACTTCCGGTTAGAAGAGGAAAACTACATAATTTGAGTAATTTACTTTCCCTTAAATATCTTTTGTAGATAAAGTATTTGAAAAGATTTTTAGATATGTTATTCAGACTGCAAATGTCTAGAGTAACGTCAAAAATCTTAGTAAAATTCACTTCCGGTCGCGTGTTTTTCCTGTCCTCAAAATGAAAAGTTATCTCAGCGAGATCTCGGAAACGGCATGAGATTAAGACACCAAACTTTAATGAGTAATAGACCTTGAGGAGTAGGCAAAACACATAGGGTTAGACGCGTCAGCCGTCACTTCCGGTCGTCACAGGAAGTGATCAAAAAATCGAAAATTTCAACTTTTCTTTATAAAATTAAAACTTGCATCACTTTGTTGCATCTCTTTCGTGTTTTGAAATATGTTAGATTCCACCGGAAACAAAAACTGTAAACTTCCGGTTTAAAGAGATAAACTACCTTATTTCGATGTTTAGCTTTCTCATAAATATCACTTAAAGATAAGTATTTGAAATGTTTTTTTTTATACATATGCTGTAGATACTACAAATGTCATGAGAAAATTCAGAATTTTTTATTCGATTCACTTCCGGTCGTGTGTTTTCCTGTCCCAAAATTAGAATGTGTTCTCACAATTGCTCGGTAAGAGTAAAAGACTGAAGTCTAAAACTTTCAGGACTTATAGTCAGTCATCAGTTCATTTGCATCGTGTAAAAATCGTCTGTCGTCATTACTTCCGGTCGTGACAGGAAATGAAGAAAAAAGTAATTTTTTAAGTTATTTTGTTTCTACATCAGTTTTAGGCTTATACCGACGTTGGAAAAGACATGTTTATGCAAACAGGAAGTAGTATAACGGAAGACCTTCTCATTACTAGTAATGAGTTTCTAGTTATTATTCTTTTTTTCATAGTTATGGCGATATCTCAGCTGTGAGTAAGCAGATTTCAGAGATTTGTTCAGGGAAGATGCATCATGTAAATATCTCCAGACGTCTTTTTCATTTTTTCAAAATTCACTTCCATTCGCGATTTTTTGGAATATTTGTATTTTTTAAATGGCATTTTGTCCAGAATTTTTCTCGAGAACGGCTAAAGATTAAATTGAAACTCAATGAATAGATAGAACATCAAATTCCAATATGGGGAACGACCTTTATTTTTCGTCGTCGGCACTTCCGGTTGCAAACGGAAGTGAATTCAAAAAGTCCAATATTTCAACTTTTTTGTTTTTCAATATTTTTCTTTAGGATTTACAGGGTTTATAGAGTGTCTTACAAGAATTCTAAATATGTATTCAATAATTTGATGCGTGCATTTATTGCAAAGATATGACCGATCCAATCTTTGTCCCACTGTCTGGGGTTCGAATCCTGCTGGAGGCAGTTAATTTTTTTTCTTTGTTTTTCTCTTTTTTCAGTTGCTAATGACTTCTCTCTCTTTGAAAACATGTATGGTAGCTTTTGCTGATTTTTAAAAGCTTTTTTGTCAGAGATTCTGTAGAAAACCTTTCGACATATACTGAATATCTTTGCATCTATAATATGTCCTTCTAAAACTATTTTAAGGATTTCATTCTTGTCCCCAAAGCTTGACCCATTCAAAAGTTGTCACCCCTTTTGCAATAAAACCTTGTTATCACTACTCCTCTGAAACCGTAAAACGTAGAGATTCCAAGCCTCATCAGTGTCTTCGACTCATTTAGAACTCTCTTCATTCTATCATTGCAAAAGCATTTTTTGGTCCCTTGTATGATTGATTGATTCATTGATTGTATGTTGTTTTACGTCCCATTCGAGAATTTTTCACTCATATAGAGACGTCACCTTATACCGGTGAAGGGCTTCAAATTTTGACCTTTACTCGGCACTCAGGGCCATTGAGCAGTGAGGGATCTTTATCGTGCCAACGCCTGCCGTGACACGGGGCCTCGGTTTTTAAGGTCTCATCCGAAGGACCCGCAACTTTCACTTCAGAGTGCCGAGCGCATGGCGAAGGAACAGTTGCCACCCATTTTTTTATCGACTTAGGTCAGTCGCGGCCGAGATTCGAACTCACGACCTCCCGATCACGGAGCGAGCGCTCTACCGTGGTCCCTTGTATGAGTTACTGCCCCTGAAAGTTTATGCTGCTTACATTTAATGAACTTTTTTTTAAAACGGTGTATCCTAGAGACATGGGACCAACTGCATCGGCATATTTGACTTTGACCTTGAAATAAAGGTCAAGGTCAAAGTCATTTTAAAACATAAGAAATTCCTTATATATGTGTAAAATATAGCAATTCACCAAATGACCTTGAACTTTGACCTTGACCTTTGACCTTGACATTGGGTCAAATGAAAAGTAAGGAAATGCATCCAGCTTCAGTATCAGGTAAAAACATAGAAAGTAAAGATTTCCTTGTTTTTTTTTTTTTTTTTTTTTTTTTTTTTTTTTTTGGTTTTTTTGGTTTTTTTTGTTTTGTTTTGTTTTGTTTTTTTTTTTTTTTGTTTTTTTTTTTTTTTTTAAATGACCTTGATCTTTAACATTTACCTTTGACCTTGACCCAGAGGTCACAATCAGGCTTAAAGATGTGAAAGTAGTTACAATTCTTAGTTTAAAAGAGGCATGAAATAAATAATTCACCCCACCCCCCCTTCTTAAAAAAATCACATCAACAACAACGTAGAATATTTCTGTAAAATTCAAACCAGACCTCGGATCGACACCATATTTGGTACAAATGTAGTATAGACCTCAGAGAAACTTTCTTGAGAGTTTTACGGTGAGTCTTTTAAGTTTATAGAAGTCATGAAGTTTCACGGCAAAAACTACAAGTTCTGCTGTGTTTGAAATTAAAGTGCAGATGAACGAAGAAATGATCTAAACCTTTTATCGGCTATTTCTTCAGATGTCGTTAGTAGCATTCGATTTTCCTGATATGATACGACATTTTAATACCAAGCATTCTCTCTTTCTTTTACATTTGGAATTTATTTGATTTTTATTTAGAATTAATCATTTTCCAGAATTAGCGATTTTCGGTATATTAAAAACAGTTCTCGCTTTCATTGTCGTGTTTCCCTTCTAAAAATGCATGTTGGGAGTTTAATTTGTGCTACACATATTTAATTTAACCCAAAGAAATGCTTATTTAAATGTTTCTTATTTATTTCAGGATATTCAGTCAGAAATATTAAAATCCGAACCCGATCTTTTAAGCTTACAACAAAGCTATTTTCAAAAAGTTCAGCATGCTCACAATATCGATGAATCGGGCTACAGTCCATTAATACATTTTCATTAGGGAACAGTGTAAACGTTTTCTACCGCAGCCCGTCCCTTGTTAATTTATATACTGCTTGCATGTTCAGGAACTATTTCCTTTTACGGAACTTCTTTCTTCCCCTACCGATTCTAAAAATACGCTTGTATTTATTCTATAGTCTTAACAATTAACTTACCCAATTTTATCGCAATGTGTAGCGCAGTGGTTAGCGCACCTGCCTTTCAAACCAAGGGTTTTGAGTTCGATCCCAGCTAGAGGAGCAATTTTTTATTTCTATATCTTTTAAACTTTTTTTTTTTTTTTTGCATTTTTAGGTCACCTGAGTAAACTCAGGTGACCTATTGCTATCCGTTTTTGTCCGTCGTCGTACGTCGTACGTCGTTCGTCGGTCGTAAACTTTTGAACATTTTCAGCTTCTTCTCTAAAACCGCTCAACCAATTTCAACCAAATTTGGCATATAGCATCTATGTGTAAAGGAGAACAAAAATTGTGAATTTCATGGTCCCTGCCCCCCTGGGGCCTGAGGGGTGGGGCTAAAACCACCAAAATTAATGCAATCTTTAAAAATCTTCTTCTTTATTCCTGGACATCAAGCAGTCAAACTGTTGGCATCATTGTAATAAGCATTGAGCCCTCTACCAAAATCGTGAAATTCTTGGCCCCAGGATCAGGGGTTCTGGTGCTAGGGTGGGGCTATATAGATCACATAGTGAAAGTGCATTATTTCTTTGAAAATCTTCTTCTCTGCTCCTGGGTATCAAATAAACTAACTAAGTACATAGTTATGAAGAGCAAGAATGCCTCTTCCAAAATTGTGAATTTCATGGCCCCAGGGTCAGGGGTCTTGGTGTTAGGGTGGGGCTCTATTGATTATATAGTGAAAATGCATTAATTCTTTGAAAATCTTCTTCTCTGTTCCTGGGTATTAAAAAAACAAACCAAGTATAAAGTTATGATGAGCAAGAGTGCCTCTTCCAAATTGTGAATTTCATGGCCCCAGGGTCAGGGGTTCTGATGTTAGGGCGGGGCTCTATTGATTATATAGTGAAAATGCATTTATTCTTTTAAAATCTTCTTCTCTGCTTCTGGGTATTAAATAAAGTAACAAAGTTCATAGTTATGATGAGCAAGAGTGCCTCTTCCAAAATTGTGAATTTCATGGCCCCAGGGTCAGGGGTTCTGGTGTTGGGGGGGGGGGGGTGGCTCTATTGACTATATAGTGAAAATGCATTAATTCTTTTAAAATCTTCTTCTCTGCTCCTTGGTATTAAATAAAGTAACAAAGTACATATTTATGATGAGCAAGAGTGCCTCTTCCAAAATTGTGAATTTCATGGCCCCAGGGTCAGGGGTTCTGGTGTAAAGGAGGGGGGTTGGCTCTTTTGACTATATAGTGAAAATGCATTAATTCTTTGAAAATCTTCTTCTCTGCTCCTGGATATTAAATAAACTAACTAAGAACATAGATATGATGAGCATGGCTGCCTTTTCAGAAATTGTGAATTTCATGGCCCCTGGGTCAGGGGTTCAGGTGTTGGGGGGGGGGGGGGGGCTCTATTGATTATTTGCATTAATTCTTTGAAAATCTTCTTCTCTACTCCTGGGTATTAAATAAACTAACTTAGTGCATAGTTATGATGAGCATGGTTGCCTTTTCCAAAATTGTGAATTTTTTGGTCCCTGGGTCAGGGGTTCTGGTGTCAGGGTGGGGCTCAATTGGTATATATAGTGAAAATGCATTATTTCTTTGAAAGTCTTCTCTCTCCTGGATATTAAATAAACTAAGTACATAGTTATGATGAGCAAGAATGCCTCCTCAGAAATTGTGAATTTTGTGGCCCCTGGATGAAGGGTTCTGGTGTTAGGTCGGGGCTCTATTGATATATAAGGAAAATGCATAAATTCTTTCAAAATCTTCTTCTCTGCTCCTTGGTATTGTTCAAGCAAAGGAAGTGCATGGTTATGATAAGGAAGAATGCCTCTTCCAAAATTGTGCAATTCATGGCCCCTGGGTCAGTGGTTCTTCTGAGGGGGGGGGGGGGGGGGGGCTCTATTGATTTTATAGTGAAAATGCATAATTTCTTTCAAAATATTTTTTCTACTACTGGTAATAAAGCAAAGAAACAAGTGTATAGTTATGATGAGCATAGTGCTTCTTCCAGAATTATTAGTTCATGGCCCCTGGGTAAGATTTTCTGGTGTAAAGGGGGAGGGGGGCTTTATTTATTTAATAACATAGTGAACATGCATTTCTTTGAAAATCTTGTATTCTTCTGGGCATATTCGAGGCAAACAGAGTAAAAGTTTTAATATGCAAGGGTATTTTTACCAGAATTTTGAACACCTGGATTATTTAGTCAAGTATTCTGGTCCTGGCCAGGGCTCTATGAACTTGTATTCTGCCGAGCAAAGTTATTCCCCTTTGCCATTCACCTTTGATAATTAATCACTGTAAATAATGTATTTGAAAGGTTAATAGAATAAGAGAATTATGCAAGAATATTTATTGTATAATACAAAAAGTACTTTCATAGTTTTAATGATCAGGTAGACTTGGAAATAATAGAAGAATAAAAGTGAGGCAAAAATAACTTATTTTTTTAATGTTCTTCAAAGGCCAAGAGAGACCAATGTGAGAAGTCGTAATATGGGGTTAAAAATAGACATTTTGTTAATAGTCTGCATGGTAATAGTGATAAATGGGGGACAGATAGATTCTATACCAATTATTTTGCTGATGCTCATCATACTATTTTTCTTGCTTTTGGGCAACAAAGCTTCATTTATCAGTGTATGGATCCTCTAAATTGTTGTATTGTACTCAGGTGACCGTTAAGGCCCTTGGGCCTCTTGTTCTTTTTTTTCAGCTCAAATGACACGAAAACTCTTAAAAAGGTGGAAAGGCCTCTAATTGTTCTCTGAACAATTAGTTTACGAGTTATTATTAAGGTCTTCCGATACACATGATAAGATATGAATATGAAACTTGCTGAGGTGATAGAGCATCAAATGTAGATATGTTGATCGACCATTATTTTTCGTCGTTCGTACTTCCGGTCGCAAATAAATGTTAAATTTGTAACTTTTTTGTTTTTCAATATTTTTCTCTGGGATTTACAGGATTAATAGAGAGTCTTCTAAGAGTTCTAAGTATCTTTTCATCATTTTGATTGATGCATTTATTGCAAAGATATGACCGATCCAAACTTTCTCGTATTGTTGCGGGTTCGAATCCTGCTGGGGCGGGAGATTGTTTCTCTCTTTTTTTCAGTTGTAAATGATATTTTTCTCTGTGAAGACATGTATGATAGTTTTTGCTTATTTTTTAAAGCTTTTTTAACAGAGATTCTACAGAAATCCTTTAATAATCATGATCTATGTTGAAAGACTGTGTTACATAAAGGCAAACAAAAAATACCTTCAATAAAGTGTTAAATGAAGTGAGGCAGCATAGCGATCTGGAGAAAAGTTGGGTCGGAAGACCACTTGTTGCCCTAGCAACAAGAAACGCATCTAGTTATTATTATTCTTATTATTATTTTTTTGACTTTCTAATTTTGTGCACGCGATTTCTCAGAGACTATTGGGTGAATTAGAATGAAATTTGCAGGGGAAACGTGTGGTAGGCTGAAGTTATTTTATCCGGGAGCAAATTCCAAAAATCACACCCGGTGCCAAGTTATGGACCATTTCCTGATTTTAAAATGAAATTTTGTCCAGGGATAATCTCAAGAACGGCTAAAGATATCAATGTCAAACTTTCAGGGATAATAGATCGTGATAAAGACTTGCCGGGAAGCTTAGTTTTGTACGCCGTCGGCACTTCCTGTCGCTACAGGAAGTGACTTTCAAAAATCGATTTTTTCAACTTTTTTGTTTTTAAATATTTTTCTGCGATATTAGTAGGGATAATAAAGTGTCTTATCGGACTACTAAATATATAATTTGTTTTAATGTTGATTCAAACATACTCTAGAAATTCGCTTTATTCGTTTTAAGTCACTTTATAATTTTGTGCACGCGATTTCTCGAAGACTTTTGGACGGATTTACATGAAATTTTCATGAATAGTGTGTTGTAAAATGAACTTGATCTATCTTAGAGAAAATTTGGAAATTGACTTCCGGTGCCAAGTTACAGACTATTTTCTGATTTCAAAATGACATTTTGTCCGCGGATAATTTCAAGAACAACAAGAGAAATCAATGTCAAACTTTCAGGGATTATAGTTCGTGGTAGTTACTAGCCGGGTCGCTACTTTTCGTTCGTCTTCGGCACTTCCGGTCGCTTACGGAAGTGATCAAAGAAATCGTAAAATTTCAACTTTCCTTTTATAAATCAATACTTACGTCACATTATTGCATCTCTTTTGTAGATTCGAAATATGTTAGTCCCACCGGAAACAAAAACGTCAACTTCCGGTTACAAGAGAAAACTACATAATTTGAGTATTTTTCTTTCCCATTAATATCTTTTGTAGTTATTAATGTCTTTTGTGGTATTTGAAATGAATTTTAAATATGTTATTCAGACTGCAAATGTTTAGAGTAATATAATGTCAAATATCTCTGTAAAATTCACTTCCGGACAGTGTTTTTCTGTCCTCAAAATGAGAAGTTGTGTGAGCAAGATCTCGGAAACCGTAAGAAATTAAGACGCCAAACTTATATGAGCAAGAGACCTTAAGATGTAGGCAAAACCATTTGGGTTAAGAGCGTCAGTCGTCAATTCTGTTCGTCACAGGAAGTGATCAAAGAAATCGAAAATTTCAACTTGTCTTTTTTTAAATAAAAATTGCATCACTTTATTGCATGTTTTTCGCAGATTCGAAAAATGTTGGTTCCACCGGAAACAAACACGACAACTTCCGGTCATAAGAAAAAAATACATAATTTGCGCATTTTACTCTCTTATAAATATTCTTTATAGATGAAGTATTTGAAATGAATTTTAAATATGTTATTCAGTCTTCAAATGTCTAAAGGAAACTTAACTATCTTTCAAAAATTCACTTCCGGTCGCATTTTTTCCTGTCCTCAAAATGAGAAGTTGTATGAGCGAGATCTCAAAAACAGATTAAAAAAAAGATTAAAACACCAAACTTTTATGAGTAATAGACCTTGAGGAGTAGGCGAAACCATTTGGGTTAAATGCGTCAGTCGTCACTTCCGCTTGTCACAGGAAGTGATCAAAGAAATCATAAATTTTAACTTTTCTTTTTTAAATTAAAACTTGCATCACTTTATTGCATCTCTTTCGCTGTTTTGAAATATGTTAGATTCCACCGGAAACAAAAACCTCAACCTCCAGTTTTAGGAGATAAACTACGTTATTTTAATATTTATCTTTCTTATAAATATTGCTTATCGATAAAGTACTTGAAATGATTTTATGTATGTTGTAGTTACTGCAAATATTTAAGGAAACGTGAGAGATTTTTTTTTTTAATAAAATTCACTTCCAGTCGCGTGTTTACCTGTCCTCAAAATTACAATTTGTTCTCACAATATTGCTCGGCAAAAGTAACCGACTGAAGTCTAAAACTTTCAGGACTGATAGTCAGTAATCAATTTATTTGAATCGTGAGAAAATCTTGTATCGCCATTACTTTCAGTCGTGGCAGAAAGTGATGAAAAAAAGTGAATGGTTAATGGTTAGCACGTTGGATTTTCACGTTGACGACCAGGGTTGAATCTCCAGAGTGTCTGAATTTCTTTTATCACTTTTCAGCTTGAATTTTCGTTTTTATTTGCAGAATCGGACTGAAGACCTCTCATTGCTCGCAATGAGTTTCTAGTTATTATTAAGGTCTTCCGTTTTCACGGAAGACCTTATAGTGATTCTACTGTTTCTTATTAAGGTCTTCCGTTTCAGTCGGAAGACCTTATAGTGATTCTACTGTTTATTATTATTATTATTATTTTCCCATTTTTTGTCCAAGCGACTTCTCAGAGATGACTCAATGGATTATCTTGAAACTTTCAGGGATAATTAAAAATAAAATAAACTAAAAACATTTTTGAGCATTTTTCAAAATAAACTTCCGGTCGTCAGATATGTCCGATTTCCGTTTTTTCAAAAGAGTTCATGTCCGGACGTTTTCTCAGAAACGGTAAAAGATTAAGTCACCAAACTTTCAGGGATTATAGATCATGACAAGAAGGTTTGCAGAATATGTTTAAATTTGTCAGCCGTCACTTCCGGTCGTCACAGGAAGTGATCAAAGAAATCGAAAATTTCAACTTTTCTTTTTTGGATTTAATCTTGCATGACATTATTGTATCTGTTTCGCAGTTTCGAAATATGTTGGTCCCACCGGAAACAAATACGTCAACTTCCGGTTATAAGCGAAAAACTACATAATTTGAGCATTTTACTTTCCCATAAATATCGCTTATAGATTAAGTGTTTGAAATGGTTTTTTAATAAGTTATTTAGACTTAAAATGTCTAGAGTAACGTCAAATATCTTGGTAGAATTCACTTCCGGTCGCGTGTTTTACTGTCCGCAAAATAAGAATTTGTGCAAGTGAGATCTCAAAAACAGTAAGAGATTAAGACACCAAACTTATAGTAGTAATAGAACTTAAGGAGTAGGCAAAACCATTTGGGTTAATAGCGTCAGCCGTCACTTCCGGTCGTCACAGGAAGTGATCAAAGAAATCAAAAATTTCAAATTTTCTTTTTTGAAATAAAATATAATTGAACCTCTTTCACAGTTTCTATATGTGTTGCTCTCACTGGAAACAAAAAAACAACTTCCGGTTATAAGAGAAAACTATGTAATTGGGATTTTTAACTTTCCCAAAAATATCGCTCATAGATAAAGTTTTTTGAAATGATTTTTATATATGTTATTGAGATTGCAATTGTCTAGTATGCCGTTAACCATCTTAGGAAAATGCACTTCCGGTCGCGTGTTTTTCTGTCCTAAAATTCAGATTTTGTTCACCAAATTGCTCAGAAACAGTACATTGCTAAAGTCTCAACATTCAGAACTGATAGTCAGTCCTCAGTTTATTTACATCATGTACAAATCGTACGTTGCCGTCACTTCCGGTCGTGACAGGAAGCGATGCAGAAAAGTGAATTGTTATAGCTTTTTTTCTTTTCACAGAAATGTTTGGCTAATGCGGATGTTAGATAGACCATAACCATGCAATTAATTATCACCGGAAGTGCAAACCGAAAAACCGGAAGTTGACTCAAACATGAGTAGTTTTTCATGGAAACTTTTAAGGAGGATCAGTTGTGAATAATTAAGGTGAAGAATGAACATTTTATTCGTTTGGAGCACTTTCGTTCATGACGAAGTACATAAAGAAAACAGGAAAGTAATTCCGTTTGTTTTTATTTGTATTTACATATCTTTGGAAGCATTGAGATAACTTTTGTTAATTATTTAGAGTAATCTTATTGGCAAGATTGTGTTGTTTTTTTTCGAAGAAGTCAAGAAAACGGAAGACCTGTTATTGCCTAGGCAATAAGTATCTAGTTATTATTATTATTCTTATTATTTATTCTTATTATTATTTTTTCTTTGTTTCTCTCTTTTTTCAGTTGCTAATGACTTCTCTCTCTCTCTTTAAAAACATGTATGGTAGTTTTTGCTGATTTTTAAAAGCTTTTTTGTCAGAGATTCTGTAGAAAACCTTTCGACATATACTGAATATCTTTGCACCTATAATATGTCCTTCAAAAACTATTTTAAGGATTTCATGCTTGTCCCCAAAGCTTGACCCATTCAAAAGTTGTCACCCCTTTTGCAATAAAACCTTGTTTTCGCTATTCCTCCGAAACTGTAAACCATAGAGATTCCAAACCTTCATGAGTGTCTTCGACTCATTTAGTACTCTCTTCATTCTATCATTGCAAAAGCATTCTTTGGTCCCTTGTATGAGTAACTGCCCCTGAAAGTTTACGCTGCTTACATTTAATGAACTTTTTTTTTAAAACGGTGTATCCTAGAGACATGGGACCAACTGCATCGGCATATTTGACTTTGACCTTGAAATATAGGTCAAGATCAAAGCTCAAGGTCATTTAAAAACATAAGAAATTCCTTATATATGTGTAAAATATGGCAATTCACCAAATGACCTTGAACTTTGACCTTGACCTTTGACCTTGACATTGGGTCAAATGAAAAGTAAGGAATGCATCCAGCTCCAGTATCAGGTAAAAACATAGAAAGTAAAGATTTACTGGGTTTTTTTTGTTTTTTTTTTTTGTAATGACCTTGACCTTTGACCTTGACCCAAAGGTCACAATCAGGCTTAAGGATGTGGAAGTAGTTACAATTCTTAGTTTAAAAGAGGCATTAAATAAATAATTCATCCCCCCTTCTTAAAAAAAAATCACATCAACAACAACGTAGAATATTTCTGTAAAATTCAAACCAGACCTCGGATGGACACCATATTTGGTACAAATGTAGTATAGACCTCAGAGAAACTTTCTTGAGAGTTTTACGGTGAGTCTTATAAGTGTATAGAAGTCACGAAGTTTCACGGCAAAAACTACAAGTTCTGCTGTGTTTGAAATTAAAGTGCAGGTGAACGAAGAAATGACCTAAGCCTTTTATCGGCTATTTCTTCAGATGTCGTAAGTAGCATTCGATTCTCCTGATATGATACGACATTTTAATACCGAGCATTCTCTCTTTCTTTTACATTTGGAATTTATTTGATTTTTATTTAGAATTAACCAGTTTCCAGAAATAGCGATTTTCGGTATATTAAAAACAATTCTCGCTTTCATTGTCGTGTTTCCCTTCTAAAAATGCATGTTGGGAGTTTAATTTGTGCTACACATATTTAATTTAACCCAAAGAAATGCTTATTTAAATGTTTCATATATATTTCAGGATATTCAGTTCAGAAATGTTAAAATCCGAACCCGATCTGTTAAGCTTACAACAAAGCTATTTTCAAAAAATTCAGCATGCTCACAATATCGATGAATCGGGATACAGTCCATTAATACATTTTCATTAGGGAACAGTTTCACGTTTTCTCACGCAGCCCGTCCCTTGTTATTTTATATACTGCTTGCAAATTCAGGAACTATTTCCTTTTACGGAACTTCTTTCTTCCCCTACCGACTCTAAAAATACGCTTGTATTCATTCTATAGTCTTAAACACTTAACTTACCAATTTTATCGGAATGTATAGCGCAGTGGTTAGCGCACATGCCTTCCAAACCAAGGGTTTTGAGTTCGATCCCAGCTGGAGGAGCAATTTTTTTTTTTTTTTTTTTTTTTTTTTGCATTTTTCTTCCTTTTTTCAGCCCAAATGACACGGAAACAATTAAAAAGGTGGAAAGGCCTCTAATTGTTCTCTGAACAATTAGTTTACTATAGTTATTATTAAGGTCTTCCGACTTCCTTCGGAAGACCTTATTGTTTTCCTTCTGTTTTCTATTATTAAGGTCTTCCGTCTTCACGGAAGACCTTATAGTGATTCTACTGTTTCTTATTATTATTAAGGTCTTCCGTCTTCACGGAAGACCTTATAGCGATTCTACTGTTTCTTATTATTATTATTATTCTTATTTTTTAGACAAATTTTGTGCACGCAATATCTCGAGAACTATTCAGTGGTTTTTCTTCAAACTTTCAGGGATAATGCGCTTTAAAATGCCATTGTTACATTTGGAAGAATTTAGGAGAAATTCGCTTCCGGTTCCAAGTTATGGACATTTTTCTAATTTTAAAATGAAATTTTATCCGCGCGAGATCTAAAGAACGGCCAAAGATATTAACTGGAGACTTGTTGGAGAGCATAGAACATGACTTTTAGATGTGCGGGTTTCCCTTTTAGTGCGTCGGGAACAGTTCTGGTCGCTAACGGAAGCGAATTTAAAAAGTCAATTTTTTCAACTTTTACGTTTTTCAATATTTTTCTTTGATTTTAATAGGGTTAATAGAGACTCTTATTGTTATGCTTGATATATAATTTGTTTTTAAAATTGTCTACCAGAATACATTTTAAAAATAGATTTTTTAGACAAATCTTGTGCACGCAATATCTCGAGAAATATTCAGTGGTTTTCCATCAATCTTTCAGGGATAATGCGCTATAAAATGCAATTGTTATATTTGAAAGAATTTTGGAAAAATTCGTTTCCGGTTCCAAGTTATGGACATTTTCTGATTTTGAAATTAAATTTTATCCGCGCCAGATCTAAAGAACGGCTAAAGATATGAATTTGAGAATTGTTGGAGACCATAGAACATGACTTCTAGATGTGCGGGTTTGCCTTTTCGTGCGTCGTGAGTACTTCCGGTCGCTACGGAAGCGAATTAAAAAAGTTGATTTTTTCAACTTTTACGTTTTCAATATTTTTCTTTGATTTTAGTATGGTTATATTCCTTTATAGATGCAAGTTACCGAACATAATAGGTATCAGATTCCCTGAGCGTCATATGGCGAGACGTGTTTTGTTGCAAAACATTGAAGTCTTTTCATTAATGTGTTACTAATTGGAATAGTTCACTTTGGGGGTAAAGAGGAATATAAAATGTGTAAGAAAACTTAGCGCTGTCTTTATGTTAGTTGTCCGTATACGATATGTTACATGTGCAGTGTGATAAATAAACATTCTTAGGCTCGAAAATCAGGCTATAGCAACATATTTTTTTTTAATTTCATTGAAGCTATCACGTACACTTATTCAATTGAAGACACATTTCAAAGAAAAGGTGCAAAGATTTACTTGTGACGTTTTTCGCGAAATAATGTATCTTGACCCGCCTTTCAGAAATGGTCTGATGCAGTAGTGTAGAAGTACAGAAAAAGATTACACGGACATGTCTGTATTTGGAATTGCACAGAATAGAAAGTTGAATGCATAAAGAATAAAGGAAGTAAACACAATAGTTTTTTTTAGTTTTGATCAGTAACAGATTATTTGCTCTGCTATCAGTTATTGTTGAAACTCAAGTAACAAATCCGATGTAAATCTACTAGTACTTGCACAAAATTTAGCTGGCTAGTTTTCATCCTATAATTCCGCACTATAAGAAAAAAAAAATAACCTTCATGACACACGTTACTTCAGGGAATGAGTGCAAGGTAAACATCGATGTTGGCTGGTACATTGCGCTAGTGTAGTGGTTTCAGTATGAAAGAACAAGGTTCACTTAGGGCCTTTTTTTGCCCTGTGAATTTCAGAAAAACTGAAACTGCTTGGTTTTAGTTGACAATGCATTAAATATCATTTAGACATTTGATGACTGCGTATCTATCAAAAATGACGTAATTTTCTGGCTAGCCTATGCATTAAGACGTCGTGAAATGCGTCATTTTCCTCGTATCCTGAAAATTTCTACAAAACAGCCAATTTTTAAAGCTTTTTTTTGATATTTGATATAGGACGTAACCTGTGATCTTAAATATGCAACTATTAAATGATAGAACTATTTCTGAGGATTACAAAACCTGTTTTATTTTTTTAGATCAGAGGATGCGCTCATATTATTTCTCTTCTTTTTTAAACTAAAACTTGCATCACTTTGTTGCATCTCTTTCGCTGTTTTGAAATATGTTAGATTCCACTGGAAATAAAACGTCAACTTCCGGTCTGTTGCTCGGCAACAGTAAACGACTGAAGTCAGTCATCAGTTTATTTGAATCGTGACAAAATCTTGTATCGCCGTTACTTCCGGTCGTGACAGGAAGTGATGCTAAAAAGGGAATGGTTAATGGTTAGCACGTTGGATTTTCAGGCTGACGACCAGGGTTAAATCTCCAGATTGTCTGAATTTCTTTTATCACTTTTTCAGATTGAGTTTTCTTTTTTTTTTTTCAGAATCGGACGGAAGACCTCTCATTGCTCGCAATGAGTTTCTAGTTATTATTATTATTATTATTATTATTATTATTTTGACCAAATTTTGTGCAGGCGTTTTCTCGAAAACTATTGAGTGGTTTTATGTGAAACTTTCAGGAAAAATTAGTCATTGCATGAAGTTTGTTCATCACAAGGAAAATTTGGAAAATTCCATTCTGGTTCCAAGTTACGGGCAATTTCCTGATTTTTAAATGGAATGTTGTCCGCGAATGTTCTCAAGAACGGTTAAAGATATGAACTGGAGACTTATTGGAGAGCATAGAACGTGACATTTTGATTTGTGGAATTGCCTTTTCGTTCGTCGTCGGCACTTCCGGTCGTGTGCGGAAGTGATCAAAGAAATCGTAAAATTTCAACTTTCCTTTTTTGAATTAATTCTTATATCACATTATTGCATCTTTTGTGTAGTTTCGAAATATGTTGGTCCCACCGGAAACAAAAACGTCAACTTCCGGTTATAAGAGAAAAATTGCATAATTTGAGTATTTTTCTTTCCCATTAATGTCTTTTGTTGATAAAGTATTTGAAATGAATTTTAAATATGTTATTCAGACTGTAAATGTCTAGAGTAAGGTCAAATATCTTTGTAAAATTCACTTCCGGTCGCGTGTTTTTCTGTCCTCAAAATGAGAAGTTGTCTGAGCAAGATCTCGGAAACGGTTAGAGATTAAGACACCAAACTTATATGAGCAACAGACCTTAAGATCTAGGCAAAAATATTTGGGTTCAGAGCGTCAGCCGTCACTTCCGGTCGTCACAGGAAGTGATCAAAGGAATAAAATATTTCAACTTTTCTTTTTTTAATCTAAAATTGCATAACTTTATTGCAACTTTTTCGCAGATTCGAAAGATGTTCGTCCCACCGGAAACAAAAACGACAACTTCCGGTTATAAGAGAAAAACTACATCATTTGAGTATTTTACCTTCCCATAAATATTCTTTATAGGTAAAGTTTTTAAAATGAATTTTAAATATGTTATTCAGACTGCAAATGTCGAGAGTAAACTTAAATATCTTTCAAAAGTTCACTTCCGGTCGCATGTTTTCCTGTCCTTATAATGAGAAGATTTCTGCTCGAGATCTCAAAAACTGGTAAAAGATTAAAACACCAAGTTTTTATGAGTAATAGACCTTGAGAAGTGGGCGAAATCATTTGGGTTAAACGCATCAGTCGTCACTTCCGCTTGCTACAGGAAGTGATCAAAGAAATCAAAAATTTTAACTTTTCTTTTTTTTAATTAAAACTTGCATAACTTCATTGCATCTCTTTCACTGTTTTGAAATACGTTTGATTCCACCGGAAACAAAGACGCCATTTTCCGGTTTTAGGAGATAAACTACGTTATTTTGATTGATTGATTGATTGTATATTGTTTTACGTCCCATTCGAGAATTTTTCACTCATATAGAGACGTCACCATATACCGGTGAAGGGCTTCAAATTTTGACCTTTACTCGGCACTCAGGGCCATTGAGCAGTGAGGGATCTTTATCGTGCCAACGCCTGCCGTGACACGGGGCCTCGGTTTTTAAGGTCTCATCCGAAGGACCCGCAACTTTCACTTCAAAGTGCCGAGCGCATGGCGAAGGAACAGTTGCTACCTATTTTTTATCGACTTAGGTCTGTCGCGGCCGAGATTCGAACTCACAACCTCCCGATCACGGAGCGAGCGCTCTACCGACTGAGCTACCGTGAACGGTCGTTATTTTGATATTTAACTTTCTCATAAATATTGCTTATCGATAAAGTACTTGAAATAATTTTATGTATGTTGTAGATGCTGCAAATGTCTAGAGAAATGTCAGAGATTTTTATAAAATTCACTTCCGTTCCAGTGTTTACCTGTGCTCAAAATTAGAATTTGTTCTCACAATATTGCTCGGCAACAATAAAGGACTGAAGTTTAAAACTTTCAGGACTGATAGTCAGTCATCAGTTTATTTGAATCGTGAGAAAATCTTGTATCGCCGTTACTTCCGATCGTGACAGGATGTGATGCAAAAAGGTGAATGTTAATGGTTAGCACGTTGGATTTTTACGCTGACGACCAGGGTTCATTTTAAAAATGAATCCTTTCTTTATTTCATCAACAATTCACTCTTTAAAAAATGTTGCTCAAGGCAAGAACTCCTTCTCATGTATCTTCATTCAGGCATTTTATTTATTGTATTTCTAATGTAAAATGGTTCCTTGATATTCACAGTTCAAACATATTTACAAAGTAACAATTATTTTGAACTGAAATTTTGCATTGGAATTCAGGTAATTTATTCATACAGGTTAGTCTACCTGTACCCTTTAGAGGGCCCCTTAATTGGGTGTGATAAGTATATGTAGATGTTGATTTTGGCGAGTAGCCGTTCGGGAAATAAGCCCTTGCCACATGCTAGATTTACATAATTATGGTCCGTTGACCGAGAGTGTTCAGAGTAGGTGTAATCATAAAAATAAGTCTTTAAAAAAACGTGAATGTTTAGAAATAATTCTTAATGTTTTCAAAATGGTTCTGTTTTGATTTCTTTCTCTACAACGCATAGATTACGGAAAGCTTGTGTGTTAACTGATTAGAATTAACTACATGTGATGAATCTCCGAAATTCAACACATAATAACACATGATTGAGAGACAAATTGTATATTAAATATATGCAGTTTAAAGTTTAAGATTTATAAATCAGGGACATTTAAACGTCACTGATAAAATGTTTCGGATTTCGATTAATCAAAGATAAGATTTAAACCACTTGAATGATCCGATATGATTTTAAAAAATAATTTTCCGTAAATCATTGTGTTAGCAAAATAGATATAAAACAGAAATGTTTGTTTTGTGTATAAGCACTGATCATGCTGGTAGCTGTGACCTCAATCGGGCATACATGTACGTACATGTACGATGGCTGATAGCAGCCCGTCTAAAATAAAATTACACGGCCTATAATTTTGTCTTTTGTACATGTACATTTCTTGAAATTTGTACATGTTAAAAAAAAAAAATAAAAAATACAATTTCGCGAAAAAGATAGAATGTACATGTACAATGCTTTAAAAATGTACATGTACAGTAAAAAAATATATTCTATAATAGCAGTATATAAATTTAAAGATTTCGTAGCTATTATTATTGTACATTTTCAATTCTTATATTTGAAATTTTACTTTACATTTTTTTATGTAAAATGCGTGCAGTTAAAGACAGAATTAATTTATGCTATATTTTAAAATTCAATAAAGTTTTTTGTTTCAAAATTAAAAGAAGAAAAGATAAACACAAATGTTTGTTTTGCTTAATCGATGGATGTGTTACATAACTGTCAACACAAAACAGTAAGGGATCGAGTTGAATGTTAGTTGCATGCAGTTAATGAATGTGAATTATTCTACGTCTACGATTAAAAGTTTTCTTGTAAAGAAATATTTTTTGCTTTAATATTGAAGAAAAGATATTTTCTCTCTCCGTTTTCTCGAAAGTCTTGTTAATTTTAAAACTAAATATAATGAGAAAGGTGTGACTGAATAATCCATTCGGGAATTACAGAACACGTTTAAAACCTTATTTCAAACATTTATTAGCATTCAGTGTAGTAAGGTATAATAATCTCGGCAAGTTTATTTCAGTTTTACGCATGAAGAATTCTCATTCACTTACTGAATGAAAACGATTACTTTTTTTGTTACGGGTCTAGCTTTTTATTCATTCATTACATAAGATTCGAACAGTTTCATGAGATCAATAAGATAATAAAAAAACAACTTTTTTATCGAAAGTCACATCAACATATTTACCGTTTTTGAGTTATCAAACGCAAATTTTCGAGGGCCCTAGATCCCATTTGAACTCAAAAATCAAAAATCGATGTGCACAATTACAATATTTCTTCTTTTCAATTTCAATTATAATCGTGCTCCAACTATTATAGTCTAGTAGTATGCAAAACAAATCCCTAAAATTTTCAAAGGGGGATAACTCGTGAGCGGAAAGGAATTTCTGAAATGTATAGCGCAATATTTTAAAAATGTTTTGTAAAGTCTAAACGCTCTGAAAATTTGACTCGAATCTGTTGAAAAATGAGGATGATATGAAGCTTCAAAGTTGGCATCTGGGAAGAAAAAAGAATAATAAGAATAATCTTAATCATCAGAATCAGTAGAAGGTCTTCCGTTGGAAACGGAAGACCTTAATTCCCCAAACACAAGTATTCTAATTTACATAATTTAAGGGGACAAATATAGACAGACAAAGGGAAAATCTGAGTATGGAGAGGAATAAAGCAAGCAAGGCCAGCTGGTTTTCACCGCTCTATCCGTGCATGAGCGAGGACAAAAGATGTCTTGAATAACTTAACGATAAATTGAGACTTTTTTGTATAAAGAAATAGACAGTCTTTCTCGCCTTCATCCAGTGGATGTAGGTCAATACCTGTCCACTTCTGTAAAGAGAATAAAAGTAAGCGTGTCCATTTTATAATGGGTAATTTACACCGGGATCAAATGCAACATTATGTTAAAACCTGGTATACAAATGAATGTACTACATATAGCATTACATGTTAAAAAAAAACAGAAGAGCATGGAACGTTTACGAAAATGCACATAAAAACATGAAATTACAAATAGAAAATTTACAGTTTCTTGTAAAGATATTGATTTTTCCATTTTTCTTTCTCTCTCTCTCTCTCTCTCTCTCTCTCTCTCTCTCTCTCTCTCTCTCTCTCTCAGGAAAAAAAGCTTATATGCCCTATTCATAAATAAGCATTTCTTTTCTCATATTTAAAATTAGCTTACCAAATATACAAAAAACATCTTTGTGTAAAAAGTCCAACCATGCCGTTCAAGAGAGAACAAACGAACTCGGGCGGAAGTTTGGATGCTGCACAGCTATGAAGTGGGCGGTGCTTTTTTTGATTGATCGTGTCACAAATCATTTAGAGAACTCGACAGGTTCTGAATCGTTGATACAAATTTGGGGGTGGAGACTCGTGCTACGCACTCGTCCACCCCCAAATTTGTATCAACGATACAGTACCTGTCTCGTTCTCTAAATAATACATAACCCTGTCCTTATATAAATATATTTCAACGGAACTCATGCTACAACTTGGAAAGACAATAATTATTTACTATCAACATATTTTATTCACGTTTCTAAGTGTTATTTCATTTGGAAAAAAAAAAAAAACGCAAGTTCAATAGTGGAATGACGTAAAGGGTAAACACCGATGTCAAGACTTTGTAACACATTGGAATTTCTGAAAACAAACCTATTCTGTATTTTAAAAAACGCTCTGTGTACCATGCACAGCTGATTGGATATTATTTCAAGATGAAACGTTTTTTCCGTGCTATTATATCAAATAAACATTTCATGAGTGTATGATTGGAATTTAATTATATCGAATGTGTGGTGTCTCTTACTTCATACGTTTATTATACTCATTGCTTTGTCATGAATTTTTCACTCAAACGACATTTTACACCCTGTTAGAAAAAGGTCATTATTAAACTATCGTGTGACTGTGTATCCTTTGTTATATTCATCAATGCCAAACTAATGCAAACGGATAAGACCGCGGAACATCAACTGGCAAGATTGGAAATATGCAGCTTATGTCATTTATTTCCATTAGTGACAATCGATCCATTTAATTATATACAATGAAATTGGCGGGTACAATTCGACACGGACGATATGATATTTTGTCAAACAATCAACATATCAAACTGAAATTTTCAACACTTCTTAAACTTTTGTTGTTTTATGTTCCCTATAAATTTTGTAATGAACGGCTACATAGTTTTAATTTTATCACATCAGTCCACGAACTTTTTGATAACCCCTGTATAGACAATATGACTGTATATAGTAGACAAATTGTTCAGTCTTTTGCAAGATCAATAAAATAAAGGCAATTAGATACAACCCGAGAAGAAAAACACGCGATATTTAGCATTTTCATTTGAAAGGGTTCTGTTAACTCAGGCTTGATTTAAAATGCGGAGGATGGAGGCTTCAAAATGGATTTCCAGAAAATGCATGAGGTGGAGTCTCTCGAGTCAACAGATGCAAAAGGTGTATCATCTTTTTAAAGTTTTAGCACAATTGCGTTTTACAGCTGACATCTCAATTTCCAATATTCCGTGAGAACTTGTCCTACCATTGTACTGTAGGAGGCTTGATGTAAAATGTGGAGGACGTACGGAGGCTCCCAAATGGAGTGTCTCAGGGTGCAAGGTGTGGAGTCTCTTTTGTCAGTTTTAATACATTTGCCTATCTTATCTGTCACTCTCCATATTTTACACCATGCCTTAACTCGTCATTTTTGAAAATTTGATGCACATTTAGGAAAATAAAAGCATTTTGTCACGATACCAACTTGAGTCGTCACTTCCTGAATTCCAATATTTGACAAAACTCTTATCAAAAATAGGAAGTTTTTGATTTAAAATAAAGATAAATTTGTTTCCGTCTTCCTCCTGGGTGAAAAGATACGCCTCCTTAAGGATACGAAAAGTATGGTACATTTTTTTTTTCACGGTACGCTTATTTTCGGTAGCGACAGTATGAATAAAACGAATGCAAAGTTGGTTCATGTTTTGTTCAATCAAAATCAGTTAATTATAATCTTAGTGCAAATTGACAAGAAGAAATTGGTTAGAATGAATTTTCTGTTACTGATTATTCTACGAACTAAAAGTCCTTTAAAAAATCACGTTTTTGACATTCTATACATAGAGGTCGCCTCATCACGCTGACATTTACGTGTAGGACTTACCTCAATCCAAGGGAGAAATCATATCAGAATTTTGGGGTTTTTTTTCTTCATACGCAGCAGTGAACTGTTGGGAGAAAAAAATTTCATTTATTGTGAAACCGGGCAAAGTTTGACTTACTTACAATTATTTTACAGTGTATTTTAGCATTGTTTGTGGTTATTTCAGGTAATTTATTCATTTTTCATTATAAATTGGGTTGCCTGACATCATCATATACAAACATATGTTACGTTGCTATGGATGTAGAGGTGCATCCATCTTCGCAAGCCATGGGTTCCCTTGGCTAATAAAGATGAGCCGGATCAAGGATCCACAAACCTCCGAAACAGTGATACTAAATGATAATGATAAAAAAAATAAATATTGCAAAAAGAATTTCTTTTTTTCTCAAAAAGGTGATACACGTTATATTGTGTATACACAGATAAGACAAGCTTATCTTAAATAATCAAATGAAGGCGACTCTATTAAAGAAAACAGAACTCCAAACTTCAAAAATATCATACATAGAGTATTGTTCCTTTCCCACTATACAAAGCACAATGTTACAAAGTTTGCAATCGAATCTTCTCGGACCTTTTAAGGAAACTAGGAAAATACCTTGAATGTACTTGTTAAAATGTTTAAAAAAAACAACCAAAACAAAAAAATGGAGTCATGTCCTCATGCGGGGAGCAAGAGGGTGTCTAGGGGTTCGGAATCCCCCTCCCCCTGTAATTTGCAGAGTTATTAAAAGTATATACTGAAACAAATAAAATAACCCCCCCCCCTACAAAAGAGACACCACCGCCACCACCACGAAATAGCTTATTTACGTTTGGGAATGCTAACTTTTATATGGAATTCCATATACGACAGCCAACTGCTCCCTGCCAACCGCTCACTGTTTACTGGCAACTGCCACTGCTTATAGATGATATTGTCTATTTTGTTTAATAGTTTAATACGTTTAATATAATAATTAATATAATCAATATGTTGAATAAACCATATAATAGCAAGTGATAGTAATATTCTGCCGCCTAAATTTAAAGAGTTTATATATTTCAATGATTTTTCATACTTATATATTTACATTTGCTGTACTTTTTTACTAAGCCAACTGTGAAATTAATTTGAAAGTCATTTTTGTGTATACTCACGCGTAGGAATATACACGGTGAAACTCGCGCTAAAGTGACGTCACAATGAGGCTACAGAGACGTAAATAAAAATGTAACGATATAGGGCAGCAAGATATTCAAATATTGAGTATATTGTTGGTGCTTTTAAACTTGTAAAATGTAAATATAAGGATTGTTTTACAGTTTAGTGTGAATTATTGGTGTGTAAATCACACAGACTTGCACGTAGGCATATTTTTCATGAAGCGCGCTAGCGTAGGCATGAAATATGCCTACGTGACAAGTCTGTGTGATTTTCACGCCAATAACTCACACAAAACTTAAAAACATTCCTGAAATAGATATATATTTATGTGATTTTCATCACAAAACATAACTTCACAAATACAGGTACCTTTCCTAGGGTTAAAAGAAACACTAAACGATACTGCTAGATATTTTACCCCAGGCAAAAGTTGTTATTATAATTTTCTGAGATTTTTCTAGAATAAATACATATGTCAACAAATGCTACCCATGTCCCTACTAAAAATGTGTTCTTTTATCGGATGTGAACCCCCCCCCCCCAAATTATTTGCCGGAATTGAATGTTTTGTGTTTTAAGAGAAAATACTCCTTTCTCCGATTTACTCCTTCCTTGCCTTCACAGTTTAAAAATTCTTTAAAAAAAATAAATAAAAATAAAACCGCTATTTTTTGTTATTATTATAAGAACTACGCAAGATAATTATCGATTCCCACCTACATTTTACTTCCATTTAATTTAATATAAATGGCAATTTGGCCATTTAAACTTGTTTGAATGCAAAAAAAAAAGTTCATTAGTATTGGAATGATAATTTAGAAACCCGTGTCAAAAAGTTAATTGTTCTTATTTACAACTCCTTTCATTAGGGGGTAGAAAAATTTATCAATTGATATCAGGCTTTAAAAATATCACAGATTTTCAAATACTCATGGAAATGGATAAATGTCTCGTTAAGATCTCGGTCTGTTTAAAATATGTAAAATCCCACCTATGAGTTTGATATAGTATTTTTTTTTTAAATTTGTTATCTTATTTGAAAATGACTTTTTTTCCGTGTTTTAAGTCTGTAAACATGTGAACATAAGCCACCTCCCGTAAAACAACAATATCTTTGATATGAATTCATGAAAAAAATCATAATTCTCGTAAGAAGGAATAGTTGTTTGAGAGGGGAGGGGAATAAATTTCCGTTTTTTTTTTTATTTCTCTAGTGAAAGACACAAGTTTTACCAAATTAAAGACTTATTTCTCTCTTTTTTCCCAAATAAGTTATTGAAGATTCGCATAAATAGCCATATAAATATGAAAAATCATTCAAATATGTTAACTTTAATTTTGAAAATTTACTTGGAAGTATTTAACAGAACACTACTATTTTTCGCCGATCTTTTCTTGCTATCATAGGATTTATAAGATTTATTCAAGCATGAAGATTAAAGATATTAAGATAACAAATGAGCAATATCATCTATAAACAGTGGGAGTTGGCAGTAAGCTGTTGGCAGTAAGCAGTGAGCAGTTGGCAGTAAACAGTTGGCTGTCGTATATGGTATTCTATAGGGAAACGAGTTTAATATTATTATTATTATTATTATTATTGGTTTTATTTTGCTTGTTTTGTTTTATTTTTTGCTTATCAGGAAATTTCTGGATTGGAAATTTTCTTTTGACTGGGGTGGACCCCCCCCCCCCCCCCCCCGGAAAAAAATCCTTGATCTGTGCATGTTCCTATTTACATGTAGCCTTGTTTACAACTTTTAAATCATGCACAATATTAATGATTCATAATTTGGTAAGTGAAAAGCAAATGACTTGGATGTTGTCACGATTCTATAGAGTCAAGGAGGTAAGGATTGTTCTAATTTGTCTATAACTTTAGAATGATATGAGAAAACATGTTAAATTTTCTCCTCTGCTTAATTTTTTTTGAGTAATTTAAGGTATTTTTCCTGACCAAATGTTCGTTTAAAAGAGCTGTAGCAACCCGGCTTTTCGTCAAAATGTGACACAAGTTGTGAATTTAATTCTTTTATAAAAAAAAAAAAAAATGAATAAACTTTTTAAATGCACGTTTGAATTTCGCCCGTGTTGCGCAGTGGTTCGAGCTACACCAGGAAGGAAGATTTTCTAAAATGGTAACTTGGAATCATAATATGTATTTTGTAGAAGTGGAAAAGACTGACCTAGATTTTTAAGCCCATACCAAGTTTTTATCATTGATAATATATTGTCAACATGTAAAGGAAATCTACCCAATTAGTAAATGGGTTAATAACCACAAATTTCAGAATCTGATACATAAAATGAAATAGGTATTAATAATATTGTAAAACATGTGAATAATGGTTTTTATGTCTGGATTCAGTAAAATTATTATGCCCACGGATCGAAAATCCCCGGGGGTATATTGTTTTTGTCCTGTCTGTCTGTTTGTCTGTCTGCTGTCAACTTTAGCTAAAAACTATTGCACTGTCAAGGGTAAGGCCATCTTCGCTAGCCAAGGGTTTCTGATACGCTACTCTCCTCATAAGCCCTTGGCATACGGTGTTAAAAAAAGTTGGGATTTTTTTCTCAAGTTGTGATTGGAGTTGATCGACATCGTTCCACCAATCAGAAATTGTTTTGTAAATGACGATATTTGCGTTCGGGATATATCTTGACTCTTTAATATCGGGAATGAAAAACGCAAGTAAACAACGATCCTTAAGATAGCATGCCATTCTATGAATAGCTATATGGTGTCATCCAATATCTTAAGCTACGTGCAAAATATGTGATTAAGAATCTATACTGAAGATGTAGATTTGCATTTTAACATGTTTAAATAACATATTAACATAACTCAATACCTTTTTGTTAATTATTCTTTAAAAACATTATGTTTTTAAAACGCTTTTTATTTCTGTCGATGACGCAATCTGTGCGAACCTGGTAAGAATCGTGATCACATGACGAAAACAATCCCGTCTTTTGTCAGCACCGTATGCCAAGGGTTTATGAGGAGAGTAGCGTATCAGAAACCTTTGGCTAGCGAAGATGGGGTAAGGCTTTAATATTTGACATGAGTTGTTATTATGACAAGACCCTTCCTTGGGTACCACCATATATGACCTTTTGACCTTGACCTTGAAGTTTGACCCAGTTTGCAAACTTTTACCTTAGCCATAACTTTTGAACAGTTGGTGCTAGGGCTTTCATGTTTCACATGTGTAATTTTTGTGACAAGACCTTCCTTTGGATACCAACAACTTTGACCCTTTGGCCTTGTCCTTGGAGTTTGACCTACTTTTGGAATACTTTAACCTTTGCGATAACTTTTGAACAGTTGGTGCTAGGACTTTCATACTTCAAATATGTAGTCCTTGTGACAAGACCTTTCCTCGGATACCAACAGCTTTGCCCCTTTGACCTTTGAGTTTGACCTACTTTTGGAAAACTTTAACCTTGGCCATAACTTTTGAACGATTGGTGCATCGGCTTTCATATTTCACCTGTGTATTTCTTGGGAGAAGACCTTTCCTTTGGTACCATTAATTTTGACCATTTGACCTTGACCTTGATGTTTGACATACTTGTGAAAAAAAAAAAAAACTTTGACCTTTTCCATATCTATTCAATGGTTGCTGCTAGGCCTTTCATATTTCACAGGTTTATTCCTCGAGACAAGACCTTACTTTGGGCATCAACATATTTGATTTGCATTTGAGAAAGTTTAACCTTTGCTATAAGTTGTCATACGGGGGCATCAGTGTTTCACAAACACATCTCGTTTTTTTTTCTCTTTTTAAGAAATGATTTTAATGCTTTTTTTATGTCTTGCTTCTGAGCAAAGGAGAATGAGCCTGAGGAACAAAACGTTACACCTTGGTATTTGTATTCAGACACACTGTATGATGTAAAAGTGTATTCAAAAACAGACTTCGTTTGTTAATGACAAATTAATAAAGCCTTATAACCTGGCATATTTAATTTTTTTAATGCATCATTATATATCTTTGGGACTGATTTCTCTAAAATCTTATTAAGATTGCAGCGACATAAAATGTCATTACAAGTGTATTTAAACCACAAAGCAACATATTTGGTATTTGTCCCCCAAAGGTGTGCAAATTAGTCGATTTTGTGTTAGAGGGAAATGGTGGGTTATATCATTAAACTACCTAGCTGCAATAATGTAGCCCTCTCCGATTTCTTTTTTTTTTTTTTTTTTTTTTTGGGGGGGGGGGGCTACAACTCCTTAGGATCTCCGTAATGGTGAAAGTGCGGGGGTGATTCACTTCCGCACAGTTTTCGGCTCAAATTATCAGTAAGTGGATATTTTATTAACATATCTTACCTGAACTCATAAAATGTAGTTATGCAAGACATGAATTGATCCAAAAATTTAACAAACAATTCGTATATCGGTTATTTTTCGTGTATGTCAACATCACAACTTGAATTTATCCGCCATGTTTACTGACCTTGATCGATTTTATTTTGAGACAACCAATGAGAATTCGGGATGTAAGGGCGCGGATCTGTTTAGGATTTCCCTTATTTTAAGCATTAATGTCACTGTTTATGAAAAAAAATCACATGGAATGCTTTTATTTATCGATGTTTAGTGATACCAAACGACACAAACATTTATCAACACCGACATTTACTTTATCAAGTGATTCTAAATTTAAAGCGCAAGTCTCAGTACATCATGCGAGAACTGTCATGGCTGCTGAAGAGAACGACTGGTAAACACGCAGATTTATTTTACTTGGTTTTCGCGTATAAAGGGCTATGATGTTGATAGTAAATAAACATTCTGTCTTATTGGAAGTAAGTTGAATGCAAAAACAATTTATTTTACCTGCAGACGCCCGCATCTAAAAATATCTTTGCACCATTACGGAGAGGAATTGTAGCCCCCTCCTGAGAAAATCAGATTCAAAAAAATCGGAGAGGGCTACATTATTGCAGCTTTACCCCACCCTACCCCCAAAATACTCAATGTGCTCCCAATTTGCAAAAAATCTGGATCCACTTCGAATCCTGCATTTTCAGCAGTCAACTAATTATTGAGACAAATACATATACAACATTCCTGAAAAAATAAAAACAATAAGCAAGCTTCATAAATAAGGCAAAATCAACCCTGTGCATGTATACTATCATAAATTATGATTCTGGACACAAAAGTAAAAGGCTGCTAAATCAGAACTTAAATTTGTCCATACAGAAGGTCACTTCAGCTTCAGTGGGGAGATCTTATCTGCAGATATAGAACATTACACATATTAGAGACTCGGAAGCATGCCCGCTGTGATAATTATTCAAGCGCATACATGTCCGTAAACAAAACAGCTATAGACGATGCATTTACATCGATTGTCTGTATCAGTTTGATACAATTCTCTGTATACTATCATGAATTAAATGTATATCTGATTATTAATCTGATTATTGTTATTGAACTATCATATTCTCTAAGTATACTGTAGTTATACTTGTTTATGCATCATCATATAACCACCAAAATATCTTCAGTTTATCTCTGCATATTGAAGAACTTACGGATCTAAGCTATTTTAGGAGCGCTTTAACTGTCTTAACACGATATAAGAACTCAATGAAATATCGAAAGCGGCATGAGAATTGAAGATAAAACGAATATAACGAAAATAAAATGACAGAACTTAAAATTGACTATAAAGCGTTTGTCAGGAATTATAATTTTTTCAATGTAAGTTCAATGAAGAACTATTTTCTTACATGCAATACCCATTTCCCTTGGCGGTTGTTTGTTTGTCAGTTGTTTTTCATATTGATGAATTCATGACTATGAGGAGATGAATAAATCAACTCCCAAATGCAATTGCAATTTTTTGGTGTTTTCTGGCAATTTTTCAGAGGTAGATGCGATTGTGCTCAGCACACTTCGAGCGATTCGTCCCTCAAACATGAAGAAGGCGAGGGTATTATCCGAGGTTTGCCGAATGGATGCTATTGGTATATAAATAGAGATCACGTCATCAATCTTGAGGCAGAGATTTTCAGAATTGTGCATCAGTAACGATATCTGTGCATTATGTGGTATGTTTGGGTTTCCTCGAGATACATGTAATTCTAAAACATCTACGTCAACGAAATTTTTTGAAGATAATAAGCGCAGCCAGCAAAACACTTTACATTACTGATACATGTAACATGTCTTTATATCGTGCATGTATCCCAGATAGCAAGCTTACGTTGGGCCAACGCAAGCCCAACGGTGAAAATTGCGTTGGCCCTCCGTCAGTTTTATGCGTTGGCCCAACATCATCTTGCTCATCGGCCCTACGTTCAACCAACATGTTGGCTCGACGTTGGGCCAACATTCGATGGTTGGTTATCTGGCATTGGCCCAACAATGGCCCAACGTTTAACTTCCTGTTGGCCCAATGTTGGTTCAATGTTTTTTAAAGCTAAGAATGAATGTTGGCCCAACGTTGGCCCTACGTTCTATAAACATGTTGGCAAATGATCGGCGATTGAATTATTTTAGTTCAACAATATGAATTCCCGTAACCTTTTTATTTCCATAATTACGAGTAAAACACAATTGATTGAATAAATCCTGCATGGTAAATTATCTTGTTCCTCAAACAAATGTTCTATTTTTTTTGTCACTCCTATGAAATGAAATCAACAGAGGGAAATAAAGGTAGTTCAATGTTTTCTTAAGTCTATCCCATATCACTTCAGTCACTATATAATATTCCTCTAGAATAAGAGTCCCAGTGTTCAAATTTGTGAAAATTTGGAATGTTCTCATGCCCATATTACTTCTGAACCATTCACTCCTTTTTTCCTGTTCATGTTATTGTTTCTTTGTCTGTAAAATCCATGTCTCTCACACTGATAATTGAGATAAATCACTCACTGTCCATTAAATTCCAAACATCAATGGTCTTGTAACATAAAGGGTTTTCTCCCCACCAGATGCTATAAATGATATGAAAAATATATCAGTTTAATCCGTTCAAAAATGATGTCACTTACTACTTATAAGTTATAACTTAAAGAAACGAGTAAATATACATGCATATTTTGAAAATTGCAATTCTTGAATATCTTGTTCAATTTTACAAACTATGCTCAAGTTAAAACTTTCACAGAGATAAAATTCTATCAATCACACCTAAAACGACTATACTTACATTTCAAGGGCTAAAACAATCCATTTTCTCTGTCTTGCGATTCAAAACGGACACGCATATGTATATGCTTTGTTCAAGTGTTGCAAGTGATAAGATGTGACCACTCCGAGTTTACGAAACAGAGCTGATTAGGATGCCTGTTTCCTAGGAAACCGGCCAGTCACCTGCTGAGCCAGTGGATTTCACCACTGACCTAATTATTTGGAGCTCTAAAATTCAGCACTTTAAGTTCCATGATGCTAAATATAGAATCTACAAAATTATATACTGTGCAGAATAATTAAAACTTCTACATGTATTTGCAATGGTCTCGGACACAAATTACAAACATAAATCAGTATTAAAAATCTTATTTTCATAAATTAGGTTCTGGAATATTTTTTTCATTTTTATTAACACATACACTGTAAATTATTAATAAATGGGCTATTAAGATAATCCATTGTTCATAATATTTTAACCTAAAGATGAGATGTCTCTACTGAAAGAAGCTTAATTGGTTCTAAAAGAAACAAATTTAATATGTGTAATTAACAGATCACCAACATGTATGTTAATGAAAGTTGATTTTATCCCAATATTCACTCCGTTGAACCAACGCTGGGCCAACGTTGAAAGCCATATCAATACCTCATTATAATCAAAATTTACTACGTTGGGCCAACATTGGACCAACATATTGCATGCCCAACACACATTTCATGTGTTTCATGTCAACATTACTTGGTTGGCCCTATGTTGGGCCAACATTACATCCCAACACACAGTGGCTTTGTTTTAAGCCAACATCTACTTGGTTGGACCTACGTTGGGCCAACATCAAATGCCCAACATATAATGGTCATGTTTCATGCCAACATTTACTACAATGGACCAACATTGGCCCAACATCGCATACCCAACACCAATGGACTAGCTTTCACGCCAACATATCATCCGTTGGGCCAATGTTGGGCCAACATTTACCACCCAACGCCAACACTATACCAACCTACCAACCATCAACCAACGTTGGCCCGATGTAGTCTTGCTATCTGGGTATGAGGCTGAACCAGAAATTGAAATTTGCCTCACTGTGGCCGAGTGTGGGAAAATATGCAACTGCAAATACTATTATTGAGAGTTATCCGTAGCATCATTTAAAGTTCAATTGTTTTCAATGTTTTGAAATTGAAAAAAACATTATTTTTCTTGATAAATAATGTGTTCAGAATGTATTTCATCTAATTTCTTGAACATTTTCAAGTACTATTTCTTGTCAACGGCGATAATTTTCCATTGATGATTTTTCTTGCAGAGAAGTGATTAGGTCTAAACACAATTTGGTCTGGGGAAGTGCACAGGAGAGTTGATAAAATCAACTCCCAAAAATTACTCATGCTGTGTAGCTTGCATTGTTTTTACTAATGTCAAACCTGACTAAATAACGAGCCCGAACAAAAAATGAGAGAATATTAAACCGACAAAAAAAAAAATACCACGGTGAACTGTGTCACTCCTACAAGTAAAGCTTTTTTTTTCAAAAAGCTTACCGTCTTTAGCAACAACCTTAAACAGTAAACTGACCTATACCTATCAGACCGTATAATTATTGAAAAATTCTTGGCTTTGTATTTCTGCATTAGTTTTTTCTTACATAAGCCCTACCAAGTTTAACAGATGCTCGGCTGTCTCCGTAAACTTTGACTCTGCTGCCGAGATTATTCGGTAAACCTCAGCTGATTCCGTCACCTTTGTGATATGTAGGTGAGGTGCAAATCGGCCGAGGTGTGCCGAGTGCAGAATACATACAATCTGTAAAGCTTGCATGCAATAAAGATCAATTCTCTTAACAATGATAATAAAGAAACGTTTTTTGGTAATTGCTTTAAAAATAACCTAGCATGTCGCATTAATTACTGCCAATTTCCATTGTTCGTTTTGTCGTTTTTTTACGGTTGAAAATCTTAAAAATTGTTAAGTTGTACGAAAATTAGATCATCAGAAAATTGTCTCCCTGACCTTGAACAGCATATCAACCAATGAAATAATTGAAAATTTTCTCATCATGCAATTTCTACCAATCACAAAAGAGAGGAAATGCATAGTTCGAAGACTATAAAATACTTCAACTCTGTATACCGTCTTCCAAGGAAGACGGCAATAAATGAGTCATTTGTCCAATAGGGCTAGTACTTATAATAATCTGACAATCAAGAATACATTTTTATATCCGCAATACTCTTATCTATTTGATATTGACCCTTGTACTATTGATAGGTCTTTTATATACAGCGTTTCTACTGCCCAATACAATTATATATATATATATATATATATATATATATATATATATATATATATATATATATATATATATATATATATATATATATATATATATATATATATAAATGTTTTAATATATATATATATATATATATATATAAATGTTTTAATAAAAGTAACGCATATGTTTCTATGCTTTATTCTAAATTGAAAATGTATTTCTTAATTTGCATCTACTGGGTTCAGTAATTCTATCAGTTTCACTTGAAAAATATATATATATATTATTAACAGGTGTTTATCATTATTATTATTATTATTTATTTATTTCATGATCAGTCGGATGAGCAGTATTTATTACCATGTTTTTACTGGCTACCTTGATGTGATTGGTAGAATATGTCTTTTGTGAAAATTTACTTGAATTAATAAGAAACCCACAGAGCAATTAATCTTTAAAGGTATTTGTATCTTCAAAGAGCACACCTTCTTATCTATCGCCTTCACTCCTCATTCACACAGATTGAATGAAAGCCATTTGCATCACCATTTTCTTTGTACGCCTGAATAGTTTACAACTGTTTTCCTTAACCTCAATCCAACTAGCCAAGGCAAAGGGATTAATTTGCTGATTTTAGTGTAGATCTTCTGCACTTTATTGCCGATATGGTTTCTTTGACAACGTGCCTTATCCATGGATGCAGAAATATCAAGTGTTTATACGTCTGACACTTGAGTTTTTACAACCTAAATGGTTTTAAATTCTCAATGCACTTCCTGTGTTATCAAGTATTTTTTTTTCAGATAAGAGTGGCATGAAGTGTTTCAACCTTGACTTGTAAATAGAAGCCATTTCTTTTTCTTTAGTATATTAAAGCCGTTGATTTTTAATCGGAAAAGCATACACTTATCTTTTGTTTGTTTGTTTTTTTCCCCTAAGGGTAACGTTCAAGATTTACGTTCATTAGAGCTTACACTAAATTCGTTCCACATACGAGAGTAATTAAAACAAGAGGCCTAGGGGCAACATCGCTCACCTGAGCACTGTGGCTATGAAAAAAAAAGCAGAAATCAGTTTAGTATTGAAAAGCTTCAATGCATAAGCGGTCCCAACCTACCCCTTAAATGGAAAGGGGGAGGTATGATTTCAACAAAATTGAATGTACACTTACTAAGGATGATTACATATTTTTTTTGACCAACTGTGACCTTTTTCCCTACAAATTTGAACTTTCATTGTGGCCACTCCCTACCCCCAGGGGTCCTGATTTGAACAAACTTGAATCTACATTATCTGAGGATGCTGTCATATAAATATGATCAATCATGATTTTGCGGTTCTTGAGAAGATGATTTTGTAAGATTTTTCCTATATATTCCTTGGTAAAACTCTGATCCCCTGTGGTCCCACCCTACCTCAGGGGATCATGATTTGAACAAACTTGAATCTACACCCTCTGAGGATGCTTCCATATAAATTTGACCACTCATAGCATTGCTGTTCTTGAGAAGAAGATTTTTAAAGATTTTTCCTATATACTCTGTGTTAAAATTTGATCGTCCATTGTGGCTCCATCCAAAACTTGTGTGTGTGTGTGTGTGGGGGGGGGGGGGTGTCACGATTTGAACAAACTTGAATCTACACCACCTGAGGATGCTTTAAATAAATATGACCAATCATTGCTTTGCTGTTCTTGTGAAGAAGATTTTCAAAGATTTTTCCAATGTATTTCCATGTAAAACCTTGATCGTCCATTGTGGCCCTACTCTACCCCCGGGGGTCATGATTTGAAAAAAAAAATGAATATACACTTTACTTGCAGATGCTTCCATATAAATATGACCAATCATGGCTTTGCTTTTCTTGAAAAGAAGATTTTCAAAGATTTTCCCTATGTATTCCTTTGTAAAACTCTGATCCCCCACTGTGGCCCCACCCTACCCCCGGGGGTTATTATTTGAACAAACTTGAATCTACACCATCTTAGGATGCTTCCATAAAAATAGGACCAATCATAGCATTGCTGTTCTTGAGAAGAAGATTTTTAAAGATTTTTCCTATAAACTCCTACATATGTATGTTAAACTTTGTTAAACATTGTAGCTCCACCTTAAACCCGGGGGGGGGGGGGGGGGGGGTCATGTTTTGAACAAACTTAAATCTACACCACCTGAGTATGCTTATAGATAAATATGACAAATCATTGCATTGCTGTTCTTGAGAAGAAGATTTTTAAAGATTTCCCTTATATATTCCTATGTAAAAATTTGATCATCCACTATGGCCCCACCCTATCCCCCCGGGTCATGATTTGAACAAACCTGAATCTACACTACCTGACAATGATTCCACATGAGTTTCGTCTTTCCTGGCCCATTGGTTCTTGAGAAGATTTTTCGATGATGCCATTAATTTTTCGCTATCTCGTAATTATCTCCCATTGGAGGAGTGCATGGCCCTTCATTTGAACAAACTTGAATTCCCTTCACCAAAGGATACTTTGTGCCAAGTTTGGTTGAAAATGGCCTAGTAGTTCTGGAGAAGAAGATGAAAATGTGAAAAGTTTACGACGACAGCGCAAACCACAACGACGACAGACAGCGGAAGTTTTGCGCAGGAAAGCTCACTTGAGCCTTCGGCTCAGGTGAGCTAAAATACGTATATTTTTTTTCATAAATTTTTCATTAAACTTCATATTATTATTTTTCATAATCTGGATTTTGAAAAAAAAATCAAATAATTACATTTATCAAAATTAAAAATATTGTTTCACGGAGCACGGTCAAAATTGAAATTTTATTGTCTCTTCAGTCATATTTTTAATAAATGGTACTGAATTTAAAAAAAAAATGTAAATGTTCAAGGATTGCTATATTATATAACGTTAGATGGCAAATAGCAATGTAATACATGACTTTGTTAAAAAGAAATCAATTCGAGAGACAGATAAAGCCAAAGAGAGAGAGAGAGAGAGAGAGACGCCGAAGGACGCCACGAAGCAGCGAGGAGTGAAATGATTTTGTTCTGCACTTGGGATACCTCTAAAAAATTGAAAGCTGGATGTACAATGCCTACAGCGCCGCTGGAGGGCCAGAGAAAATGTATTTATTTGATCGGACGAATTAGAAATTCGTTCGGACGAATAAGAAATGTGTTCGGACAAATTAGAAATTCGTTCGGACAAATTAGATAATTAGAAATTCGAAATTAGATATTTGTCCTGGCAAATTATTGAAAATAACTATAGGTGACCTGTGACAATACGCTTTGATTAATAGCACGTGATTTGCACCGAGACTTTTATTCCCATCCAGGCGATGACAGGCGATGACAAAGAAATTATTTTTTAATGATTTGCCAAATAATTTAATTTATGAACAGTACTATTAACAATTACGACCATCAATAAATATTTGGCTGATATGAATTCCTGCACTTCTGTTCTTCTTGATCTTTTTATTTACTTTTCATTCGAATTCACTACCTACCTATTTTGCGCATGTGAATGATTTTTTAAGATACATTACTGGTACATGCAAGATGACATGACCTTTAGCGAGTTTTTTTTTTTTTTTTTTCAATATTCTTGCATGTGTGTTAAGATAATAAAAAAAGTGTTTGTATTGATCATCATATTAAACTCTCTATAAGAAAAAAAATGTATACGTATGCGATGAATTGAGAGAACGATATAATGAAACAACATTTAAATATTGCGGGAAAGCCGTGAATACAGGCAAAAGGTTAACGTCTTTATTCACATCATTAAAAAAAAACATAAGCTACATGTAGCCCATAGCATTACAGAGCATAATTATAGGCGTTACCTCCCCCCTCCCTTATGGAAGATGTAGTCGGACAAAATATTATTGAATTTTTAAATTTCTAATTTAATCAGCATTTCTAAATTTATACGTTCACAATACCAGTTCGAAGTTTGATAGGCCAATGACTCACTAGCGTGGAGGACATTCTGAAGCCCACTCACCGACACCTATTATGAAGAAATAAAGTCTGAATGAATTAACCGAGCCCCCCCCCCCCCCTTCCACAAAAAAAAAAAAAAAAAAAAAAAGCCTTAATCATTGCGAAGCTTAATTTGCATTAAATCATAGTATATTTCTACTTCTGAAGCGTTTTCAATTTCATAACTATATTTTTCGATAATCCCTTACTGTATTATTGAAAAGTAATGACCTTTTTTTTTCTTTTAAATTAAATGTTTTGGAAGGCGAAGGCCAAATTTGGTTATCATTTACAAACCTTACTGTATGTTTTAGGTCTGATAATACATATACATACAGTTTTATGAAATATAAAATAATCTAAATAATTAATGATTATTCAGGTTTTTACAGATTTAAGAAATACTCAACAAACTATTATTCCTTCATCACACTTTAATCATGTGTGGGAAAACCAGTATGGAAACAAAATATCAAATTTTGTGCTAGTGATACCCTTTGAAACTTTTGAACCCTTGGGACAGGGGCCTCGAGCGGACCCTTTGGATTAATGGACTCTCGGAATATTGTACCTTCTGAATGGCAAACTTTTATTAGACCTAATATATATATTATATAGATTAGCATTTCCGAATAACCGGAATCAACTTACCTGACTTCAATATCACGTGTCTTGTTACAACATATGTACATGTATGTCATTGGTACAAACATCCAAGTATGAATTAATTTGAAATATATATATATATATATATATATATATATATATATATATATATATATATATATATATATATATATATATATATCTCCAAAAAAAAATGAATTTGATATTGTAATTTTTTATCAGTAATTCAGCGATGTTCTTTCTTTACGTTTATTTTCGGGAAGAATTTTCATAGATAATTCCTAATTATATTATATCATGTTGAATTTTAGAAAAAAAATACTTAAGAATCTCATTTTTTATATTGGCAGAAACAAAAAACAAAATAAACTATTTTATTTTAAAGACTGAAAAATATGTTTATTGTGTGCATTAAAATGGATATAAATACAAACAAATCAGTGAGTAGAATAGTGATTTTTGTTAAAAAAAAAGTTTTTATCTATAAATGTCGTCCCAAACCAAGGAAAGCTTGGTACAAAATATGCCTATGCTTACAATTGTAAATTTAAAATTGCAAATGCTAAAGCTATGTCATCCCACAGGAAGTCTTTATTACTGTTAATCAAACTATCTATATTATACTACAATGTATGACTTTTGAATTCTGGTGGTTCACTTTTGCTTGTTTTTTAATGCAAATTTTTGATATAAAAAGGAAATGTTGTACTTGTAGATCATTGGTATCAAGATTGAAAGTGACTAGTATTTGGAATCTAAATCTCAAAATTTGTTCAGGAGTAAAATGTCATAGTAAATCAAAGTATTGGCCATAGTAATCTAACAATACGTTTTTGCCAGGGTCCACTTAACTTTGTCCGCAGGAGTTTTCGCAAATGTACATGTTTTAATTATTAGATACATTATTGATCCACATAAGATTTTTATGTTTGAACTGTGATCACGTACTTCAACTGTGTAGTTGCCAAAAATAAAATCATATATTATATATAAATATTCAAAACGGACACTGTTGCCATATAAACGACGAAAGTGAGTTCGGTATGACACTCTCTGTTGCTTGTAAAAGAACTTTCTAGTTATTTGACCCCAAGCGAAGTCGAAGCAACATACTGTTATTGCAAGACCTATGATTTTGCTCGCGAGAGTTTTTGCAGATGGCTCCGACAATCTTAATGAAACTTCACAAAAATGATCACCAACGATTTGTGCTTTCCACATTTTAAATTTCCAAGATGGGCACTGTTGCCATGAAAACAAACAAAATATGCATTTAATTCAATTCCATATGTATTGCTTATCTCTGAAACTTTGATGTACACTTGTAGTGTTAATTTTATCGCGTCAGAGTAGCTCCGCTAAAAATGGTTTGGAAAATTTCTCACTATAGCCATTAAAAAGAAAAATTACTGCCATTTGACCATGAGTACAGAAAATGCTCATGTACTTTGTACACTTTGCCCATACGTACATGTACTTGCTTATACTGCTTTCAACACTAATTCTGCAGCGTTGGTGTCAGTTCGGGTTTCCCTTTCAACAAAAGATCATGTAGGGTGAGTTAACCATGCATCGGACACATACCTTGCTTCGGACAACTTTAACCAATAAACCTTCATTGAACCTGAGTTTCCCCGTGTTTTTACTTGTTTCTGTCTTAAAGATGAAGAATTAAACTTTTTAGTGATGTCGATTTTTATTTTCATGTTGTGATAAAAATACCACAAGAATGGCTTTGAAATTACGTCATATTTTGCATCATCAAAGGGGAGTAACCAGAATTTTACAATTTTGCAATTTTTAGAGTTGTCGTTCTTTTAAATAGACGTCAACGGAACGGGTCGGACCTTGGTAAAATTTGCCAACGATTGATAATATTACAGAAATTTTTTTCAAAAATTTTACTTTATGATCTTTGTATAATATATTTTGGAGTTGTTTTTTAACTAGTATGTTTATTTCACCGTACATCGGACACAAATTAACCATGCATCGGACACTTTCCGATGCATAGATAATCACTTCCATTTTCATGTAAAACCCAAATGACAACTGCTTTTTACGGAAATAGAAAAAAGAAACTATAAATTTCCAGTGAAAATACAAATTATTGATATATGACGACTAGAAGTGGACTCAATTTGTTTCCTTAAACTAGATGAGTATAACCCACTAGACATAGGCGCGAGTTGCCATATTACTAGCATTGTAAAGCCTTTCTAAGGCGATGAGATACAACTAAAATCTCTTCATATTTGTGGATCGAAATAGTCATTCAAATTTAATTAGAAGGTTAATTTTTAAATAAAAGATAAAAATGTTTCGATATCACTAATTTCAAAGCACCGAGATCAAGGTACAATGTATGATTTTTTTCTGGTTTAAATATCGTATGTCCGATGCATGGTGAATATTGTCCGATCCATGGTGAATTCTGACTAATTTCGAAAAAAATCGGTTTTAAATGATATTTTCACAATAAATAGGGCACGAATGTGTCAAAAATTTATATTTTAACCACATACTACATGTTAAGTTCCATTCTGATAATATTCGGTCGGTAGCGATATCGCTAGAACTTGTTGAAGTGCAAGGGTGTCCGCTGCATGGTGAATTCACCCTAGTTAAGGTCTTCCGTCTTCAGCGGAAGACCTTCTTGTTATTCTTAGGTTTCTATTCCACAGTTTTTAAGGTCTTCCGTCTTCGGCGGAAGACCTTACTGTTATTCTTAGGTTTCTTTTCCACTATTTTTATTATTGTTTTTTTTTCCTACCGATTTTGTGCAAGCGAGTTCTCGGAAACGGCTCGCCCGATTTTCATGAAACTTTCAGGTGTGATAGAGAATGAAAAAATCTAGATATATATTTTTTTTATTTTGATGACGTCACTTCCGGTCCGGAGATTTCTGCGATTTAGTGATTTTTAGAGGTTCACTTTGTCCGCTCGTTTTCTAAAAAAGCACTTGTAATAGGAACTTGATATCTTCAGTGATGATAGAGCAGTATTAATAGATTTGTACTAAGTAGATCATTTCTCCCGGAAGTGCCGCACGTTGACACTCGGTATGCTCCGAAAATAGTCATATTGAGAATATCAAAATTTTTAGCATTTTTTGGAGAATATATCTTTACTTGAAAATATTTTCTAAAAACATTTAGAAGAAAAGTTGTGTTGAATGTTACGATCTTTCAAAGGATATCAACAATAAGGGGCTGGCCCCTAAAATTAGGGAGCTAGAGGGACCAAAAGTGTTTTCCTGATATCTCAAAAAGTATTGAGAATTTGTATAGCTTCACACAAGCAAAGTTGTTCAAAATGGTAAGTTGCAGCTAAGGAGACCATTAAAAGTCGTCAAAATGACGTCACTTCCGGTCACACCGAGAGCAATTGTAAATGGCTCGATTTTGCACATATGACCGTAGAAGTCTCTCGATCTCAATCTTATCTCCTTCAAATTTAGACGGAAGACTTATATGTTGCTCGTCTTTTTTTTTTTACCGATTTTGTGCACGCAAGTTCTCGGAAACGGCTTGCTCGATTTTCATGAAACTTTCAGGTCTGATAGAACATAAAAAAAATTTAGATATATATTTTCTTATTTTGATGACGTCACTTCCGGTTCCGAGATTTCTGCATTTTAATGAATTTTTTAGGGTTGGTGTGTCCGCGAGTTTTCTCAAAAAAGGCTTAAGAGAGAAACTTGAGATTTTCAGCGATGACAGAACAATATATGTAGATGTGACAAACGTATTTCATTCTCAGCGGAATTGCTGCACGCCGACGCTCGCTATGGCCCGAAAAAAGGCATATCGAGAATTTCAAAATTTCTAACACTTTTTCTACAATATCTTTTTACCTGTAAATATTTTGTTAAAACATATATAACAAAAGTTGTGTAGAATGTCACGATCTTTCAAAGGATATCAACAATAAGGGGCTGGCCCCTAGAATTAAGGATCTACAGGGGCCAAAAGTGTTTTCCTGATATCTCATAAAGTATTGAGAATTTGTATAACATCATAGAAGCAAAGTTGTTCAAAATTACAAGTAGCAGCTAAGGAGATCATTGAAAGTCGTCAAAATGACGTCACTTCCGGTCAAACCGGAAGTAATGGTAGATGGCTCATTCTTGCTCATATGACCGTAGATGTCTCTCGATCTCATCTCCTTGAAATTCAGACGGAAGACTTATTTGTTGCTTTGCAACAAGCTCGTCTAGTTTTTTTTTTCTGTTTCTTCTCATGCTTTTGCCAATTTTGAGTTATGATTTCTGAGAACTACTGAATGATCTTTCAACGATTTCCGTGATGATATGATATCTTGTATTTAAAAAAAAAATCTGAAAACATCTATCGTTTACGAACCATCACAATTTTTTATCATTTTTTCACGAAAATTTTGTCCGCAAATTTTCCCAAAAACGTTAAAAACTAAAAGTTTGAAACTTGCAGGTATGAAAGATTGTGGCATATAGATGAACACTAACTATATTTCCTGTTTTGTCTTCTCTTCCGGTCTGCGCTAGAAGTTATTTAAAAACTCTTTACAAAAATCAAATTTTTTGAGTTTTTAATATTTCCTTAACATATACTTTGATACGATGTGTAGAGGTTTTTGAAAGAATACTAAATATATAGCTACATGCATTTTCTGTTTCTTAATACAATCAAAAAAAGGGTCTAGGTACAGTGATAAAACTACGGTTATAAATGCTGTGGTAAGATTGCAGAATAAATCTCTGAGTAAGGCAACATTTTCACCTTTAAAACAATTAATGAGTTTGAGATCACGGAGTAATAAAAGATATAGATTATTAAAAAAAAATTAATAATATTACTTTAATGATTTACTTACTTGAATAATAAATATTAAAAATTTTGATGGAATTTTCCTTAGTTATTAAAGACATCTTACAGTGTAATTACTTGTTGTCATTTGTAATAAATTACAAATCAAGTCATTTAATTTATAAGTCAAAAAAATACTCAAAAGCTCAAACTGACAATCAAAAAGATATATATATATAATATGATACTGTTAATGACATACAAAACAAAGTGTACAGCACTGCTACTGCCCTACCAGTATGACGTTAGCCCTTCCAAAAGGGAAGGAATTCAGCAATTCATATATTCAATGAACTATCCTCATACATCTAACATTTATGATACACAAATGTGTTGGGCCTCATCTGTAAATTATATATTTAAAGAAAATCTGATTAAAGTAGAAATGTGCAGATTATTATTCAAGAAAAACTTAGTTCATAAGTCTATACTTACGGGGAACTAAACATTTCAGATATAATGACCTGAATTCAAATTAATTAATCTTTTAGATGATTTATCTCTAATTCAGTATCTTATCTTCAATTCAATGTAGCGATCGATGCTATTAAGTTAATCAAAAGTTTTATAATTTCTCCAAAGTCATAGCATTGGTTGATGATTTATGAAGCATTTCTACTTGCGTCAGGGATTGTGAACATGAATTAGGGTCCTATATCATCGCCACTGTTTAAAAGTTCCAAATCTCGGACAATTCTCATTCGGAAGTCACTTGGAATTACATGGAAGAATTTGGAATTTCAAGTACTTTCAAGGCATTTGGAAGAATTTTATTTGGAGGAATCATATCTCAATTCGGAATTTATTTGGAACCATTTGGAAGTGCAGCGATGAAACTCTGTCTATATATTATCGAGAAAATGTTATTTTATCAGCTGATCGGGCTCGAGCTATGCTAACGGGCTCGACATCGTGGAGTTTTATATCTGAGGGCAGGAGGATAAAACGTACGCTCAACTAGGACGTCGGGTCACCCGCAAATCGTTCGTCATTTTGCGTAGTAATAAAACATTATATGAACTCTTCAGGCATTAAAGGCAAAAAAGTAAATTCATCTGCATCAATATGGTGACCTCAGGTCACCCTATATTTTGATTGAATTTTATTTAAAAAAAAAAAAAAAAACAGTTTTCTCTGTCTTACTCCAATACAATTATATTAATAACTTTATATAGATCTTTCTAATAGATTAACAGAGACGTGAAGGTATGGTTTTAAACATTAAAACATGACAACAAGTTGATGTCATAATTAAGGCTCGGTGTCGGACGTCCCCCCCCCCCCCTTTCACAAATGTTTCACTGGTTAAATTTATCAAACAATACATGTATTATTATCAGCAGTTTGAGAACCAATGTCTTTGTTACTGTGTTAAAAATTATACACAGAGAAACTGAGACTTTTTCTTCATTCGTTCAGTCATAGACCTAAAGTGGTCAATTTAGTTCAATGGTTCAGTATTATCATCAGTCATTTAAGATATACTTAACTCTGCTTAACTAAAAGACAACGAAAACAAATACAACAAAAAGAATGAAAATATTTCTTTCACTCCATAATTTATCCTATCTTACTTCTGTATCTATAGAAAAAAGAAAAAGGAAAATCCACAGACTTTAAGAACTTTAAATGAGAATAAAATTAAGTCCAAATTTAGTTTTAATATCCTGAATTTGTTTTCAAATTAACTGATTTTCAACTACAAATCCAATTAAAAGGTTGAGAAACCAAACTTAGATTGATCTCAAAAATCCTATTAACAAAGAAATTTGAAAACAGAGTATAAAACACAGATTCCTAAATCCTGAGATAGGATCAGATGCATGGGAGGGATCATCCCTGGTCACATCAAATTTATTGTCACAAGCCTGCTTTGAGCATTATGGAATGATAAAATAATGTATCATATCAATGCGGAGACCGCAGGTCATCAGGTATTGTATATCAATAAGGAGACAAGAGTGTGCAAAACAGTCACCAGATACCACCAATGTGGAGACTAGTGGTAAACTAATGTTTCATATCAAAACGGAGACTAGAGGTCACCTTATATTGTACATCAATAGGGAGACCAGACGCCACCTTCTATTGCACATCAAACGGAGACCAGAGGCCACCTTATATTGTACATAAATAGAGAGACAAGAGGTTACTTATTATGTACATTAATAGGGAGACCAGAGGACACCTTATATTGTAAAGAATTAGGGAGAACAGAGGTCCCTTATTTTATACATCAATAGGGAAACCAGAGGTAACTCATTTTGAACATCAATAGGGAGACCAGTGGTCACCTTATATTTTACATAATTAGGGAGATCACCTTATATTGGTTATTAATAGGGAGACCAGAGGTCACCTCATATTGTACATCAATAGGGAGAGCAGAGGTCACCTTATATTGTACATCAACAGGTTATATCAATAGGGTGACCAGAGGTCAATTATTTTGTACATCAATATAAAGACTATAGGACACCTTATATTGTAATTAATAGGGAGACCAAAGGTTACCTTATATTGTTCATCAATTGGAAGACCAGATAAGGGAGACAAGAGGACACCCTATTTTGAACATAATAAGAGAGACCAGAGGTCACCTTATATTGTACACCAATAGGGAGACAAGAGGTCACCTTATATTGTATATTGTACATCAAGAGGGAGACAAGAGGTCACTTATTTTGTACATCAATAGGGAGACTAGAGGTCACCTTATATTGTACATAAATACGGAGACCAGAGACACAGTATATTGTATATAATTAGGGAGACCAGAGGTCACCTTATATTGTACATAATTAGGGGGACCAGAGGTCACCTTATATTGTAAATTAAGAAGGAGACCAGAGGACACTGTATAGTGTACATAATTAGGGAGACCAGAGGTAACTTATTTTGTACATCAATAGGGAGACCAGAGGTCACCTTATATTGTACATAATTAGGGGGACCAGAAGTCACCTTATATTGTTCATCAAAAGGGACACCAGAGGACACTGTATATTGTACATAATTAGGGAGACCAGAGGTCAACTTATATTGTATATCAATAGGGAGACCAGTGGACACCTTATTTTGTACATAATTAGGGAGACCAGAGATCACCTAATATTGTATATTGTACATGAATAGGGAGATTAGAGATTACTTTATATTGAACATCTTGTTTCCCTATTAATGTACTTTATAAGTTGTTCTCTGGTCTCCATAATGATATCTCTCAGTTGATGCAATACGGAAGAGCATGTTCTACGTATGAACAATTTTTAAAACGAGGTAAGTTATTGACAAAGAATTTGATGAAGCAAGAATATCAGTAGTCTCGTTTAAAGTTATCATTTCGTAAGTTCTATGGTCGATACAATGACCTTGTTGGCAATTAAGTCAAATGCTGACTGACTTTTTTCAAACCGATTGTTAGCCCATTATTCACACACTGAGTTGTCCACGGATTTTTCCGTTTTTTCCCGAACATGATAAGGAGCACACAGCGGGTGTGACCGGTCGGCATGGGATGCTCACACCTCCATGGCACCTGATCCCACCTCTGATATTTAGGAAGTTCGTATTTGCTCCGCTCCTATTTTGTAATGTTTAATGGACTTTTGAGCTCGAATACTGTTCGTTATCTCCACATATTTCATAATCTTTATTTGTGTTATGATATAAAAGAACTGTTGCAATCTTTGTTTATGTAAGATATGAGAAATTATGGAGTGAAAGAAGTAATTTTTTCTTCACATGATTAAATGTTCAGAAACTTAGTTCCATAATTATTGCCTTTATTATGTTTTTGAGTTGTCTTTTAGTTAAACAGAATTTAGTATCGTAGAAGCCTGATCTCTGCATCCATATAAACTTTTTGTGATATCTGGTCTCCCTATAACACTGTAATGTACAATATATGGAGACTTCTGGCCTCCGTATTCATTCACAACTTAACGTGACCTCTGCATTGTCTGCCTAATTATGTTTTATATAAGAGGACCTCTGGTCTTGACATTTGTATAAACTCTATGTGACCTCTGGTCTCTCTAATGATCAACATAAGGTAACCTTTGGTCTCCACAATGAAGTACAACATAAGCCTACTGATATACAACATAAGGTGACCTCTGGTCTCCCTATTGATATACAATATTAGGTGACCCCTGGTCTCCCTATTGATGTATAATATTAGGTGACCTCTGGTCTCCCTATTGATGTAAAATTTAAAGTTACCTTTGGAATCCCTTATGATGTACACTATAAGGTGTCCTCTAGGCTCCGTATTTATTTACAATATACGGTGAACTCTAGATATACAATATAAGGTGACCCCTGGTCTCCCTATTGATGTACAATACTGTAGATTCCTAAATGTACGCGAGGAATAAATTAACGCGTAATTACGCGAGAAGCACCATTCGCGAAATAAAATTACTCGCTTTTATTTTTATGGTGCTTTACTGCATGTAAAATCTCTAGATAAATCACCCATTCGCGAATTATTGTTCTCGCGATATGACGCCCTTGGGCCTTTTCGCGATATTAAGTACTCGCGTAAAATAAGGAATCTACAGTATTAGGTGACCTTTGATTTCCATATTAATGTAAAATATAAAGTGACTTCTGGTCTCCCAAGGATGTACAATATAAGGGGACCTCTGGTCTCCGTATTCATATTATACACAGCCTTATGTGATCAGTGGTCTGCAAATGATGAACAATATAAGATGTTCTCTGGTCTTCATATTCATACACAACTTTATGTGACCTCTGGTCTCTGAATAATGTACACCATAAGATGACCTCTGGTCTCCGTATTCATTAACACTTTTATGTAAAATATGGTCTCCCCAATGATTAACAAAATAAGGGGACCCCAGGTCTCCGTATTCATGTACAATATAATGTGACTTCTGGTCACCCTACTAAAGTACAATATAAGGTGACTTCTGGTCTTCCTATTGATGTCCTATTGAAGATGTCCTCTGGTTTCCATATTGATGTACAATATAAGGTGTCCTCTGGTATCCCAACTAATGATGATATAAGGGGACATTCGGTCTCCCTATTGATGTACAATATAAGTGATCTCTGGTTTCCCTATTGATGTACAATATAAGGTGTCTTCTGGTCTCCCTACTGATGTGGGATATATGGGGACCTCTGGTCTCCCTAATGATGTACAATATAAAGTGTCCTCTGGGCTCTCAAATGATGTAGGATATAAGGGGACCTTTGGTGTTCCTATTGATGTACAATATAAGGTGTCCTCTGGTCTCCCTATTGATGTACAAAATAAGTTACCTCTGGTCTCCCTAATTTTTTACAATATAAGGTGTCCTCTGGTCTCCGTATTTATGTACAATATAAGGTGACCTCTAGTCTCCCTATTGATGTCAAATATAAGGTTCCTCTAGTTTCCCTACTCATGTACAATATAAGGTGTCCTCTGGTCTCCCTACTGATATAGGATATAAGGGGACCTTTGGTCTCCGTATTGATGTACAATATAAGTGATCTCTGGTTTTTCTATTGATGTACAATATAAAGTGTCTTCTGGTCTCCCTACTGATGTGGGATATATGGGGACCTCTGGTCTCCCTAATGATGTACAATATAAAGTGTCCTCTGGGCTCTCAAATGATGTAGGATATAAGGGGACCTTTGGTGTTCCTATTGATGTACAATATAAGGTGTCCTCTGGTCTCCGTATTTATGTACAATATAAGGTGACCTCTAGTCTCCCTATTGATGTACAATATAAGGGGACCTCTGGTCACTCTAATGAAGTACACCATATGGGGACCTCTGATCTCCGTATTCATATTATACACAGCCTTATGTGACCAGTGGTCTGCAAATGATGAACAATATAGCGTGTCCTCTGGTCTTCATATTCATACACAACTTTATGTGACCTTTATCCTCTTGAATAATGTACAACATAAGATGCGATCTGGTCTCCGCATTTATGAACACTTTTATATGAAATATGGTCACCCCAATGATTAAAAAAATAAGGGGACCCCAGGCTTCGTATTCATGTACAATATAAGGTAACCTCTGGTCTCCCTATTGATGTTAAATATAAGGTATCCTTTGGTCTCCCCACTAATGTAGGATATAAGGGGATCTTTGGTCTCCCTATTGATGTACAATATGTGAGATCTCTGGTCTCCCTTTTGATGTACAATATAAGGTGTCTTCTGGTCTCCCTATGGATGTAGGATATAAGGGGACCTCTGATCTCCCTGTTGATGTAGGATATAGGGGACTTCTGGTCTCCCTATTGATGTAATATATAAAGTGTCCTCTGGTCTCCCTACTGATGTAGGATATAAGGGGACCTTTGGTCTCCCTGTTGATGTACAAATGATCCCTGGTTTCCCAAATGATGTACAATACAAGGTATCCTCTGGTCTCCCTAAAGATGTAGGATATGAGGGGACCTCTGGTCTCCCTATTAATATTGGATTTAAAGTGACCTCTGGTCCCCCGAATTATGTACAATATAAGGTGTCCTCTGGTCTCCTTATAGATGTAGGATATAAGGGGACCTCTGGTCTCCCTATAGATGTAGGATATAAGGGGACCTCTTGTCTTTATTTTGATGTACAATAAAATGTGATCTTTGGTCTTCCTAATGATGTACAATATAAGGGGACCTATAGTCTCCCTATTCATATAAACTTTATGTTTCCTTTGCTCCCCACATAAAGAATATGGAAACATGAGTTTGTCTTATATTGTACATCAATAAGGATATTAGAGGTCAGGCGAAGTGGTATATGAATCAGTAGACCAGAGGTAATCTTATATTGTTCATTATTAGGAAAACATGAGGCCACTTTAAGTTATAAGAAGACAATTTAAAAAAATGTGGCATGTGAAGAATTTTTTTTCAAATTCACTCCAAACAAAAATTGAGACCTTGTTTTTTTTACAAGCAAACAATTTCACAATTTCTCCAAATTAATTCTCTAAATTTATGTAATTGGATGGGGGATGACATTAGACAACTTTTCCTTCATATACAGTATATGTATCCCACAAGCAATTGACAATGGGTCCATGTTTTTTAAGTTTATTATTTTGGAAAATATACTAGTAGTTTTGATTCGTTTATGAATTTGATAAGTGTAAATTCCAGGGAAAGGGGAGGAGAACTTCAGCCTCCATCCTTGCAAGACTGGGCATACATCTACTCTGCAAGATTAATATTAACCAGAGGTTTTCTAGAGTGTTAAACTGATAAGGTCGCCTATTGAGGTATGACCTCAAAAGGGAGACCAAAGGACACCTAATATAATTTATTACCAAATAATTATTCCATTATCTTTAAGGATCAGTGAAGAGTCCGAGCGGGGTGGGGGGCAAGACCTACAATGTACCTCCTCCCCCTGCCTGTTAGATCTGCGAATGCAGAGACAAGAGGTCACCTACCCTGATATATTAATAAGGAGATCAGAGGTTAGGTACTGTGTTGAATAGATACTGTTGCCTTACATGGAATAATAATATCATTAGGGAGACCACAGGTCACCCTACGTAATCCATTGCTGTATAACTTATTTTTTATAATATATTGCAGTCAATGTTGCTCCCCCCTGTATCTTTCCTCATATCAGATGATTATTCCTTTCACAAAAATAGATATTCTGTTTGTTGTTTTACACTGTGAAGGCTTCACAGTAGTGCGATTTATTCTATTTTCACTTTACGGATGCAACACACTACATTTTGTCGCAGAGTAAACAGGTTTGATAGTTGTGAACTGAGCCGGTGACCTAAGGTCCTAGTTGAGCGTACGTTTTATCCTTCTGCAATCTGAGGCGGTTCAAATCTAAAGAGTGTTGCATGATGATCACATTAGGGAGTGTTGAACTTCTGTGTAAATACAAATAGTTCAATAAAGGTAATTTAATGTTTTAAGTGTGTGACTCCTCCAGTGGTATCTCCTTCATTTTATGTTGCAATTCTCTTAACAAAAACAGACAATATCTGAAACTGTTTGAAAAGAGTTCATATATTTTTACTTATTTAGTTCTTTATTTATACACATGTATTTGAATTCGTCGTCTCGATACAAACACCTTATGATAATACAACACTTTCGACTCTTATTACTTTCTTAAAACGTTGAAGCCAGGAAATACCTAAAACAACTTTTTTTCTTTAATTGTGACCTGGATTTGAATTTTGCAACAATATCAGTGAATATTTTGATTAAAAACTATTTCACAGGAGAATTTTTTTAACGACAAAGGTTTGTCTAGTAAACTTTTCTTTCTAAATACAATGAACAAAAGATATTTAAGCATTGAATCATTATGTTTTGAAAGATATAGTCTCATAGCTGCAACGGTGTGTGTAAACAAATTGAGTAACGCGCGTTAGCGCGTTATGGAAATTTGTTTGCACACACCGTTGCAGTTATGAGACTATAACTTTCAAAAAATAATGATTCAATGCTTATATTTACATTTTTCAACTCCTTGCCTTGATTGCAAATGTGATTTATATTTCAAAATTCCCGTGTTATCATTCGGATAAGTTTCAATTAATGGAAGAGCCGTTGAAGCAGCCTTCTGTTAAATGTGAGCGTGAATTTTGATTTCGCTTATGACGTTGCATTTCCATGGCGCTCAATGTTTGTGATGTAAAAAAAACCCGCATACTTTAACCTTTTGACCCCCTTTCCGTGTTATGGTGTGTTGAATGCCGTGTCTTTCCTTACACTTTATAAGCAATATACATGTGGAATGTAAATAAAACATTGTAAATGATACCAAAAGAACAATGTTTTATTATGAATATATTTTCAAAGCGCTGGTAATTAATTATCTGAACAACGATTTTGAAAATATAAGCCAATGAAATCTTGCTTTGATTTGTTGAATCACATTAGGTTTTAGTTATTTGTAAGTAATTTGGAATATTTATTTTGAAGCATATTGGAAGTCATTTGGGAATATGTACGAGGGGTGATCAAAAAGTTCGCAAACTTATTGAATTACTTCCATAAAAGAAATAAGATTAGGTTTCAGTGTTCATTATTTTTTTAAAAGTTGTCCTCTCCGATTTTAATGCATATTTGCCACCGTTCTGCCCATGCGCGAATCACGTGATACAGGCAGTCAAGTGACATGCCCCGTGGCGTTCTGTTCACAGAAGCTAAAAGATTTTTCCGAGTCTTGTATTTCTTACCATGCAAGTTATTTTTATAACAAGAACAGTACATTTATCAGAAATGGCCAAATCTCGGTAATAGAATGGGTGGATCAGGATATCCTTTCCAAGAATTAGCATGGGGATCATCACAACCCGAATCCGCTGTCTTGGGAGCGTCGTTTATCCAACGTGGATAAAGTATCCTTCTTTTTATCATATCTGATATGTTTAAAGTCTAAAGTAAACGAAATTTTAGGGATTTAATAATTATATTATTGTTAGTATATTCGACTATTTTTCTAACTTCAACTTGGCGATCTTTCATTAATAACAAATTGCTCAGCTAAGGGCACATCTCTTCCCCAGCTTGCTTTCACTCGGCAACAGAACAAACATCATTTTTAACCATCTCCCTTCCTTCACTGAAACAATCAAGCCATTTAATAATTGGCAAGTCTTTTGTCTTCATAAACCTTGTACAAATTATTATACACTGCTGCAAAGAAATTTCCTAAATAATACGTTAAACTTTACAGTCGTTCGTTGCTCAGAGTACGCCAGAGTAAACCATTTTTGTCACGAGTCACCTACATATTGACGTCATTTTAACATTGTGACGTCACAAACATGGATCAAAACATTATATAACATCTGCTATTTACAGAACACATGTATGACAACATAAGTGCCAAATTTCATTCTAATCTGAATTGTGGTTTTGTAAATATAGAGATAGTTCGTTAATTTTTTGATCACCCTCGTAGAATCACATGAGTTTAAGTCATTCGAAACAACTTGGAAGTAACGTGGAAATTTGGAAATTTGTCCAATACTCCGAACGGTGATTTGGAATTCGAAAGGAAAAATTCCAAGTGATTAACTTGGAAATTTGAAATGCAGCTTGGAAGATTTACACATGGGCGGTCAATGTGTCAAAAGACTAGTCGATGAGTTTACAGTTATGTCTATCTCATATCTCTGCAACAAACGTGGTGTAGCTAAGAGTAATTTTTTCTTCCTTTTTTGCTAAGGTTTTAGTTTAAAAATAATCTTGATTCAGGGCCATTTGTTGAGCTACACTACTCCAGTACCAAGATGTCATGTTTTGAAAACAGCGAGAATCTCTTTAAAACTATATAAACAACCTGAGTATTTGGAAGATCCTCCGTTGAAAGAAACCCCTCCCCCTCTTTCTTTTTAAAATATTTGTATCCCCTCCCTTTCACAATTATGTGAATTAATCCAAATAGTAAAAATTAACTCATTAAAAATATTAATTTAATATTTATGCTACATGTAAAATCGTAATTGTAAACATAAACTTATTAGTATTTGAATCAGAGCTGCTGAATCAAGCCCCGGTTTGATGATAACGATGGATTCCTTGAAAAACCTCATATTTCTGGGGTCTGAACCCCCAAAAAGTTAATTAGTCTCGATATTGAAAGCTGGGTCAGTTTTCAACCCTCCCACTGTCGGACATGGAGATCAGTTTTTCGGTTGAAACCGTATAAAGCGAGGTCCCGTGTCGCAGTAGGTGGAAAAGTTCTCTCACTGTTTAAAGACCATAGGTGCCGAATACAGGTCTAAATTTGCAGCCCTCCAACGGCAAGTGGTGACTTCTTAAGATGAATGAAAAATTCTCGAAGGGGCGTGAGACACACAAACAACACACATTTAAACAGTTTTCAACTTAAATATTTTTAGATACAATGTTTCAATCTATATTTGTGCATTGGCAATGAAAAGAATATTAATTACCTTTTATATCGAGCTTTTCTTGTGTACTGACGAATCTTTTCGATCAGTACCGACATTATCATAGTTAACAAAAAAATATTTCAAAGACAGCACCTTAGATTAAACAAAAATAGATAAAAAAGTATGTGAGAGAGCACTTGAAATAAAACAGGGAGACTTGAGGAAGTCTGATACTGTACTTGAAATTTCTAGTAAAATAACATGGTTATCACATGCCATGTGTTTGTTTGTGTGACGGTGAGGGTGTGTGTGTTTTCGAAATGTTCTCATTCATTGTAAAAAAGAAATAAATATCCGCATGATTATAACAGTTAAAATCTAAATATATTAATATATAAATATATCCCACTTGCATATTGTCAATTTATTTAGAAATATGGTTAGAGAAAGGGAGAGAGAGACAGAAAGAGAGAGAGAGAGACTATTTAGCAGAATAAATATGTATGAAATTTCTTATAAAAATTAATGCAATTCTGAAAAATTCTATATCACAGAAATATGAATCCTGTTGCATTCAACTGTAAACTTACAACTAACCATTTTTAATATGAAAGAAAAAGACCTTGTGAAAGTTATGATCTTAATGTTCTGGACATTTTAACCCACTTTAAAGATTCATTCTTTGTGTGATTTAAAAAGAAAAAAAAAAAACCTGTGGATCCGAAAGCTATCACACATAGAATTCAAAGTACAACAATAGAATGCTAATATAAACTTCAGTCTAGTATCATTTGTTATGCCAAAATCATTATTACGATATGCAGCTCCTGGGACTGTGTGCACCTGCCCCAGCTGTTCGGTAAATCAAACAAGGCTACTAATTCCAAATATTTATGTCAGATAAATGATAAACTTGTGTTCAACGAATAAGACATCGATGAATAAACATTTTGTTACTTGAGGTTCCTAACAAATGTATATGAGGAAAATTCCATTGAGTTAAGGAATAATTATTTTTTAATTTTTTTTTTAATGTGATTAATCAGTTTGATAAATTGCCTTCGATGTTGATAATTAATACGCAAGCAAAATGATCATCATCATATTCCAAAAAAAAAAAAAAAAAAATCCTGACTTGATTATTGATTCAATAAGAAAAATTCAGTAATAAGAAATCTCTCAGCGTATTACTTAGCAAACACACTGCGAGAAAACATGTAGGTCTGTCACGTGCCGAGGAAATCCCTTTATGACGATATAAAACTATTACCTTTTTTCCCAGTGTTACCTCAGACTATGTAAATATGATTAAACTGATTAACCGATATAAATTGATATGATAGTTAAACTCATTCGTATGATGGATGTCAATTATTGAATTATCTTTACCTCGAACAGGTCCTTCCTAATAAAACACTTTTGTTGTGTATATACCGAGTAAAATATCCTAAGAAACACAACAACAGCATTGGCCTATTTTTGGTAGCATTTTAATTATTAACTGCATGTTTTTAATAATGCTAGGAAGAAAGTGATGTTAAAAATTGAAGATTATGAACATATAGGATTTTTTTTACTCATTGAAGTATTCTTGAATTAGAATTAGTATTTACTCATATCATTATGAATGTCAAGAACATAAATGTTTTTGTCGTGCAATAAAGACAATAAGTGGCAGATTTTAACATATTCAGTAATGTACATGTAAGATACGCAAACGGATTATGCAGCCGAATTAACCTAAATTAGTCTTATACATGTACATAGGGTGTCCAGCAACTTTATATATGTGAAAACATTGCGTTGTCTCAGCGAATTAACGGTAAAGTTACCACTATATAGAGAGAATAAACTTCTTTGTTACAATCAGGAATTGGGTCTAGTTCACGTTCATCCTGGTGAAGTCATTTAGTTTGTTGATACCATTAGGGCGGAATGACTTCAGTCTGTGCATGCTGAACTTTTCCTTGGTTTTTCTCTGAGCATCGGTCCAATACGGATTATGGTCAATAACCACTACTGTCAAGTCCTCCCATTTGTGACCTTCAAGGTTAAAATGTTCCCCAACGGGTTCATTGAGTTTTTTGGTCTTAATGGTCGAACGGTGATTATTGATTCTCCTACGGATATCTCTCGTTTCCCCAACGTACTGTTTGGAACAAACTTTACAACTGATGAGATAAATGCAGTTTTCTGTTTGACAAGACAAACTCCTTAGTATTCTGTAGCAGCGGCCTGTAACGGGGCTTTTTAAGCTGTCTGTGTCAGAGCTGTGTTTACAAAGAAGACATCTTCTTTCAGAGCAAGCTCTAAAGCCTCCGTTAGGTAATGGATTGTCCAATCTGGTTCTAACTACCATGTCCTTTAAGTTCCTCGGGCGCCTGTAGGCAGCCAATGGAGGTTCCTTAAAGACCTCTGCCATTCTTTTGTTAGAGTGGAGAATTGGCAGGTTCTTTTTAAGAACACCGCTGAGGTTCTTAAGGACGGGATGGTATGTGGTTACCAGAGGGATCCTGCTGCTATTTTCTTTCTCCTTGTAGAGTAAGAGGTTTTGTCTGTCGTGTCCTGACATCTCATCAATAGCAGTTTGTACGTTGTGGGCTTTGTAGCCTCTATTGCATAGATGGGACTTTAGGAGACTGCTCTGTTCCTGATAAAAGGCAGGGGATGAACAGATGCGACTAATTCTGGTAGCCAGACCCTTAGGCACACCCTTGAATGTGTGTGGGGGATGACAGCTAGTCGGCATGAGATATAGGTGGGAATCGGTGGGTTTCGTGTGGAGACTAAACTCGATTTCGCCATTGAGTTGTATGTAAATGTATGTTAAATTCTTAATCCATATTTTAGCCCCACTAAATGATTTGAACAAATATGAATGCGCACTATATCTGCTATATAAATAGTATGAGTTGGGGCACAAACAATACGTTCGGTAAGGTTTCGGTCGATTTCACCATTTCATGTTATAAGATAATTGAACATAAAATTAACACTTTGTATCTCTGCTATCGATCAATTTAACACATATAAATAAAAAAAAATTATATTGTTCGGAACATCTGAAACAAATGCACATATTTTGTTGCATCCATTCAATCATGTTAAAAGCACATCGTATTCTTATCAGACGCGGCATTTACAGTCCACATATAAAGCATTGGCAGACGAATAATTTAAAATTGAAATCCAAGAGCTTATTGTAACTCCAACCACACATGACTAACATAACAAAAGATAGGAAGTAAAACGATCACGAACGGAAATAAAATGCATACATGTTATAAACCAGTTTCCGCAACAAAATACACATTATATGACCACCCAGCGCTGAAAGAACAGAGATTGGTATTGTGTCCATAGAAGAATGAGTTTCATTAGCAGAAGTGAGGAGACAAGAAATCGAAACCAGGATAGGCCAGTTATTTTATATCCCACTTTTCCTTGCATTTACCTGGTCATAAATTTCCCATCGGGTCTGCAAACCGCTTGAATTACGTACATGTAATGACACAGCTTATTTTCTTTGTCGTTTTCAACAATATTTATTGAAAGCAAGAAGTATAGTCTACCTTTACGAAATTAAGTTGATATACATAAACATGTATTTATTGTAGTCATTCACTGTGCAACATGTACAGATACACATACTTAATAGTTTAATAAATGCCCTTAGTGATATTTATATTCAAAATGTGTGGGGATAAGGCTAGGTTAAAATTGTATTTCATCATCAAATTAATCTTAGCCTCTGTTTCTAAGGCGTAATTAAAAAAAAAAGATTGACGTCATTGAATAACGTCAATGACGTTATTGTTTCATTACATGTTGATTTCAAACACGTATATTTTTAAAACTATAGCAAATGAAATCTTCAAATTTTGACTGTGTGTCCTAAATTTGTTGTAGATTTGAAATAGTTGAAAAGTCAATTTCAAGAACTTTGTCATTAAGACCCCTTTTCCCAGAGAACGGTCCATATATATATATATATAACACTGCGACATTTAAGTCCGGATACGACATAGTCCGGACTTTTAGGTACCCTTTCGAAAAGACATAATTTATAAATTTTCCTAGATTTTGGTGGGATTTTTTATTCTCATCTCATCATGTCAATCTTAACTTCCACAATGTTGTAGTTTTCTTATAAACTTCTCCCAAAACTTAAAATCCCATGGGAGAATGGGGGGATTTTTCATCCCACCTGAAATCCCACCAAAATCCCATGGGAGAAATAATACTATGGGATAATTTGTCCCATATGGGATAAAAAATCCCTTGGTTGTTGCAAAATGGGATTATTTCTCCCACAGGACAAAAAATCCCACTAAATGAAGAAGCTAGGATTAAATATCCCATGTCTTGGCACAATATAGGAAAAATAATCCTATAGTAACCTTTTTAATGAGTCATTTGTTCAATTATATCAAACTAATACAATGATGTACCACGATACTTGAATGGTATTTAGATTTCAATTTCCTCCCAAACTTAATTCACAATACAAGTGAATCAATGTATGCTATAAAAAAAATATACCCATCTTATGACAATATAAAAGAGGGATCAACTTCAAAGTTACTATGCTTTTTATGATATTGACATTTTATTCCTAATATATTCAATTTGAACCTTGACTCCTGATCTTGTGACCCCAAACAGGAGGCCTAAGGGCCTTGAATCACTCTTCTGATAAACTGTACAACCTATCACTTCTATTTGAAGCCTCTAAGTATCCTGTATATTTAGATAAAGCCTTGAAATTCCAAAGGTAGGTCATCATGACCTACATTTTAGATGAAACACTGAGAACCCAAGATGATTCTAAGCCAATTAGTGCCTGAGAGTAGGGCATGATGACCTACTTATCACTTGTCATTCTCTGAGGACCCAAGATACAATCAACAAGGTTTAATGATTCTAAGCCAATTAATACCTAAAATATTTTTAAAATTATTACCATAAATTTCAAAAGTAGGTCACAGTGACCTACTTTTCAGATGACATACTTTGAGGACCCAAGATGCATCAACTGACAAAGTTTGATGATTCTAAGCCAAATAGTACCAGATGTATTTAAATAAAGCCATAAATTTCAAAAGTAGGTTACAGTGACCTCCTTTTCAGTCGACTAACCCTGCGGACCCAAGATGCATCAACTGACTAAGTTTGATGATTCAAAGCCAATTAGTCCCTGAAATATTTAATTAAAGCCATAAATTTTCAAAAGTAGGTCATGGTGACCTACTTTTCACTCGACCTACTCCAAAGACCAAGATACATCAACAGACATAGTTTGATGATTCTAAGTCAATTAGTACCCAAAATATTTAATTATAGACATAAAAATTGAAAAGTAGGTCACAGTAACCTAAATTTCAGTTGACCTACTCCAAGGACCCAAGATATATCAACTGACAAATTTTGATGATTCTAAGCCAAATAGTACCTGGAAATGTTAAATACAGCCATAAAATTTCAGAAGTAGGTCAGGGTGACCTACTTTTCAGTTGTACTCCAAAGACCCAAGATGCATCAACTGACAAAGTTTGATGATTCTAAGCCTATAAGTACCTGAAATATTTAATTAAAGCCATAAATTTTCAAAAGTAAGTCATGGTGACCTACTTTTCAGTCGATTTACTCTGAAGACCCAAGATGCATCAACTGACAAAGTTTGATGATTCTAAGCCAATAAGTACCCGAAACATTTAATTACAGTCGTGTAAAATTGAAAAATAGATCACGGTGATGTCCTTTTCTGTCGACCTACTCCGAGGACCAAAGATGCATCAACTGACAATTTTTTTTTATTCTTAGCCAAATAGTACCCAAAAATATTTTTAAAATACAGCCATAAAATTTCAAAAGTAGGTCATGGTAACCTACTTTTCAGTTGTTGTACTCCAAAGACCCATTAAAATGCATCAACTGACAAAGTTTGATGATTCTAATCCAATTAGTACCCAAAATATCTAATTAAAGCTAAAAATTTTAAAAAGTAGGTCACAGTGACCTACTTTTCAGTCAACCTACTCCGAAGACCCAAGATGCATCAACTGACAAAGTTTAATGATTCTTAGCCAATTAGTACCCGAAATATTTAGTTATAGTCATATAAATTGAAAAGTAGGTCACAGTGACCTATTTTTCAGTTGAAGTTTTTCAAGGACCCAAAATGCATCAACTTACAAAGTTTTATGATCATAGGCCTTAAAATGTCCAAATTATGCCTCTAAAACGCTTTGAAATTGAATGTTCAAAAAGTAGGTCACTGTGACCTACTTTTTAATAAATATATTTTATGGCCCCAAGATGCATCATTTTACAAGATTTAATGATTCTAAACCTCTCAGTATTTGAATTGATGACCTTAATTGTTTTGAAAAAGATAAGCCATAAAATTAAAAAAAAAGGGTCAAGGTGACCTACTTTTAGCTGACATACTCCAAGGAGCCAAGATACATCAAGTGACAAAGTTTGATGATCATAGGCCTTAAATTGTTCAAAATATACCTCTAAATCATTTTGAAAAAGAATGGCTGCAAAATTTAAAAAAAGTAGGTCACTGTGACCTACTTTTGAGTCAACATGATATGAGGTCCTTAGATGCATCAACTGACAAGATTTGATGATCCTAGACCTTATAGTAAGCAAAATATCAACATTTTAATAAAATGTAATTTTTTGTCAACTTTAAAGTGACATTGAGACCACGCCCTTTGCCCCAGGGCAATTCCCTGTGCAAATTTTAATCTACAAAATATCTTCATCTTTTTGTGTAAGTTTGGTGATAATCTGCCCATGGTTCTTGAGAAGAAGATTTTTTAGAAACTGGTACTTTTGTTTCTATTTTCCTAATTATCTCTCCTTGTTTAGGGGTCACAACCCTAGTTTTAGTACAAACGGGAGCCCTTGAGCCAAGGATACCCTGTGACAAATTTGACAATAATTGGCCAAGGGGTTCTTGAGTTATGGCCCATATTCTAAAAAGTTTACACACACTGCACAAATGGCCATAGCATTAGCTCTTTGAGCCTTTGGCTCAGAAAAGCTAAAAATATAGTGGGCATCTATTCGTCAAAGGGTATTATTTTATGAAAATTAAATGTTTATCATGCAAAATTTAATGGTTCTCAAAATATTGAATGAAAATATCTTTTTATGCCTAAAGTAGTTTGTTCATTGACCTTAGACCTTGTGACCTCAAATCTGCAGTGGTCATTTACTCAGGCCAAAAAAAATAATAGTCTTGTTTCCTGCTACCCGACCTACCCTATTTTTTTGCACCCGACCCTAAAGTTTTTTTTAAGTTTTGGAAGAAGAAAAAATTGGGAATTTTCCGGAATTTCATCGTTCTGTCACCGTAATCAGTTTCCGTGTTAACACAAAACAAGCATTTCATGAAATTCTTGTTTTAAATATGGACTTTCACAAAATACCACTTGAGTTGTGCATAAAAAGACATGGCATTTAATTTTAAAAGACAATATTGACCTGTGACATGTTTAATTTGATCTTGTATTAGTTCTTATCCAAAAAAAAAAAAAAAAAATGCTGTTGGAAAAAAAAATAAAAATGTAAAATAAAATAATTTTCCTACCTACCTACCCTATTTTTTTTTTCAGGCTGGTAGCAGGAAACAAGACTATTGTTTTTTTTTTTGGCCTCATCAGGAGAATTGCCATTATACCAAGTGTGATTTCTGTCAAGTAAAGGGTTCTTAAGATATTGAGCGATCAATATTCTTATGTCCAGTTTGACCCTTGATCTTTGACTTTGGGACCTCAAAATCTATAATTGTCATTTACTCCTCAAAAGAAAATAATGTACTTATAAATATGAGGTATGTCAAGAAAAGGGTTCTCAACATGTAGAGTGGTCACTGTCTTCCCATATCAAGATTTAATCTTGGCCTTAAGAAACAAGTTATTTACATAAATATGTGTATTCTTTTCAGAGGAGTTCAGGATTGAATACTATCACTGCATTAAAGTGCCACTGTTATGTACATGCTCAACAGAAAAAAAAAACATATTTAAGAAAAAAAATGTGGTGGTCGAAATAGTTTAAGCTATTCTGCATAGCGTATTAAAGCAATGTAGCTAATTCAATCTAAGATTGTATGAGAACTGACAATAGTATGCTTATACTATACTTATATACTTCAGTTACTAGTATTTACATGCTGACATGTGCATGTAAACTTGCCCCCGTCTCACTGCCAAAAATGACAGCAGAATGGACCCGTTGGTGATGTTAATGGAGTAATTCACACACGCTAAATCAAATATAGACTGATTTAAAACTTGCATGAATTAACCTTTTTAGAATAAACTTCTTTTTTTCACTTTCATCAGCATCTTTCTCAGGATATGATGATCTTGTGCGATCTGGGTGATTTTTAAAGCGCTCTACTGACTTGGAATAAGTGTGCACTAAAACACGGATAATTTTTTACGATCTTTTAACGGAACATATAGTAAAGATACTTATTGAAAAAGAAGAAAATAAACACGTCACTATTTATGGTTTTTCCTTAAGTAATTTATGTGTGAATTATGTAACAGCATTCCCCGTACATTTTCATTTTTTGTCGTTCTTATTTAATAATCTATTTTTATTTTATTATTATTTAAAAGAAAAATTGCAATGAAAGCTATTTATGAGTGATTGATCGAGATATTTGGAAAACAAAAAATCACGCCTGGACGATTCTAAATCAGGCCGTGCATTGCTACATCTGGAGTGACTTGGTGAGATTGCGATAATTGTTTGGATTTTTAACCTTATTCAAGATTATATAGGTACCACATACAGGAGTATTAAAACTACAAAAGTTATTACCTACCCAACCCATCTCCATGTTCATTTCCCTCCACAATATTCTATGTTTAATACGTGTGCGCCATCGGATTTTTTTTTTTAAATTTTACCCGGTTGAATCTTGGAAGCAATGATGACAATATAGAAGGGGGTGGAATATTTTCTACAATATATGCTTTTTATATACATCATGTACATAGACTATCATAGACTATATATTATTATAATAGAAAGAATTGGTCTTTTACCTGTTTACACTTCAGGTACAATTTTTCATGTTTTCATTCAACAAACCAAACTACATATACATTCGTACAAATGTAATCATTGATTTTTTTTTTTTTTTTTTTTTTTTTTTTTAAATAAAACACGTTAATACCTATAAAGACAATCGAAATTAAATAAATTATAAAGAATCACTGGAACACGAGGAAAAGTTTTATGATTAATTCAGCATGGCAAACATGCTAGATTGCCGGCTTCAAACAATTTTCCACAAAAAACCCCAACCCCTATCCTACGAACACTGCCATCGACTGACACCATTATCGGCTAGCGAGAGCTTATCTGTGTATCTCAATAACCACCTCTCTCTCTCTCTCTCTCTCTCTCTCTTCATGACTTTTTAACCTATATAATTATCTTATACATCTTTTAATCATTGTATATGACTGACATTATTGAGAAAATTTGAATGAAAAAAAAAATTAAACTTTATGTGGCTTAACCAGGGACCTATATACTACTAGTATATAGGTCTCTGGATTAACTTATTCATTTAAAACATAACGAAACCATTAAATTTAAAAAGGTGTAACTGTATGTATTTTTTGTAATTGCTTGACCCAATTGGGAGTATTATGAATCCCGCAAATAATCAATGATTTAGTTTTAATTTTCATGATTTTTCAAAAGCAGTTTCCCTTAAATGAATTATTGTGTCGTAGAATGCAAATTTCGATTGATAATTTTATATTTTATTCTTGATGAACATTTTTCTTTCCATAATGCAAAATATTAATGCATTATGATTGCGAAATAGTAAATAAGGATACACTGTCATACATTTAACACGTTCAAAGGATTAAAAATTCAGATTGTATATCGTATGGATAAATTGTATCGATTCCTCCAGCCGTTCACACCTTTGATTGAAAATCAATTGCAAAATTCACCCCGGGGCAGTAACCTGTAACCTTACAGAGTTTCCGTCCGACAGTCGCACGTATATTCAAGAATTCGGCTTCACGTCTACTGACAATTGCAATCCCCTGTTTATATTGCGTAACTATCATTATGGAAAGACCTTGATTCCTACAAAAGACCAGTACATGTAGTACTGAAAAAAAACCTACCGAAGGCTGTGATTGTTAAGAAAATATTAACATGTTTACTAAAAATGTTATAATTTCATGCTTTAAAATCACAGTTTAACAATTATACCTGAATTTTATGCAGCAGAACTGTAGCTCTACGATAATAAAAATACTGACAGACCTGAGAGCTACAATGCAACCCAACGAAAAATAACTTTTAGTTACTATGCACAAAATGTTACACTTTTCTGAAATAATTTTCTCGAATTATTAACCCAAATACCAAAAATTCCCGATTTCAACCAAATTCTTTAAACCTCTATCAGTTGTTCTCGAAGCCAAATTTAATGCTGCCACCCAAAATGGCAGTATAAAAAGGTGAAATTTTCGATGTTCTCAGTGTAAGGCGTAGGCAGAAGGGCTATGACCAAGGGTTATAAGGAATGTTTTGTTATGGGAAAAATAAAAGTATATGTTAGAATATGTTTTTCGGGCGCGATAAATATACTCTCTGGTCATCCGACCATTTTTTTTTTCAGATCAGCGACCTATAGAGCTACAGCTTACATACTATACAAAAGATCGCATAAATGTTAATATAAATGATTTTTAACAGTACGAACAGTGGGACGGACAACTTCGGAATGGACATTTTTCCGAACTTGCGCACCCTTTTCCTTTAAAGCTATTATCTTAGGATTTTTTTTAAATGGTGGGGTTTTTATATTTAAATTGATTTATGAAATAAAAAATCCAACATTTTTAGCTAGTTTTTGAGATATTAAGTGGCAAAGATAAAAATCCCATGGGGAAACATGTACTTAAAATTACCCCATAAAAAAACCCACAAAAACCCCATGGGGTTTAAAATTTTCCCCATGGGGGAAATAAACCCATATAATCTTCCGTGGGGTTTTTAAACCCATATATGACTAAAAATTACATGTGGGTTTTTTTCCCCCACGTTTTTGTTACTTAGGGTAAAAAAACCCCATGTAATCTTCATTATATATCTTTGATTTCATGAGAATTGGAATGGAGACATTAATTATTGTCTTGTCTTATTTTCAAACTTATTTCCAAGATATAATAATTTCAGACATGTCTTCTCCTCATTTTTTTTTTCAATATTTTTGAAACCTTGTTAGTATAGCAAAATCATTTTTTCTTAGAGATAACAAATTCTGTTTATTAATTAATTCATAAATTATCTTGGTATGTCCCACTTCCCTTGGATCCCCAACTCATAAGAAAAGACCGTTGAACCCACCAATAAATTCTTTGAATCTATGTATGATTCATGTTACCTAGATATATTTTCTATATGACTTATTCATATAAAGAATAAACTTTCTTATCTCCCATACAGAAGAGTACCATTGTTATATATATTTCAATATTTATTTCATATTTCTTTTTTTCCTTCAAATTTCCCCTTGGATCCCCAAATAAACTGGACCCTTGGATCCATCACTTAATTCTATGGAGCTATTTAACTCATTCATGTTAAGCTTAAGTTATGTACGTGTGCTTGATATCATTTTGTTGAAATCAAAAAATAATTTATATTATCAGATAAAGGTATGTTCCTCTCACTTTCAATCAACAGCCTGAACATAAAACATTTATTCTTGAGACCTGATTAACATATTAAAATCATTTACTTTAAAATAAATATACTTTTAATATCTCAAACTTTTTAATTCATAAAATATTCCCACTCCCCTTGGATCCCCCTCTCAAAAGATTAGACTCCTGGATCCACCACAAAATTCTCTGAATCTATGTTTGAATATTTTTTTCTTCAAATTAAATCAATACATATGTGATTAGATAAAGTTCTTCTTCCTTTGGATCCCCAATTTAATTAAAATTTAATTGATCCCTATTATTTGTTATCAAATTGTAAACACATGTAATATCTTTGTTTTCAAATATAAGGATATGCAAATGCTGTTTATAAATTAATTAAAAAATTATGTCCCATTCCCCTTGGATCCCCCACTCAAAAGAATAGACCCTTGGATCTACCACTAAATTCTTTGAATCTATATATAATTCAAACCTATATATAATATATGACTCATTCATATAAAGGATAAATTTTCTTATCTCCCGTACAGAAAAGTTACATAGCTATATTTCAAATTTTCTTTCATGAATATCTCTTTCTTTTTTTTTAAATTGATAAATTATTCCCCACTCCCCTTGGATCCCTCATTCAAAAACCTGGATCCTATGATCCATCACTTAATTCTTTGGATCTATATAACTCACTTATATTGAGCTTAAAGTTATGTAACTTTGACATTATGTTTAAAACAAAACTTCATATTATAAGATAAAGCTACATTCCTCTCCCTTTCGATAAAGAGCCATGAACATTAGACATGCCTGATGTTCTCAATTATTCATAGGCTTAACATATATATCAAAAATCATTTACTCTTAAATATAAAATACTTTTAATATCTCAAACTTTTTAATTCATAATATATTTCCCACTCCCCTTGGATCCCCCTCTCAAAAGATTAGACCCTTGGATCCACCACAAAATTCTCTGGATCTATATTTGAATATTTTTTCTTCAAATTAAATCAATACATACATTGTATGTGATTAGAAAAAGTTCCTCTTTCATTTGGATCCACAACTTAAGATTTTTATCCCTAATACCTGTTATTAAATTGTAAACACATGTAATGTATTTTTGATTTTAAATATTATAAGGAAATAAAATTAGAAATTTAAAAAAGGCAGATGAAAGAATTCATTATCATGTACTCTCATTAATTCCAGCATCTACACTTGTTCGTTATGCACTGACAATAGCATAAAATTTGAAAGCAGTATAAAAAAAAATTAGGGTAAAATCACATCTAAGCCAACAGCATTGATTCAGTTGTTTCCTTGGAACCAGCACCTAAATAAGTGTATGTTGAAAATGGCAGCAGAAGAAATCAAGGGGAACAACAAAACAATTTGTAAAAAAAAAAAAAAAAAAAAAAAAAAAAAAAAAAAAAAAAAAAAAAAGATTAATTTCTGGTTCTGTCAGTGGAGATGTTCATACATGTACAACCTACTAATAATCCTTCCATTTACATCTCCACCTGATGATATTTTATTAATGCTAACTTTCAAACAATTTATATTATTAAAAAAAAAATTAAATAAAATTAAATCTGCTATCAACAACTGGATCACTCCCAATTACCCAGACTGTTCACAAGTATAATCTGATTGTATGATATAGGTTCTCCTTTCATTGTAAAGAATTAACTTCTGTACAAAATTTAAAAATTGTTTGACATTCTAATTGTTTTCCTGCATTCCATGAAAGGCCCTAAGTATCACAAAATAATAAGTATACTACTTCAAAGAAATTAAGGCATATTGACTGAATGCAGTTAAGAGGGCTGGGCTGTTGTGGCCATTTTCAGACTATATTGATCTCCTTTAGAAGAAGAGCTCCATGCATATAAAGATATACAAAAATGATCAAATTTTAAAACTAAAATGTATGAAATTTTTGTTTGCCAAATGATAGTTGACAGCTTAAGATATCATATCTAAAAAAAATTAAGTTATATATCTGATGGTCAATTTGTCGACCCCCCAGCCTCCTTAAAAAGTATAGCTGTTGCTTGATTTCTGAAACTTTTGAGAGTTTGCGATAATGAAGATGACAATCATATCTTTAATTCCAAAACTTGTATGTATTAATCACTTTAAAATATCCCTTGTATATTACATTTTTTTAACTGACCAAACCTCAACAGCAATCTTTGTACATGTACATAAAAAAAAAAAACCATGAAACCCAACACACCTAATGACAGTTGACCTAACTAGTAAACACCATTAATTTCATTGTATTATAGAGATTGCATGTTTCTATTGCTATGTATACATGTGTATATATCGGATGCATGTAGGCCCATTAGAAGCCAGCTAGGACCCAGTCCCAAACAAATCCTTTTGAAATTACCCAAAAATCAAGATGAAAATTCACTGACAAGCACTGTGTAATTTATCAGAAATCTAAATTTTTGTATTGTAATACTTAATTTATAAACTGAGATGTGAATATTAAAAATTAGGATAAACTTTCAATCTATTTTTAGAGTCTTTACTTTGCAGTAGAATGTATATAAGCTTATTCAGGATATAACTTTGGGCAATACAGCCCATCAGTTTATAAAAATAACATATATTAATAACATACATTACAAAATTTAAGACTCAGTGAGCCTAAATTGGGGGGTGAAACTTGCAACTTGTACAAGATGTCAATATTTCTCCATTTGTCAACTTTTTGAATCTAAAATTCTAATTGAAATGGTATAGGATTTAATTTGTACTAAAAATTGTCAATTAAATCTTGGTAAAAAATTAGATCAACATGCAGTTCTTAGATAATGTAGATACCCAGGTATTATAATAGCAATATCCAATCAAGGAAATTTTCTTGCATGTAGCAGAGTGAGCTATTGAGTTACTTGATATACCTGCAGTCAAACCTAAATGTTATCTCGAACTTGATAGGACCAAGTTAAAATCAAACCTAAAAGTATCTAAAGATTTGAGATAACTAAATGTAAAAAACATTAAGAACATGGTTGCAGGGACAGATAACTTGCTTTGACATATCCCTGGTATTCAAGATATTGGTGTTCGAGATATCAAAGACAACTAAATTAGCCATCTAGACCCTGTTTCTTCTCCTTATTTCAATTTACTTTCACTTATTTTTCTTCTTACTCATCAATTATTTTAGTAACAGGTTAATTAGAGTTGTTGGGTTAAGCAGTCAATAATATATATTTTTTTTAATAACTTAACTTTTGATACAGAATTATAAGGCTTAATCCATGTGCGACATTATATGTTAGCTAAAGGACACACAAATCTTTTCTTATACATGTTATAGATGGACTTTTCTTTGAAATCATTTTTATATCTATGAAATCATTTGATAAGTATGAAATTTGCTTTTATTTCAGTAGAATAAATTTCGTCAACAACCCTAAGCCTCTTACCAATGAAAATGACAGTGAATGTCACATAAATCACATTGTCTTGCCCCATGTATTGGTATAATTTCACCATGATATTAATTACTGACCATGCATTTAATCATGTTTAATAATCTGCACTATATAACTGCCTTTAGAAATATATTTTTATAGGTAGGCCCCCTACATTACATGTACTGTCAGTAGGAGCAGTCAATTGACCATATGTCTAAAATCATGTCTGATTTGTACATCCTCTCTCTCTCTCTCTCTCTCTTAAACGGGCCCTTGGCTTTCTTTAAAAGTAGAGGAACCCACGCCTGCGTTCGTTTAAAGCAACATGCATGTTTAATTGGTGCATGAATAAACTAATTTTATAGTATACATGTAGATATTTTGTATTTTATAAATATTTACATTTAATAGGTTGTGCGTGACAATGTACTACATGTACATGTATGTGCATCTGTGACTGAGGACCGCGTGTACAGTTCTACATGTAACAGATAAAGTTTGTTTATGTGTATATACTCACTGATACTTACATCGTGGACAGCTGGTGAATGCGCACGCGAAATACATCTTGGAATGGAACAGCTGATCACTGAACAGTCGCCTATGACGGCGTCGAAGTTAGGACTTAGTTCCCTAGTATACCAACCAATAAAAAGTTCTTAATCACATACATCACATAAATCACAAGTTACAGCTTCGTATTTAATCCACTGAGAAAACACTAAGCAGTCTAAATTTTGCATGCTTAGTCGCCGATCTTGGTAGTCGGTGCACGTGCTTTTAATTGTCCGATTCCCGGGTGCGTTTGACTTAATGCAATTGTAAGATTACATTTTGAATGAACGATTTATGAATATATGTTACCATGGTTACTGTAGACTTCATACTATTTGATGACAGTTCCTAAAATACTGACCAGGTCTATAGAATTTATTGTATACTAGAAAACAAAGCTACTTTATGGATATGCCCCTCATTATATGACAATAATATTACATATATTATTTTATTTATTATATATATTTTCATTTTGCTTCTCGACAAGGTATTTTTGGTCGGTAGTGCCCTGAAAATGTTTGGATTCCCCCCTCTTTTCCAAATTAAAATTGCTTCCTTCGGGCATGAATATATGCGCGGATCCAGGAAATATCCGCAGGCACAGATACAATACCGAACTGAGAAATTATTTTGTCAAGCAAACAACTTTCCTTACTATTTCACAAGGGGTCTGTGTTTTCTATAAGGAGGGGGTTTCCAACAGTTTAATTAGACTGGGGTTTCAACATTTCCTTAACCCCCCCCCCCCTTAGATCTACGAAGGCAAACTTCATCATATTATTATAAATTTTACGTTCTTGACGTTGTTTTCAGGTAATATTGAACGTGCTGGAATAAGTTTTTTTTTTTTTTTTTAAAAGTCAACTCCCCTCTTATATATATATATATATGAAAGAAAGACATAGTGATAATACTTTTTGGGGTCATATCACCTCGTCTATTTCTATATGTATATCCGATTGTATATCAATGAAGGTTTTGTCGCTACGAAAACAGTTTTCATTGTCACGTTTTCAAATGTTGTGCAAAAGAGATTACACTTAAAAGTTTTGAAATTATATGATTTTATCTGTCTGTCTTTTTTTTCCGTCTGTATGTACTACTGAATCATGGCTGGACAACTAAACAGTTACCAAAACTATTTCAAATAATAAACAGGAATTTGCAGTAAGAGGAAGAAATTCTACAGTATATATGAAAACTTTTAACATAAATTTTATGGACAAGTAGTTCTTCTCAAGAGGGCTTTTATATAACGCAATGGCTTGTGAAGGATTTGAGATTCATAACATCGTTGTCACAAATTGAAAACACTTCATACACATGTATGTGAATCATAAACTTAAAGGTCTTTCTAAACATCGCCACATAAGCAAAAGTCAGTTACTTGCAAACAAAAACTTCCTTGATTAAACTTTATAAATGTTGAGAAATGTAGACAAAGTCGTTCTTTACATCTTAATAAAACATCTATGATTTCGTAGGTTTGATTTATGAGCAGACTGATTATATGAGAGGAGACCATCGTTTCAGGTGGGTTAATTTGTCTGTCCATCTATCTGTACAAATTCCGATGATCAGTTCTTGTTACCGGAGACCAGTGTGTGTGTTGTTTGCGTCTTTCCTATGATGTTGGAAAGCTTTTTTACTCCACCTCTGATGATTTTTCGATGAAATCCTGGCTTATGATTGGTTGAAGTCTCTCATGACGGGGGGTGTATTACTTATACTTTGTCGCTTGAAAATCAATACATGGTTAATGCGGAGTTATCGTTCATTTGTACCACTTCAAAAAACTCGACTTCACGAGGTTTGCGGGTATCTGTTGATTAGTAAAAAGTTAATCAACGTAAGTAACGAGATAAAACCTTTTTCACACTTTACTGAAATTCTTCGAAACAGTACTGTCAGTAGTACGTTATGAAACACTCGCAAAACAACATTACGTAAAACAATGTGACGTCATAATAGGCATTGTATGAGTAATGAAACATATAGCGGAAAAAAGTAATTTTATAAACCACAGACAATATATAAATATTTCATCGGTGGGGTACATTCGTTACATAGTTTTGTTGCGACAGGGTACGAGATGATACCTGGTTATTCGCCGAGCCAGATATGAAAGAACTGCGAACGATAGTATTGTTCTCCCGCCTACCTCTAAATCATTTTCAAAAGTTAAAACACCTGAATAATTTTTCATATCTATGTAGATATTTATTTGAATTTTCATAAAACAGTACTTCTTTGGGAAAACAAAGAGAGATAACTCTATAATTTTGATCAACCTTGTGTTTTTCACTATAGAAATCAACAGAAAACGGAAAATATTTTTAAAACATCTCCCCCCCCCCCTTGAAACAAAAATTCGTTTTTACAGGTAATAGGGACTGTCATTTCACAAATTCATACCAAAGCTTTTTGTGTTTCATAGGGGGGGGGGGGGGGGGGGGCATGTTTACAGACAAAAAACTACATGTACAAAAATGCTTATTTTTTTCACCTATTTCAAAGGGGTTTGCAACTAAAACATTGTGTTTTATTAATAATGTATGTTTAATTTTATATGATTAAAACATAGTCAAAGGTTTAAGGAACATTTATTCATATCCAAGAATATCTTAAAATGCTGTGATGCTTTAAAACCCGATTTCAATGAAAAATATCATCTACCCCCTTATCTAAAGAGCTGGAATTAGGGGTAATTAACTATTTAACACTGGAAGTAAAATTATAAGAAAATTACCATTAAACTGTTCTTAGCATTCAACAAAGATTTTACAGCCAAATTGCCATTAATATTGAGCTAAATGGGTGTAAAATGTAGGCGGGAATCGAGAGTTAGCGTGCATAGTTCTTTACTAACCAGGTATCATCCCGTACCCTGTCACTACAAAACTATTTAACTAATAATACCGTCGTCTTATCCGTGTAGAAGAGTGATTTATTCACCTCAGGTATGTCAGATCTAGAGAAAAAAGATAATGTCTGAGTCCACAGGAATGTTCTTACTCATATGGAGGTGTCAGTGAAAGACATTTGGTCTGGATTAATCCAGAAATAGACATTATATATATATATATATATATATATATATATATATATATATATATATATATATATTATTTTTGACAGCGCATGCACCGAATTTATTCATCATTTGGAGTTAAGTCTAAACTTTTGCAGTGGTCCCTTTAATTATTTCTTTCAGTCGTTTTTTTTTTTTTTTTCAAATCGATAGGCCACGTGAGGTAATATTATTGTTTCAATGGGGTCTGTGAGAATAAGAATAATGATGTGAAATAAATACAACATCGAGACTGTTCGGATATTTTCAAGGCGGTATAATCATGTAGATTTTTTAATCAACGATTATACATTATATTAGTTGGACATAATTCCTTTGATCACTATTCACTTTGATAAGGAAACCTATGACTAATATCTCGACCAATGTAAACTTCGGATTTTTGAACAAAGTAGAACATAACACAGTGCCCTAACCAATGTTTGGAATCATTCTAATTTATATATGCTACGTTAGATACGTTAACAGAAATTTTGTGAAGAAGGAAGAGGATATCCTTTGAAATGTATCCAGTTTTTTTTTGAAAATGGATTCAATACTTTGTTACGCTAAGATTCGGTCTGTAGTTAGTACTTAAAATGCATTCACAGTAAAATTTTAATTTAAAACTTAGTGTAGATTCAACGAGTTTTTAAAGAAAATTTAAAAATATCGAGTTTTATCGAGCTACTCATATTGCAAGATAAATTGGCGAACTTTGACACTTGCCATTTTTTTATGATAGTTTGAAAGGTATTTCTTGCTTTACAAAAACCTAACTGTGGTAGACATATATACGGAGCGAATAGGTCTTTTCCTTCGTTGTTATATCTTGTACATTATCTTACTTGCTATTGTCTTATCAAGAGTAATAACTCCTTCTTTGTAAATATATTTTGCGTAGGCGTCGGTAGCAAATTGAAAAGGGGGGGGGGCGAATTGAAAGTGGGGGGCTAAACCAACAAAAAAGACAGGTAAGCCCCAATTTTCAATGCTTAGATTATGTCTATCTTTGCTAACCCCCCCCCAGCACTCCCCTGTTCTAACGCCTTTTTGAATTGTATCTAGGTGTTTTAACTTAAATTAAGGTAATTTTTTTAATTGATTGATTTTATTACGAAAAGTTATATCGACTTAACAAATATTGATTTAAAAATATTGCTCGAAGCATTAGATATAAAGATATAAAGAGATAGTAGACATGCATAAATCAAATATATGCAGAGTAGTTATATCGATATAAATATGCTAGTATTATTAGGAAGAAAGTTTGAAAATATTGTTCTCTAACTAATTTCTAATGTTTTTTTTGTTTTTTTTTTCCTTGTTTTTTTCTTTTTCCACACGGGACTTCGTGTCGGCATATGTACATTGTACCATGTGTAAAGTATCAAATATTTGCTATATGATTGTAGAGAGACTCGGAAACGTTTTGAAGAAGAAGAGGGTTGGGGAGACACGAGCAGTTAGATCGTTCCCAATGAAGCAAATTTCAACTAACGTCATTCTTATAAATATATATCGAAAATAACAATAGCATAAAAGCGACACTGGCCATGTAAACTCTGTAAATGTTTGATGATTTGTCACCACATGTGGTTAACATGGGATCCGTCAAATAGACATTAACCTCCACTTTTGACAAACCCCTCCCCACTCATGAAAAAAATATTAACAGTAAAACATGACAGAATATAGGAAAGAATGTCAATATTAGCAATCAAATATAGTTTCTTCTTACTTAATTAAAAATGATGCAAATATTTTTTTTTTTTCCTTGCAGACTATCTGGATAAGCTTAGTCATAAAATTAAATGTGGGTGTCAACCAAGTAAAACAAGTTATAACACAGCAATTGTAGAGACTTATGCAATTCCGTACATGCACCCATTTCACATTTCCAGCCCTGTAATTTTAATCTGACGAACACTCCCTAAAATAGTGCAATCATACAATGCTGTCTTATAATCATCCACGTCAAATGAATTCTTTTAAAGATCTTATAATCTGATCCCCAAACCTAAGTCCAGTAAATAGAGGAAAATGTCGAAACGTGTGCCCCACCCCCTTACGGCGTTGCGAAAAACTCTGGGCTATATTTGTATTTCATCAATATCGATCAAAGCAGTATTTTAACGTCCACAGTTTCTTGTATATATATATATATATATATATATATATATATATATATATATATATATATATATATATATATATATACATATGATTTCTTTCTGTTTATAAACTTCAAATTAAACATGTAACATTGTAAAGACATAGTGTTTGGTAGTTTAAGAGGGATTCTTCTCATAAGAACACTTATTTCTTATATTTGAAAATCAATGAAATTTTCACAGAATCAAAGAGACAATATCACTAAGTGATGGTATCAGTTAGATTAAATTTGACCGTTTTATATTAGAGGCAAGGTCAGGTCAAGGTCAGCACCTTTTCCCTGGACATAAATAATAAAAAATTACTGTTACCAATCATGCGATGCCTTCTTCTATTTCAATGAATTAAATGTTTTTTTTCTTTTTGCATAAAGAGATATTACCATATAGGATCTATAAGATGATATTATCAAATTGACATAAATAATTTACTAAAATGGATATTGGCTAATCCGAATTTTCTCTATTTTTCTTAAAATTTTAAGATATTTTAGTTATTTTTATATGCTTCCTATATTTAAATTTTTCTTATTTTCACATATGTTGAAGTTGTCACATAAAGATACAAAATGATATAAAAACAAAAAGTTTTCACCGTTCACTAAGAGAGAAAAAAGACTTTTTACGGATTTTTGGCTCAAATCTGAACTTAGATTGGAAGCTTTTAAAAGCTAACATAATTGTGGTTTGTTTGGAAAATCATGTTTATTTGATATATTTTAAAACTTTAGTCCCTTATTATTAATTTAACTTACATTAAAAAATTTTCTCCAAGTTTTTGATTGTGTAAAAATTATAACTAAATTCATTGTTCTATAATTATTTTGAGAGGCAGAAAAGAAGATATTTTCATACGCCGCCATTCCGCCAAAAATATAGCCCCTGCTAGATTTCAAACTCAGTTTACCATTTCTATTTAAAGTTGTACAATTGTGATGAGGAAAGAAAAATATGATCTTTTAAATCTCTTACATTTAAATATATAAAACATATAAGCAAATATACTTTGAATATTTCATCTAGTCAGAAACCAGACAAGAATCCCTCCTTAAAAGTAGTGTTTTTTTGTTTTCTTTTTCTTTGTTTTTATGACTTCTTAACTTTTTTCGTTGTCCTGAGGAAGAGACAAGGCGTCCCGAAATTTTGTCAATATCTATTGTTCGTGTGTTAGTGTCGTTGGTCATTTTCAGTGCTTTATATATATATATATATATATATATATATATATATATATATATATATATATATATATATATATATATATATATATATATATATATATATAAAGCGGAGCGGTCTAGCGCGCTGTTTCTGTACTGCTAGGAGACAGATTCCGTAGGTCGAGAGTTCAACCCCAGGCTGGGGCGGAAGTGGGTATCCTTGTAAAAGTGAATTTCTTTGTGCTTTCTATATTAATATTTTTTCACTTAGGGCAGTTATGTTAGTTTAAGAGTTGTTGTAAAATGTGCTTTATTAATAAAAATTAATTTCATTACAACGTGTATTGGTAACGATCTTCTAATAAAACTAATGTCCAAATAACTGTATCTCACTTTCATTCTCAATGACCGTGTAGTGTAGGGCAGCGCCGCGAGAATTCCATCGGCATCGAAAGCAAGTTTTTTGACTTGCCTACATAGCCGAGCGGTCTAGCGGGCTGTTCCTGTACTGCTAGGAGACAGATTCCGTAGGTCGAGAGTTCAACCCCGGGCTGGGGCGGAAGTGGGTATCCTTGTAAAAGTGAATTTCTTTGTGCTTTCTATATATATATATATATATATATATATATATATATATATATATATATATACTACAGTTTACTTCCAAGCTGATGTAATATAGCAATTTACTATTTAAACTTCTTCAGCAGATGATCTAATGATTTTAAATAGTATCCATATGGCAAGGTTTTTTTTTTCTTGTTTAAGCGAAACATACTTAGGAATTGTTTTAATATGTATTTCTCTACATTTCTGCTTTAGATAAGTTTGTTGTTTATCCTTTTTTATCCTGATCATTTCAAAATAGTTTTAATTAAGTATAACTCCTATTTATTATAGGATGTTTCATAAAGAAAGTATCTAGAATGATGTGCCACCTGTAACATAAACTTGAAAATTTAAGCGATGACTTTTATTTTTACATCATAAGTAGAAATTGTCCTGTCAAATATTTTAGAAAATAGGACTTTAATAGGCAAAGATAGCAAGTACTGATTGATCTAAAAAATCTCTCAATCAATACCAAACTATGAACAGGACAAAAACCGCGGATCCCTGTTAATTTCAGAGACTGGATCTTGTGCCAATGAGGAGAAAGCTTTCCCTTTCGACTGATCAAATATGTATTGATCAGGCAGACTGAATAATCCGTAGTCAAATTAGTATAAAAACTAGAAACTCATTGCGAGCAATGAGAGGTCTTCCGTCCGATTCTGAAAAAAAAAGAAAACTCAAGCTGAAAAAGTGATAAAAGAAATTCAGACACTCTCGAGATTTAACCCTGGTCGTCAGCGTTAAAAATCCAACGTGCTAACCATTAACCATTCCCTTTTTTGCATCACTTCCTGTCACGACCGGAAGTAACGGCGATACAAGATTTTGTCACGATTCAAATAAACTGAGGACTGACTATCAGTCGTTTACTGTTGCCGAGCAATAGACCGGAAGTTGACGTTTTATTTCCGGTGGAATCTAACATACTTTAAAACAGCGAAAGGGATGCAATAAAGTGATGCAAGTTTTAGTTTTAAAAAGAAAGAAGAGAAATAATATGAGCGTACCCTCAGATCTAAAAAATAAAACAGGTTTTGTAATCCTCAGAAATAGTTCTATCATTTAATAGTTGCATATTTAAGATCAGAGGTTACGCCCTAAATTAGATATGGAAAAATAGCTTTAAAAATTGGCTGTTTTGTAGAAATTTTCAGGATACGAGGAAAATGGTGCATTTCATGACGTCTTAATGTATAGGCTAGCCAGAAAATTACGTCATTTTTGATAGATACGCAGTCATCAAAGGTCTAAATGATATTTAATGCATTGTCAACTAAAACCAAGCAGTTTCAGTTTTGCGGAAATTCACAGGGCCAAAAGAAGGCCCTAAGTGAACCTTGTTCTTTAATATTGAAACCACAACACTAGCGCAATGTATCATCCATCATCGATGTTTACTTTGCACTCATATGCATTCCCTGAAGTAACCAGTGCCAGGCAGGTTAATTTTTTTTCTTATAGTGCGGAATTATAGGATGAAAATTAGGCAGCTAAATTTTGTACAAGTCACAGGATGAAAAACCAGGTTTCCCAAATTTGGAAACCCGATGGAAACATATGGGAATCGTGACATCAGTAGTTTCCATATAGTTTCCATTTTATGGAAACCACATAGTGGTTTCCCCGTAGATTCCCGATATGGAAACAATCAACCTGTGGTTTCCCCTAAGTTTCCCAATATGGGAAACCGTGGAAACATGCAGTAGTGGTTTCCACGTAGATTCCCGATATGGAAACAATCAACCTGTGGTTTCCCGTAAGTTTCCCAATATGGGAAACCGCGGAAACATGCAGTAGTGGTTTCCAGGTAGATTCTTGATATGGAAGCAATCAACCTGTAGTTTCCTGCATGTTTCCCAGATATGGAAAACATGTATGCTGTGGTTTACACCTATTTTCCCGATAATAGACATTTTGGAAACGTGTATCAAAAGAATAATTTTAAAAAAGCTGTTTTGTAATTCTGTGTCATAAAATTGAACATTCTGTGACAAATTAAATATTTTTTTAACATTTTAGTCTCGGTAAAACTCATAAAGACACGTGAATTGGAATTATAGTAGTAAGAGAAGAATAAATACAACTTTTAATTTTAGAAAAATCAGTGTAAACTGTTCAGATAAAATTCAATCATTGCGCTAACCTTGTAATCGCGGGCACCTGTTCTCACGTGCCACAGGTGGAGACACGTGTCGCGAAGACACCTGCGACTGTGTATTTTTTGTATATTCTATGTGATTTGAGAGGGTTTTCTACCTAAGGGGAACAATGGGCTGTGGTCAAACATGTACATACACATAGTCTCCACAAATTCAGTTTAAATTTAGATGATAATTGCTGGCCATTGATTTGATGTAAAAAAAAAAAATTTAAATTATCAATAACACCACAGAATATTGATAAAATAAACTAAATTAATTTTAAGATGTTCAATGAGAGAAGAAAAAAAAAAGAATTGTATTTTAATTTTTCATTACTGATTAAAAAACAAAATTTCCTAACCGTTTAAAAATTATATATACTCTTCTATCGGTCTAGAATAAATCTAAATTCTCGTTATGTGTTAAATCGTAATTCCTTTTCAAATAAATTTGTAAGTGCATAGATAAATGAAATAAAATTTCTTAATCGGTAATTAACGAATCGTCCTTGTTTGACATCAATGTAAACGTTGAATATTGAAAACATAGAAAGAATTATTAATTATCAACTTTGTTGCCTGCTTAATTGTTTATGAGATATACAACATAAGAACTAAATTACTAATGTTTTGTGTGAAATTCGTATATAGTCCTCTACAAAGACATGTATAAGATAATACAGCAGAATAATATTCATATACAAAATTAATGAGTGTTAACTAAATAACTTATTTTTTTAATTTAATATCTGTACACAGACCCTGATGTAGTAAATGTCTTCATTTTTCGCAGGAAATTACAATAATGCTGGTCTTAAATGCATACATGCACTTATATTTAATTTAGCCATTTTGTGCACAGAGACCAATGCTGGCTCTAAATAAAGAAAAGTCTATAATATTTATATAACATGATTTTCTTTTCCTTAAGAACAACGTCTTCTGAAGAACTGCATGCTAAAGCAATTCATTGAAGAAAAAAAACCCAATAATTTATTAATTTGTTTTACACGTAGATGCTTAGCGAAAACTTAATATTTTTAAATCGTGTATTGTGTTAAACAGAAGGTTACCCCTTTCAAATTTAAGCCCCCTCCCCTCCTTCAAAATATGGAGAGAAAATAGTTTCTTTCGATATTTAGGTATAATATACTGATGTGGTGATTGTCAATACTACTACATGTACAAACATTTCTTTATATATGCCGTCCATTTCTTGATTTTTATACCCCTACATGTACCATTACATATTTAAAAAAAAAAACTGCACTTAAAACTGTCTACTCAAACCACAGGCCTGTATAATTTCAGTTTGGGGCACAAACTTTACCAGAAAGTTCTTAACTAGCAAACCTTACCAGAAATTACTAGAAAAAAGATATACATGTATGAAAGATACAGGGCGGTACTGGCTGAACGGCTAAAGCCACGTATATATATATATATATATACAGCCCTGCACATCAAAGAGTATTTTCCAACAAATCAGATGATCAAATATTGACTAATTGTTACCAGTCACGACTAAAACTCTGAACGCAATGGACATGATTGTAGGTTACCTGTAAAAATTTTGGGCTTATTTTAATTATGTGTTTCAGGTCAGTAGCAAGAGTTTCAAAAGTGGGACCTTGTGTTTACTCTCCTTTTATATAAATCAATATTAATTTTCAAATTTAATGTGAAAAATTCTGATACATTATAACGGTGAGAATTATCTTAACTAAAGGCAAAGGTGTTTGAAGTAAAATATAGCAAATAGAAAAAAGTCCAGCAATTTCGTCCACTGATTATTATTGATATCAGGCTAAAATCGAAACCAAAAAAGGAGGGGGTTCAATAAAGTATCTAAAGCCGAACAAGAGAAAAAAAAATCATCAGATCTTTATTATTCTTGAACCGTCCTTGCTGGTAATTAAATTATTTTGTATTGATTTTCACAAGTGTATACTAATCTAACATACCCTGATTCCTTCTACTAACAAGCAATTTTTGACACCGAACTTTTCCATCATCACTAAAAATAAAATACTGTTCTGTATACATGTCATGTAGTTCATTTGCATGCCAAATGCAGATCGAAATTTACGGCAGACTTCAAAGGACAACATTCTTGTCACAAAATAATAAACAGCCGATAAAGAGTCATTACACGTTTATTTTGAGAGGCGCAACAGGAAATAAGCTTTGTTTTCTATACTGCAAAAAATATGTTTAGGGACGTATGGCATGTCCACTATCCCCCCCCCCCCCCTCTTATTTTCTACGGTCTTCAACTAATGTTCATTTTCTGACGCTTCAAATTTTAAAACATGTATACATGTATAAAGGTTTAACATCTTTTGTTGTGACATTATACATTAATGAGAATAATGAATAATTTAATGAAAAAGTAGTGGGGGGGGGGGGTTAACCGGACATTTTCTGTTTGGATGGGCACTACCTACCAAGCCCCCCCCCCCCCCCCCCCAAGTCAATTAATTTGAGGGGTCACACCAGAAACATAAAATGTCTCTGGTTACCCTCAGAAAAACGCTTTGTTTTCTCTAGTATACTAATTATCAGCAAATTTATTGAGGAGCACCCCCTTTCTATGAACAGTGAAGAACTTCACTATGGATATGAACTCATAATCACCGTTACAGGGAAATTATATTATATATAAAAAATTTTATTACCCTCTAACATAATTAACGTAAACAGGTTCCGTTTCCCATAATGCGTCGCTCTGCAGAGGCTTTAATTTCATTGGTCAATTTTCACGAGGCGCCATTTTTGGAGTTGAGCAAGACGGAGAAGAACTCAGGTGTAAGGTGCAAATGTGAAAAGTTAACGATGTTTTCGCCACCCAGTGTCTTTAAAACTATGAAAAATGCAATGATCAACATCCAAGGTTTAGTGTAAGTATATTTTCATATACTTTTTACGGTAAATAATACTAATATTGGGCAGAACAAATCTTTCCCATCGAAGACCACATTCGTTTTGACGCCATTTTGAAAAGTTTGATATCAAAGTTTTAAATATTTTAGTTTACATATTGCAAAAACGGAAAGAGAAACTTGAATTACACAATATTTAGTGTTTTACGTTCAATCATAGATATATATAGATAGTAGACTTTGTATAGTTAGGCCCTATGGCACCACATTTGTCTTTTGCCATGCTGTATAGTTTAAAATATATTTATTCATTACAAATGAAATGGATTGAACAGCAGGCATAATGCCTTTAATCGTTCTCTCCATAGGTCAAGGATTGATACATTTAACATTGAAAAACGGTATGTAAATAGATCATTAATTGGTACATATATATAAGGTAATGCCGTATGTTGTATGTTAACGTTTCGCCTTTGTAGATTTTTTTTTAATGAAAATGATTGCTTACTATAATAGTTCTCTCTCTCTATAAATAAATGAAAAGTGTATGATTTTTTTTCGTTGTTAAATCGGATAATAATGTTTTTACCGAATATGGTTTCTTTGTTAATACGGACAAACATATATCCGGTTTGAATACATGTGTTCTCGGAATGCAACTTCTTGTACTTTTGGACTTCTGGAACTTTTTATGATGTAACGACAAGGTAAAAATGAATTATTTCTCCTTCTAAATTACGATTAAGTCACCAATATTTAAACAAAAAGTGTCCGCAATCTCAACTTATCATTATTCACGAAGGACATCATCATCGATGGAAATTTAAACAGTTAAAAGAGAGAGTTCTGACTATTGTTAGCCGCCTTTATTTGGCAGATAAAATTAGAAATTATGAAGAATCATTATAACAATTTAAATAGATTGTCTGTAACTAGAGTACATATACATCTTACAAAGTCATAGCACAACCCTTATTCATATGCATAATGATGATATGTATAGGGAAAATGTATTGGTTTTAAAGTACTGTCTATAATAATATAACAACTATGTAAGAAACAAGTGATATATTGTAAATTGAAACAGTTTACTGTTCAAAAGACAAAATTTCTCATGTGTGACCTGCTGAGAGATTTACTGAAAATGTTAAATATAATAAACCTACAAGATGTACAAATATTGATCATTTTTGATAGTATTTCAAGTAATGCAAATGAATCATCTGAGTAACAATCATCAGTTATTGATGGTGGTCGCAACATCATAGAAGTCTAATGGTAAAAATAAGTGAATCCTCATTTGTTTGAAATTTTTGTTTGATATATGTTGTATCATAACGATAAATTTTTGTTTGTTTATTTTATTCCTCCCTGGTAGTTGTTGAAGTTTTGGCTATTATTAAAAATACTTTTGTTTGTCAATGATCAGATGTACTCAGGTTTGTCTTTAAGACCTGGGGGTCGAGGAATTTCCCCACCTATAATGATGTAATCCCCCGGTTATTTCGATATTCCTCCTAAACTCCCCAGTAAGGGAGGAACCCCAGTTCCCCTCTACTTTTTAAATGTCCCCTTCTATTTCAATTCTTAGGGACAACCCTGTATACTTCGACCCAAATTTTGTAAAATGGTAAGGTAGGTAGGTAGATTTTTTTTGGCAGTATATAACAAATTGACTTTTTGTCATACAAAAACACAGAATTAGAAATTTATTGATGTATCATTACACAATGGACAGCTAGACAGATTTAATATTTATTGCTTTCAATAAAACAAGTGTCTTGGAGAAATTATAAACCTCAACTTTATAATGAAACAAACTTTATTTCCCTGAAGCCAAAAAAAAAAAAAGAAAAATATGAAGTAAAATTAAAACACTTAAAAAAATGATTGGGTATGGGTGATTTTGATGGATCTTTTGGAGTACATCAAACAAATTATTCATAGCTCACCTGAGCTAATGGCTCAAAAGAGCTTTTCTGATCAAAATTTGTCTGTCGCTGTCATTGTCGTAAACTTTTCACATTTGAATCTTCTTCTCAAGAACCACTGCCAATTTCAATCAAACTTGCTACAAAGTATCCTTGGGTAAAGGGGATTCAACTTTATTTAAATGAAGGGCCATATCTTCTTCTAAGAGGAGATAATTACAAATAAATGAAAAATTAATGGCATCATTTAAAAATCTTCTTTTCTGGAACCACTAGGCCAGGAAAAATTAAACTTATTTGGAAGCATCCTCAGGAAGTGTAGATTCAAATTTGTTTAAATCATGACCCCCGGGTGTAGGGTGGAGCCACAATGGATGATCAAGTTTTACATAGGAATACATAGGATAAAATCTTTGAAAATCTTCTTCACTAGAACCACTGTATCAGGAAAGATGAAACTTATGTTAAAACATCCTCAGCTAGTGTAAATTCAAGTTTGTTCAAATCATGACCCCCGGGGTAGGACGGGGCTACAATGAACGATCAAAGTACATGTACATAGGAAAAATCTTAGAAATTTTTCTATTCAAGAACAGCAAAGCCATGATTCGTCATATTTATATGGAAGCATCTTTAGGTAGTGTAGATGCAAGTTTGTTCAAATCATGACCCCCAGGGGTAGGGTGGGGCCACAATGGGCGATCAATGTTTTACGAACAATACTGTTACATAGGAAAGATCTTTAAAATTCTTCTCAAGACCAATATCGTAAAAATTGGTCATAATAATATAAAAGCATCCTGAAGTAATGTAGATTCTATTTATTCAAATCATGACACTCCCCCCTCCCTCCCCAGGAGAATAAAGGGACCATAACAGGGGATCACAGTTACACAGTAAAACTCGTTTAGTATAAACACGGATATTGCGAATTCACAGATATAGCAAAGTTTTTTTGGATCCCCAGGTAAATAAATTTTACTAATTCCTTATATGGATATAACAAATTAAGGATATAGCAAAGTAATTTCACAGGTCTCAGTGACTTCGTTATAACTGAGTTTTACTGTAAAAAGGAAGAAAAAGGATATATCAATAAAAATTTTCTTCTTAAGGATAGCAATGGTAATATGTGTCATATTAATTCAAAAGCATCCTTAGAAAGTGTAGAATTCATAACCCCCCCCCCCCCCTCTCACTCTCTCTGAACCACTTTTATATTTAAACTTTTAAATACTGAACTGATTTATGCTTTTTTCTACCTAAAGTGCTCAGGTGAGCAATGTGGCCCCTAGTACTCTTGTTTATTGTTGGTCTTATAAGTGAAATCAGAATGCAATACAGTGTAGTAACTGTACATAATATATTCTTTCAGAGAGAAGAAAACTGACATTAAAGGAGAACCAGTAACTAAAGATGTATGATGAATCAAGATGTGATCATGTGGTAAGTGGTAATTAATTCAATCATAAATAGGCATGTATGACAATTGCATTAAAAGAAAAGAACTTGATTCCAATTTTAATTGGAATGTTGAACTACCAGCTGCAAACTACAACTGGTTAGGCATAATAAAAAAATATGTTTGTTTATGGTTACCTGACTGACCCTATATCTAATAGCCAACCCAAATTTTTTTTCATTGTAAAAATCCATAAGTCACTCATTTGTCGGTTTAACTTTTACATGCATCTTAATCGGTCAAGCGTTTGAATCGAAAGTACTAGAAATAGTTAGTGCAACATGGAATTAAAGAAGAAATACAAGACAGTTTTTTCATTGTGTGGTAGCTGTAAGGCAGTTGGCAAGAAAGATATTGTCTATCGCCTATATGGCAAGCCCAAACAAAAAATAAAACAGCACCACACAATGGTAAAACTGTTTTGTATTTCAACCAATTCATGTGAATTTGTGTATAAAAAAAATTCAATAAAATAAAAAATTCCTACCAACCGACCCTATTTCATTTCAGCATGTAACAGTAAGCAAACATATTTTTTTGTTTGGCCTTATGTAATTGTATGGCTTGGAGTCTTTCACTTCTCTATAAAATTTTCTGTCTGGATGATATCTAGCATAATATACACCATGCAGTGAGGATTTTAGTTCACCCGAGCTAAAAACTCAAGTAAACTTTTCTGATCATCTTTTGTTTTGTCTTTTGTCCATCAAACTGTCTATCCATCAGTGAGCTTTTCACATTTTCAACTTCTTCTCAAGAACCACTAATTTTAACAAAGGTTGACACAAAGTAAGAATATTTTAAATTGTACAGAGGAAGCCCCCACCCCACCCCCCACCCCCCTTCACCCCAAGGGGAAATGATCAATTCTTTCAGATATTATTGATATGATCAGAAGACATTTTTGAGCAACTCATTATTTTGTATTCTGTAGACTTTATTTTAAGAATAATGAATATTTGTTTAAGAGTCCTTCTGTCAAGGTTTAAAGTTCAATTAAAATTATTTTGTGATACATGTATTTGAGGATTCGAGATATCAGGAGTAAAATATTTAAAAAATACTTCCAAATTACTTCGACATATCTATGGTATTTGAGATGCCAAAGTTCAACTGTATGGCTATGCTAAAGTAGTAAATATTATAACTTACTAAAACTTTCTAACATTGAAACATGTTAAATGAAACAAGACAATAATGAAAAATAAAAATTTACTGATTTCTGGCTGGTCAGTATTTTAATGACTGTAATTTCTAAAATATTCAATGAAACACTTTGAAGCTTTAACTGTAGGTATATGTTAACTAAATATAAGGTAATATTTATAAATGAGAAGTTTTGAACAAACATTACAACATGCATGTATGTAAATTGGGGGTAAAAATTTGTTACCGGTAATGGCTATTGCCTTAATTTTCAGTGACATAAAACAAGATTTAGAATGTAGGTAAATAATACTAGTATGTGTCTGTACATATGATATAGCATATACTGTGGTAGAACTTGTACTGAATGTTGATTAGCTAAATCTTGAATGGCTGATATGTTGGTCGTTTTTTATGAAATTTAAATTATATGTATGTAAACTGAGTGTACATGCAACATAAAATTATTCAGAAGGTATTAAACATGATTAAAGTATGTGTATGCAATGCAACATATGATGAATTCATATTGACTTGTAAGGATATAGCTTATCATGTATGTGCATTGTTTTTTTAGGGTCCTGTTCTGCAGATGCCATGAGATGATCTTGTCTGTCCATCTGATATCACTTGTCCTGAGTATATTTTCTCTCCTCTTAGCCCAATCTCACTCAAATTTAACTCATAGAGTGCCTGTGGATGGAGGGTAAAAGGTGACCTTGGACCAGTTATCAAGGTCAAAGGTCAGTATCAAAACACACTATATATCTTTATTTAAAGTCCTTGTCCACAGCATAATTTTTCTCCCTTGGTATGATCTGGCTTGTGTGCCATGGGATGAAGGGTTTTTAGTGATCTTTAACAAAATTTCTAGGTCAAATGTCAATAAGAAAAAAAAAAGATTCATAATATCCTTGTCCAGAGCACATTTCTCTCCAATTCACTCAACTAAAAGCAGTGTATGAAATGGTCATACATGTATGAGATGGTCATATTCTGCTTTAATATTAATCTGGCTTAAAACCTTACTATGTAATGTTCATTATTCGGAGTTCATGGTCATTAAATTTAAAGACTGAAACTGATTATAATCACTGATATTGGTACATTAAAGGACATTGAGTGATCTTGTAAGATTTCTAAATAATATTCAAGCATACAATCAATAATAATTTTATATGAAAATATATTGCAGATCGCAGATGATGTGAAGAAAATACAAAGGAAGCTGATGTTGAAAGAAGTATAGAGTATTTAATGAAGTTTATGAATGGACTTAGATGTGAAAGACTACTTCATTGTTTACCAAGATATATAATTTGATTTATTTTGTTATCATTTTCAAATAATGTTTTTGCACATCAAATGAATTATTAAACACATGATTTGATAATGCTTTTTCCTTTTTATACATTTTCTTGATAGATTTTGAAAAGAAAACACAGTTTACCAAGGAAATTAATAATATATATTTTGATTTAAACCTGCTGTTCTCTTTTCACATTCTAGACAAGAAAGATTTACCATGGTAAATACAGGGATCCTTGAGCTTCCAGTTGCTAGTCGATCATTTTTCGAAATTGAAATGCTCAACCTACCCTGTAGTTTCCATGGTATGGAAACTATTACACCACAATTACACATTGCTTCCCGTCTCAGAAAAATAAGGGAATCTTGAAGTTTCCCTGTCATTTCCTTTTATGAGACACCAGATAATTCCACCAAGTTTCAATCACACGGAAACTGCTACGCTCCGATTCCATGTAGTTTCCTGAGTCATGGAAACTTGAGGAATCACGAGGTTTCCTCTAGATTCCGTTCATGGGAAATCTGAGGATTCCATCGAGTTTCCATTCCATGGAAACCACTACGCTCCGATTCCACATAGTTTCCTAATTATGGAAACCAGTGGAATCTTCAGGTTTCCCATTACGGGAAACCACATGGAGGCTTGGGAAACTTCAGGTTTCCTGAGGTTTCCGTGGTTCGGGATACCTAATGGAATCGGAGCGTAGTAGTTTCCGTGGTACGGAAACTTGATGGAATAACCTGGCATCCGCTGCGGAAACCACTAGGAAACATGATGTAAACATGAGGTTTCCATGTGGTTTCCATATAGTTTCCCATGAGGGGAAACTGCTTTTTTCACCCAGTGAGTGCTAGTAGATTTACATCGGATTTGTTACTTGAGTTTTAACAATAACTGATAGCAGAGAAAATAATCTGTTACTGATAAAAACTAAAAAAAAACTATTGTGTTTACTTCCTTTATTCTTTATGCATTCTACTTTCTATTCTATGCAATTCCAAATTCAGACATGTCCGTGTAATCTTTTTCTGTACTTTTACACTACTGCATCAGACCATTTGTGAAAGGCGGGTCAAGATAATTATTTCGCGCCAAACGTCACGAGTAAATCTTCGCACCTTTTCTTTGGAATGTGTCTTCAATTGAATAAGTGTACGTGATAGCTTCAATGAAATTTAAAAAAAAAAAATATGTTGCTATAGCCTGATTTTCTAGCCTAAGAATGTATATTTATCACACTGTACATATAACATACCGTATATGGACAAGTAACATAAATGCAGCGCTAAGTTTTCTTACACATTTTATATTCCTCTTTACCCCCAAAGTGGATTATTCCAATTAGTAACACATTAATGAAAAAACTGGAATGTTTCGCAACAAAACAAGTCTCGCCATATGACGCTCAAGGAATCTGATACCTATTATGTTCAGTAACTTGCATCTATAAAGGAATATTGCCCTATTAAAATCAAAGAAAAATATCATTGAAGTTTATTTTTCTCTCATTTGAAATTGCTATATGTTATTCAATCAACATGAGAAAGTAACAAATTCTACTTTCAAAATACAATTCGGCAACTCTCCAATTTATGATACTATTGCATAGGTATCTAGCTACATATACATTTGTACCAACATGTTTTCCTCGTTTTGTGATATCACAATTGCATCTAGGCACATCAATTAGTGCAAAATTCAACTGCAAACTCTATGAGGGAGTAAAAAGACACGCTGATATTGTGCCGTCAAACACCGCTGCTCTAACGTCGAACGACATAGCCCCCCCCCCTTTAAAGATAAAATCTTATATATGAGCCCCAAAAAGTGAGAAAAAAATTCGGACATTCTTTGCATTGAATTCCGATTGCCCACGTGAAAATTCAACATGCTAACCATTACGCTATCAAACACCATCTCTTAAAATTGAAAAATAATAAATATTTAGAGTATGGGTTAATCAATTTTTAAACAAACTACATATTTAGCATTCTTGCAAGACTCTTTATTTAGCCTATCAACATCATAAAAAAATAATGAAAAATAAAAAAGTTCAAAAAATTACCCTTTTTAAATCACTTCCTGTGACGACTGGAAGTGACGACGACACACGAAATGTATCCATCACACATCTACAAACCAAATTCTATCATACCTGAAAGTTTCAGACTCCTACCTTTAACAGTTTCTGAGAACATTCATGGACTAGATTTTTAGTGGAAAAAGTGAAAAATCGTAATAATTCCCGACCGGAAGTAAATTTTTCCGGACTTTTTCAATATTTCAAAATGGCTTGATATAACACATCATTCCTGAAAATTTGGCTAAAAATGAATGAGTAGTTTTTGAGATATCGCGATTTGAAAAGGTAAAAAAAATAACAAGAGGCCCATGGGCCACAACGCTCACCTGAGTAACTTTGGCCTTGCTGTTTTTCACCCGATTTCCCCCTTGTAATACCTATTGTGGCCCCGCCCTACCCCAGGGGTCATGATTTGAACAATTTAGAATCTACACTACCCCAGGATGCTTCCACATAAGTTTCAGCTTTTCTGGCCCAGTGGTTCTTGAGAAGAAGATTTTTCAAGATATTTTCTACATTTTTCAATGTAAAACTTGGATTCCCTATTGTGGCCCCGCCCTACCCCTGGGGGTCATGGTTTTTACAATTTAGAATCTACACTACCCCAGGATGCTTCCACATAAGTTTCAGCTTTTCTGGCCCAGTGGTTCTTGAGAACAAGATTTTTAAAGATTTTTTCTACATATTTCAATGTAAAACTTGGATTCCCTATTGTGGCCCCGCCCTACCCCAGGGGTCATGATTTGAACAATTTAGAATCTACACTACCCCAGGATGCTTCCACATAAGTTTCAGCTTTTCTGGCCCAGTGGTTCTTGAGAAGAAGATTTTTAAAGATTTTTTCTACATTTTTCAATGTAAAACTTGGATTCCCTATTGTGGCCCCGCCCTACTCCCGGGGGTCATGATTTTAACAATTTAGAATCTACACTACCCCAGGATGCATTCACATAAGTTTCAGCTTTTCTGGCCCAGTGGTTCTTGAGAAGAAGATTTTTTAATGACCCCACCCTATTTTTGTCTTTTCTTGATTATCTCCCCTTGGAAGGGGGCTTGGCCCTTTATTTTAACAATTTAAACTCCCCTTCACCCAAGGATGCTTTGTACCAAGTTTGGTTAAAATTGGCCCTGTGGTTCTTGAGAAGAAGTTGAAAATGTGAAAAGTTTACAGACGGACGGACGGACGGACGACGGACAACGGGTGATCAGAAAAGCTCACTTGAGCTTTCAGCTCAGGTGAGCTAAAAATGAAAAATAATAATAATAATAAGAAACAGTAGAATCACTATAGGTCTTCCGTTGAAAACGGAAGACCTAACAAAGGACTAGCAATTGGTATGAAATATGACTGTCAAATACGACCCAATGACAGACTATATTTGCTAAAAAGGTCATCATAACGACCATAGAATTTACGAAATGCTGACTTTAAACGAGGTTGATGAAATTCCTGTAACATTAACTCATATGTCAGTAGTCTACCTTGTTTTAAAAAATGATCGTACTCAAAGCATGCTCTTGAGTATCGAATAGTGAGACATAAAAACCATATGCAGGTGGTAATTAATATTACTTTTAACCAAAATAAGGAAAATTGGCAATGCTTAAGCTGAAATTATCTCATTTTTCATTCAGTTTAGTTGGCTCTTATCGTCTATATTCAGTAAAACATCCAAATATGAAACCTGATATGGTGGATTTTGTGGTGTCTATCAGTTCTTTGGAAGTTTTGAAAAGCCATGTATGATTTACGCAACTTCATGAATATGCTGTAGCACACGTCTAAGGTTTCTCTTTTACAGTAATGATTTGGGTCCGTCAGATTTTGGAACGCAGTTCCCATTTCGGAATTCAATAGCGAACTGCATTCTAGAACGCAGTTCGCAGTTCAAAATTTTAACATGTGTCATCACAGAATATGAAATTTTTAAGGAAGATAACTGTTTTTCAGACACCACCTCTGTGAAAAAATGGTGATGGCACCATCTTCAGTTTTAGAGATCCACCCTAATTTTTTTAAGTATTTAAAGTATTCACTTTAAAGTATTCAGTGAATAAACATCGGGCACGAAGACATTGAAGTCCCCCATTCCTGGGTCTGAAATTTTTGAGGATAGGGTAGTAATGGTCAGTTACCACTTCTGTGATAAAATGTTGATGTACCATCTCTAGTTTCCAAGATCCACTTCTTATTTTTTTTTTAATGCCTACTTTATAATACAAAGTGAATAAACATCGGGCTCGGTGACATCACAGTCCCCGGCACCTGGGTCTTACATTTTAAGGGAACTGTACCAGTGGTCAGTTACGACTTCTGTGGGAAAAAATGGTGATAGTACCATTTTTAATTTCCGAGATCCACCCCTCAAGGTTTTTTTTTTATGCCTATACTTTGAAATACTAAGTGAATTAACATCGGACCTGGGGACATCGAAATCCCCTGCTACTGGGTCTGAAATTTGGATGGTAGGATATTAGTGGTTAATTACCACTTCTGTGAAAAAATTGTAATGGTTCCATCACAATTTCAGACAGCGAGCCCAATGTTTATTCACAAAGTATCATACAGTAGGCATAAAAAATTGAGGGGTGGATCTCAAAAACTACAGATGGTACCATTATTTTTTCACAGATGTCGTAACATACACTTTTGTCCACGAGCCCGATGTTTATTCACTTAGTATAACACAGTAGGCACAGAAGGGGTGGATCTTAGAAACTAGAGATTGTTTTTCAAAGAAGTGGTAATTGACCACTAGTACACTAAGCTTAAAATTTCATACCCAGGGGCAGGGGACTTCGATGTTCCCGAGCCCGATTTTTATTGATTTAGCATTATACAGTAGGCATAACTTGAGGGGTGGATCTCAAAAAATAGAGATGGTACCATTAAAACTTTTTCACAGAAATGGTAACTTACTACTACTACCCTACCCTCAAAATTTCAGATCGCTTGACACATGTTAAATTTTTGAATTGCAAATTGCGTTCTAGAATGCAGTTTGCTTTTAAATTGCAAATTGCAAGCCGCAAAGACTGATTGCGATAATTTTGTGAGGAGTAAATCTTTGGGCTTGCATTGGTACAGCGGTTGCTAGACCTGGCAATCTATCTTTGTTTTTGCAAGGATGTTTATGAAGTTTGGGAGGGTAGCTCTGTTCAACCTCGTTGATGAAACATGATTTTGAATAACGTCGTCTCTAGAAAGTAAACTATGAGTATAAATTTGATATCCAGATGTAGAATTAAGATCAATTTCTTCTTAAATAGAGTTGTAATAGTGATGATTTATTTACAAGCCTTGATTACTGAAACTGTTGTGCATCTAGCTTTTTATCTTTTATCACTTCCGGAAAGAAAAATTGTATGGTTCGCATACTGCCTTTTAACTTTCTAATACTATTATTTAATATATTTCTAAAAAAAAAATAATCCATTCTGACAAACAATTTAAGTTTATATATTTTACCAAAAAAATTGAGGGTTCTAGATTCTTAAGATTTCTTACGACTGAGATTTATGCAATTGCGACATCTTATATTTTGAGTTTCAAGACTGTATTAAATACAAAATTTAAAGTTAAAACATACTTTGCATATGAATTCCAAGCATTTTTGTGATACTTAGAACAAACACTTGTAATTATTTCATTTCATAACAATAATTCTGTAATATTAATGAACGGTTTTTTGAATTGATTGGCTGATGGATGTGAGAAAGGATAGGATTGGATAAGATAAACTGTACTTTTTTATTGATCTTTCTTGAATCCTGCATAATCAACGACACAATAAAGACAACTGAGATACGTAGACAGAATATCCTCTCTCATTATAAACATTCCGATGTAATATTTATACTCCTGTTAACTATCTGAATTCTTTACTTTTGAAAAATTATCCTTTTGTAAAAAGATTCCACAATACAAATATTTCGGTAATATGCATTCTAAAACCGATGACATCCTGCTTATTATGGCATCAAATTCATCTTCAGGCTCTTACCAATTGTGAACATTTGTGTTGCCCTAATTAACAAACCTGCATGTACATGTAACAATCATATAAAATATCATTCTTAATAGCCGTCTCTATTATGACGCCTGAAATCAATTAAAAAAGAGAGATAGACACCAACGTTGGGAAAACGATTATAATACAAAGTTTATGCTGAATTAAAGTTTCAGTGAAGTATCCATGCTAATTTATATCCTACTGTGTCGGTAGAAGCTGTGATGTAAAGATGTAAATAGAATTGTGTCTTACTTGACATATACATGTATGACGATGATAAAAGGTACTGAAGGAAGAAATAATTCTTGGTTCTTTTATATCAAAAGTTAAAATCACAATTGAATGGCTTAGTTATTTAAACTATAGTGTATGATCTCGAAAAGTGTCAAACACGTACATGACAATTAAAGCTAAAGCATCTAATTAAACAATTCACACTAATTGCTTTATTTATAAATGACGTTAAATTATACGACCAAAGGCACATACCTCTTCCATACTCTTCATGTGTTTATTTTATGTAAACGCAGCTCTGTTAAGTGGGCGGGGCCTAATTTATACGGGAAATGTCTACTGTGACATCAGACAAATAAAACAATTCCTCACAGTAACAGAAAATGGAATAATTTCCGGTTTTAAACTGCATAAGAGTGATGAACTACATGAAAACTTATCACTGCATTCATTTTTGTCGCTAGTTTTCCCACACAGCAAGATATAAACAAGTCACTGATTGCAATGCTCTTGTCGACATGACGTCATCTTGGTAAAATTTGACGCATTTTATGTGCAGTGAGATGTGGATCAAGTAATTTTTCTACCAGGAAAAACACATTTAGAATATTGTTTGCAAATCTTAGGTAGACCATTTATACAAATCTGAAACCTTTGTTCAGTGCCATTATTTAAAATCTATCGAAAGAATGTATTAAATTAATTCTACCGTGTATGTATGTACATGGTGTGCATGTTTCACGCCGATGTGCCTCGTCAAATCGCCTTTTCGAAAGGGCATACACTTAATAGATCTTGACCATTTTTTGAATATGCAAAACGGAAACATTCCTTAACTTAAAAAGCGCTGCTGCTTTCCTGAAATTGGGAGCATTACTTATTAAATAAATAAAATACATGGTAAAGGTCACACATATTTCGACTAGAGCCAAAAAACATAAAATTTAAACTAATAAAATGCGAATTCTGTTTAAAGCAGCAACACTTTTCATCCACTATAAGTTATATACATGTAGATACAATTTAGTACTGAAAATTTGAATTCTAACTAAGCTATGCCATTGCGATATTGAAATTTGTTTATGACCTACATACAGTACACTATACATGTACATGCATTTATCACGTGACTGTCAAATGACCAAATTCAGTACAGAGCGGGGTATACAATATTATTTCAATTACAATTAAAGTCGAGTGATAATATAGTAGCTTTACAAAAATAAGTTCAATTTGAAAAGGTATGTATTTATGCACGTTTATGTTCCCTTGATTTCTTCATAGTACGCCTTAACAGTCCTGTGAATCTTATAGGTTTGACATGCATGAAGAGTGGCTGTGCAAGTGTGAGTGTTCTGAGTGGCTTCTGTTTTTTTTTTTTTTCTGCTGTATCTGTCCCGAACAGAATGGACATTTTGGCGCGATTGTTTACCTGTCTGTCACAATAGTGTATATTGAGGCCATAACTGAAATTAAAAAAATAAAATCCTGGTGCACATAAAATAACAGATATTGTAAATGATTTTGTAATGAAACCCATACAGTATCCGTTTCCTGATTCGCATTACATGTAAAAATAACCAATTTCTATTGCCAAAAAAGAAATTTCAAAACATTATAAAACTAGTAATAGGATATTAATCCTAGCTGTTTCGTCTAATTAGGATTTTATTTTTTAGATCACGTCCTGTAAATTTATTTATGTTTTGTTTATTGTTGCCACAGGAACAACTACAAGTCAGCTACAATAAGACTTATACAACGTATAAGTGACCTAACAAATTATTTATGCATATACCTAGGTATATATATATATATATATATATATATATATATATATATATATATATATATATATATATATATATATATATATATATATATATATATATATATATATATATATATATATATATAATCTTTTTAAAATTATTATCAAAAAAAATGTCCTTAATGCTTTGTAAAGTGCGGAAGCCCGTTGAGACCAGTTCAGAGGAAGAAATAGTTTTTATTGCATTAAAGCGCAATAATCATTGCGTTTAAACGCAAAGGATTGCGTTTAAACGAAATGTGATCGCAATGTAAACAGAACAATTGTTGCCTTTGAACGCAATAATTTTGCGATGAAACGCAATATTTTTTTCTTGCGTTAACCTTTGCGTTTAAACGCAATAATTCTACCTTTTAAGGATTCGTTTGCATTTAAACACTATAATATTTTAGTTTTAAAATCAGACATTAATTAGCAAAAGCTTTTATTTACTAAGATTCGGCATTTTAAAGAAAAAACTTTAGTTCTGTGTCTTTTTTCCAAAAATGCTCCAGTTTTTGAGAACTGTAGTAAAACAATGACATCCTAACAATCAGTATGGCTTAAACATATTAGAACACAAAACTTTTAATGACGCCTTGGATCAAATGTTTACGTATTACAACTAATTAAGAACGTTTCAGTGGTTTTAATAGCACTTGCCTATTTGGTAGTACACATCGATCAATCTGTTTTCATTTGCTTTTGATTTTAATCTCATATGATTCCATCACCAATGTCCCTGTGTTTACTGTAAACAACTATAGGAAGGATTGTGAATATATTTATGTTTCCTTATGCTTCACAATCTTTCCGCAGCTTTGTTTTTGCTGAATTATGATCCAAACCATTTTAGAGATGAAATATGTCATTTAATAAGAATAACGAAAATAAGAAAAAAATTATACATAACATTATAGGGGATCAGACCAAGTGGTATTCGCACAATACATATCAATATGCTGATCCCCTAAATTAACTGATAAACAATATTTGCAAAAATTATTTTAAAAAAAAGAAGAAAAAAAAAACAGTAATTATACAGCAAAAAATTGCACATCAAAAATAAATATGCCAGTTAAATTAAAAATATATAAATGCAAGTAAGGTAGAAAAATTCTTGTTTAAACTCTAAATACTTCATCATGTTGTACGTTATTCCAAATTTCATCTGTCTTTTCCTGAAACACTTTATTCATGGTTTAAACTTTGTGACCGCACCGTGAAGGATAGATGTTTTAACATTTTTTTTTCTAATTGTTCGCAGAAATTGCTTCAAAGTAGAAAAAAATGACAAAAGAAAAATGTGATTTGTGATTGTAAGCAACTAACCAAAACATCATTAAGAATATAGACTAATAAGTTTAGGACATGTCTCGTTCTTAAGTTATCTTTGTTTTTAAAACCCGACATTTTTATTCTCCTCTAAAAATTCAGAGCAGTGATTTATCCTTTCAGAGAGCGTTTGCTCAGAGAAATCTGATACTATAAAGCTAGACTATACGCAATTTCTTAATAAGTAGAAAAAGAGAAAAGAAATAAGAGATCAGTATTCCTGGGTTCATTGTATTCTGCAAAGTTCGATACAAATGATTGCCTTTAAAAACAAAAAGAGAATTGCATTTATACGCAAAGATTATTGCGTCTAAACTCAATTGAAAGATAATTGCGTTTAAACGCAAAACTATTGCGTTTAACGCAAAAGCATTATTGCTTATAACCCTTCACGGTAGCTCAGTCAGTAGAGTGCTCGCTCTGTGATCGGGAGATCAAGAGTTCGAATCTCGGCCGCGACTGACTTAAGTCGATAAAAAAAATGGGTAGCAACTGTTCCTTCGCCATGCATTCGGCACTTTGAAGTGAAAGTTGTAGGTACTTCGGGTGAGACCTTAAAAACCAAGGCCCCGTGTCACGGCAGGCGTTGGCACGATAAAGATCCCTCACTGCTCAACCGACTAAAGGTCAAAATTTGAAACCCTTCACCGGTATATGGTGACGTCTCTATGTGAGTGAAAAATTCTCCAATGAGATGTAAAACTACATACACTCAATCAATCAATCATTATTGCGTATAAACTCAAATAGTATTGTGTTTTATCGCAGAATTATTGCGTTTTAATGCAAAAGATTGCGTTTAACCGAATTTTTTGTAAGTAAACGCAAAACTATTGCGTTTAAAATTCATTCACGCCCATGTAGTATGACACTCATTTTATCTTGTGAATGTAATAAAATTTGAATTAAATGTCCTAATTTTAAAGGGATTTACCTAGGTTATTCGACGATCGCTAACAATATTGTATTGTATGAAAAAAAAAAAAAACTTCTTTTATATGGTGACATCAAATGCATTACAAAAGTTGTCGATAGAGAAAATTCAAAGGAACAGTTTGGATAAGCTTAAAGTATTTCGGTTACATATTGAGAAATTGAAAATAACAGTAAATAATTGATGTTTGGTAGTCTTTCATAGAAAAGATGGTGGTGATGCAAATTATGTAGAAAATACATAAATGTTGATGAAAAAAATAAATCAGTGTGGTCGTCGCAAACCACGGCCAAAATGTACGATCCTCTCCCATTCTAGCCCGTGGTTGAATGAAAAGAGAATATTTCCTAGTTCATTTAAAATATTGACCAATGCGAGTAAAGCATAGTTGGATAATAAACATTGACGCTACCTTCCAATACCCAATTGCAGTATACGAAACATTTATTGTATACTGTAGATGTAAATTGTTGATTTCAATTGCAATGGAAACAAATATTGTCATTGGCTGAACATTACGTCACAATACACAGGGGTATGTATTCAAGATTACGCCACTTTTTATAATCAAGCAGCCACAGGTAGAAGAAAGGTATATGCGGACTCTGGACCGTGATTTGAGACGACGGTCAGTGGTCTTAAGATTTATTTACAATTCACCTTCTGTTTCTTTTGTTTGAAATAAAATCAGGGTGGCCCTCTCTGTCGTACCTACAGTACATATGAAAACACACACACACACACACACACACACACACACACACACACGCACATACACCCTCACACACACACACACACACATTAAACAAAACGAAACAAACAAACGAAAAACCCTCTTTTTTTCATAGTACTCTAAAATACGAGGGTTAATCCAAAAGTAATGCCACAACTGCTATAACATCTTTAATTATCAAATGTTACCAATAAAATTTTACATACAAATATCCCTATTTATTTTTATTTTCGCCTTTTAATTTGATATACATATATATATATATATATATATATATATATATATATATATATATATATATATATATATATATATATATATATATATATATATATATATATATATATATATATAACTTTTAAAAAAAAATTAACTAAAGATAGCACAACGTCAGGTTTTGTCTATCGGCGCACGGCAAGAATGATACCGACGTTTTTATGGCGTTACTTTTCGGTACTCATTTATAGTTCATCTGCATTTCTTTTTAACCGCTCACGTGCTTCTTTTCAATAACCTTTACTGCCATTTTGCTGTGAACCATCTTCTTTTGAGTAACTAAAGTAAAATTATTGGAATTTTTCCCAAATACTATTTCTATGTATAGTAAAAATCAAATTTAAGTAACGATAAAAGTTCACTTTTCGTTCATTAACTTTCTACAAACTCAGTGGTAATGTTGAAAAATTTGATAACCTGACTTAACGCAAGACTTTACGTTCAAAACATTTATTACTAAAAAGGGAAATAATTAGAGAGACGATCAACCAAAAACCAGGCAATGGCTGGCTCATCTCATGTCATAGATTTTAATAAATTTTGCATGTAAACTAATTTAAACTAGTGTTCATACATGGCGACATCAATTTTTTTTATTGTTCCTCTAGGCTTATTTTTGGTACTTGCTTAATCCAAAAGGTCAATATGATTGCAAAAATTTACTACGTTTTTCTTTCTTTTTATATGAAGCAGATACTCAAAAAATGGATAATATTATTTCATTAAATATGATTTATAGTAAACCCCTTATCTCATTATCTCATTAAAAAGGACAATTATTCGATTTTTTTTTTTAGAAAAAAAAAATATTAGAATGTCTTAATTGAGTTAAACAAGTGACTTTATGAATTCTTTATCCAATTTTCAGAACGTTCAAATACAACCGTATATCCAATATATTTCAATCTGAATACTTTATCCTCATTTTATAATTAATTCAAAGTATAAATTATTGAATCAATCAATAGATTTGGTGGAAACAGGTATATAAATAGAAAAAAGAGGTGGAAAATTGGTCTAGTTCTTTAACAAATTATCCAAATTAAACCAATCCCAACCGAAATTAGCTTGCAAACAAAGCGTGCAGAATGCCTGTAGCGACAGATATATAATAATTGTATTCATTTCGTGAATTAAGTATTCAGAGTAAAGTTCTCATTATTATTATTATTATTATTTTTTTTTTTTTTTTTTTTTTTTTTTTTTTTTGACAAACAAAATTTCTCTGAGGAAAATTTTCTCGGCAAATATTTTTCTATTATTAAAAAAAAAAAAAATAATGTGGAATTCTTGGGGTTCGAACCCTAGCAATAAAAATCCTGAGTATCATTTTTCTTTGAGACTAACATGCTAACCACTAGGCTATACACAACACCTGATGAATATTGGCGTTTTAATCATGTTTGTGATATGACACTTCACTGCGGATCTTTGCTCCATGTTTTTTTTTTTTTTTTAAAAATGTACATTTTTTCGCAAACTTTGGGGATAAACTTTCAAAAAAAAATTGGAGCAAAGTGAACACACAATTAACAAGAGGCCCAAGGGCCTTTAATCGCTCTTCTGATAAATTGTATAACATATCACTTCTATTTGAAGCCTCTAAATATCCTGTTTATCTAAAGAAATTCCAAAAATAGGTCATCATGATTTACATTTTGTTAAAACATCCCGAGAACCCAAAATGCATCAATCGACAAAGTTCCTTATTAGCTCCTTATTATCTTAAATATTCAGATATAGCCACGAGATTCCAAATGTAGGTCATAGTGACCTACATTTTGGTAAACATTCTATGAGATCCCAAAATGCCCCAACTGACAAAGTTTAATGATTTTAAGTCTCTTATTATTTGAAATATTAACATATTGCCTTGAAATTCTAAAAGTATGTTACTGTGACCTACTCTTAAGCTGACACATTTTGAGGAATCAAAATGCAAAGACTGACGAAGTTTGATGATTCTAAGCCAAATAGTACCTGAAATATTTAAACATAGCCATAAAATTCCGAAAGTATGTCACTGTGTCCTACTTTTCAGCTGACATACTCCGAGGACTCAAGATGAATCAATTGACAAAGTTTAATGATTCTTAGCCGATTAGTACCTGGAATATTTAGATATAGCTATAAAATTCCAAAAGTAGGTCATGCTTGACGTACTTCGAAGACTCAAGGTGCATCCACTGGCATAGTTCGATGATTGCAAGCCAATTAGTACCTGGAATATTGAAATATAGCCATAAAATTTCGAAAATAGGTAACTGTGACCTACGTTTCAGTAAAAGTACACTGAGGACCAAAGATGCATCATCATTCGATGACTCTAAGCCATTTAATACCTGAAATATTTAAGTAATGCTATAAAATTAAAAAGTAGGTCAAAGTTACCTACTTTTTAGTTGACGTACTCCGAGGTTGCAAGATGCTTCAACTGACAAAGGTAATGATTCTAATCCAATCAGTACCTGGGATATTTACATATAGCCATAAAATTCCAAAGTGGGCCATAGTGACCTACTTTTTGTTGGTGTACTCCGAGAACTCAAGATACATAAACTGACAAAGTTCGATGAATTTAAGCCAAATAATACCTAGAATATTTAAACATAGCCATAGAATTTCAAAAGTAGGTCACCGTGACCCACTTTTCAGTTGACATACTCCGATGATTACCTTTAGTATGTTTCTCATAAAACTAATCAAAACTATGGTTGCATATTTATGTCACCCACATATTTTTTTGTCAATATAAAATGTAGCATCAAGTCGAAATAACGTGATGGTTTTGTCGAGATAAAACAACTTCTTTCTCGTCTAGTCAAGATAAGCCATCAAATTTGGCAGTGATAGATATCTCGACATAACGAGATAAGTTATCTTGTAGCATGACTGAAATTATTGCGATGACAAATACTGCCTCTATATTATTGCAATCACTATCACTGTATACATCGATGACGCTCTGCGAGTGTCTCGGTCATTTTCAAGTGAAATATGCTTATCTTTCAATTCTTATAAGTATCGCGTGTATAACTTCAAATGTATTTATTTAGAAACAATGTGTATTCAAACCGTTTCTATCTTTTCAGTAGAATAAAATATGAGTACTTTTAAACCAAACCAACTAGTCTTCTCTTAATTACATGTAGTATTTGCAATCAATAATTCAATTGATTAGCAATTTATATTATTTTTTTTTTGTCTATCAGAGATCAATATTTGTCTATGATATACACCGATAAGTAATTTTTAATGCATGACCGACTCCATGCATTCTTTGTTTTACTTACACAATACCAATAATCAGAAAAGACGAATAATGGAATTTTTGAATTGGGTAAATTGGTCAATTTATTTCATATTCATCGGAATAATTGACTGCAGGGAATGATTGCTATGGAAATCTTTATCCCCCAAAAAGATGCTCCTCAAATAGACAAAAACAAAGTTAAATTAATTGATGAGCAGTGATGACTTTGAAGAGCAATTTATATAAAAGAGATCCGCATAGTTTTAACTGGAACAAAACTGAAACATCAATAGGACGTCATCTATAAAAACATACATGTATGTGTACATGCATTTATCGTGACTGCAATAAAGAAGAAGCAGTACCTGCCAATGCAAAACATTTTTATCGCAATACAAAATAAATTATCTCATCATGAAGAGATAGCCATCTCAACAAGGTGTGATAGCTTATCTTGGCAAGACGAGATAGACGTTGTATCTCGACAAAACCAGCAAGTTTTTTTGACTTGATTCGATATATTATGCTGACAAAAAATATATGAATGGTATAAATATGCGACCATACAAAACAGATCGATACTTTATAATTTTAAAAGTTTAGTACATTTTACGGACAACCCCGTTATTTCAAGTTGTTAGTATTGTTAATTGGACTGATAGAAAAAAGTGTGCTTTTTGAACTCTGTATAGTAAAATATAGTAAAAGCTCATTTACAGTGAAACACGCTTATAGCTAACACACGTGTTATCAATTGTCGCTTACTTTAGTTAATTTTTTTTTTTCCAATGGATTTAAAATATATTTAAACTTAACAGATATAAGTAATTGTGTTCTAACCAAGCAAAAAAGGCAAGTGTCTGTCCCTGGCACTTAGTTAGAGTCATTTACTGTGCCGTGTTGAAAAAGCCGTTGAAGATTCCAAACATCTAATTTGAAAAGTGGTTGAATTGTTTCAATGGACTTTTGAGTTTAATCACTGTGCGTTATCTCCATCTTTCATTGAAGATCTAGAGTCATAAAATCTAATTAAGCAATATTGGCTTTGACGATTTAGAATAATTTTTCTCCATAAATTGGCAACTTCAAGAGGAATATTACTTAGAATGAAATATTGGAGATAACGAACAGTATTCAAGCTCAAAGTCCATTAAATAATACAAAATAGGGGCACAGCAGACACGGGCCATCAAAGCATCAGAGGTGGGATCAGGTGCCATGGAGGAGTGAGCATCCCCTGCCGACCCGTCACACCCGCCGTGTGCTCCTTGTCATGATCGGAAAATAACGGAAAAATCGGTCGACAATTCAGTGTGTAAATAATGACCTAACAATTAGTATGAAAACATCAGTCAGCATTTCAGTCCATAATAAATTGTATTTGATGACAAGGTCATTGTATCGACCATAGAACTTACGAAATGATGACTTTAAACGAGACCACTGGTATTATTGTTTCATCAACTTGTTTGTCAATAATTTACCTCGTTTTAGAAATTGTACATACGTAGAGCATGCTCTTGCGTATCGAATCAACTGAGAGATATATACCCCGTATGCAGGTGATGAAGGTATATTGCTGCATAAGTAAGGGAAGTTGACAATTGAAAAGTTAGTCATCACGTTTATAAGAAAGCTTGGTTGTAAGATAATCATTAACGTCTTTTTCAAGTAAAATATCCAAATATGAAACAGATGTAACAGACTCTGTTGTATCTTTTATCTCAAGCTCACATGGATATATCGTATCGACATAAGAATGGAAATAACCATTGTTAATTGACAAAACGTCGTCGATATATCTAAATGTCGAGTTGAAGGCCACAACAAGTGTTTTCTTCTTCTCATGTATAAGATTTTCAACAAATTCTGCTTCATATGAATACAAGAAAGGTCTGCTAATAACGGGGCGCAAGTGGTTCCCATGGGAATTCCAAAAACCACATAGATTTTGTCAATCAGAAACTCAAGCATCTTTTTAATGTCAACTTCAGAGTACTTGTGTGTACATATGTACAATCAGAATGTTTTTTAACAAAATAATTTTGCAAATGGCCAATGACAAGGTAAGCAAATTTACGAGTTCCATTTTTATTGAAAAAGCAGCTGTCAATGATATCAAAAAGCCTGAGGCCCGTTTTACAAAATGAACTTACGACTAAGACCAAAATTTAATTCTGCTAATAACTTTCTAATTGACATTAAATAGAAAATGGTTTTCTTTTTTTTTTTTTTTTAGAAGTTTTAGAAAGATACTTTTACTCTTGCAATTGTAAACAGAATCACTAATTTTGCAAAATTTTGCAATCATCTAAATTTTTTGGTCTTAGTCGTAAGTTCTGTTGTAAAACGGGCCCCTGGACTTTAATTTATCGTGGAAATTGTTGTGTATAAAGTTGAATAGTCGTAAGTTTTTAAGCTAATGATTTTTGCAAAATCTTGTGATTTCAAATTTTCCAAAAGTTCATTGGAATTTTTAAGTATCCACATCTGATTTTCACCACTTCTTGAATATATTGTTGTACAGTACTCTTGAAGTTTCTCCTTCACTACTGTTAATATCTTAGTGAGAAGTAAAGAAAAAAAAAACTGAATTGAGCCACAGGTACTTGAGGACAGTGCCCCCCCCCCCCCCCCCCCCATTCAACATCGACGTTTGTTCGACATTTTTGTTCACAAATTATATTTATTACACTTATTCACCATATGTACCATAGAAAGAAAAATGTGAAAACCGAAAAAAAATAATCGTTCCACACAAAATACCCAATACCCAATATACATTATAAGAGAGAAAGGTTTGCCTCTCCGGTTTTCAACCACTCAGTGCGTTGAAAATTCCTGAAAAATCCTTAGGTAAATAAACGCAACGGAAGTGCATAGAGAATATATTTCCTTTTACGATAACACCCGAGAGAGAGATTATTACGTCTGGCCAAACCTCTCTCGGACGTTATCGTAATGAGTGATACATCGTTGCGTTTACCTAAGGATTTTTCAACGCACTGACTGCAATGCTGTTTAAAGATTAATTGTGGAATTCTTACGAGATGCAGAGTCAATCCGATAGTATGAACTAAGACAGAAATATATGTAGAGACCGTGTGAACCGACATTTCAGGTTAAAATAAAATAAATACATGTTTTTACACCCAGAAAAACCAATGGAGGTACAATGTAAACAACCCGGAGTGGCATACCTTTCTCTCTTATAATGTTTAATGAGGCATTTTTTGTGTGGAACGATCATTTTTGGATTTTCACGATTCTTTCCTATGGTCCATGTTTGCTCTGTTTTGTATTGTTTAATGGACTTTTGAGCTTGAATACTGTTCGTTATCTCCATATATTTCATTGTACACATGATGAATAAGTGCAATAAATATTATTTGTGAAAAAGAATGTCCAACAAGCCCCAGAGTTCAATATCGGTGAGGGGGTTCCTGTCCACAAGTACTTGTGGATTAAGCACTCTGTTCTGAACTTAGACCAAGGTTAGCTAAGGATTTACTATAGTATTATAATTAAATACTAGTGGTTATGCATGTGCTGGTAGGCTGATAGACTTTTTTTTATACACCACTGATTACATATATCTATTTAAAAGTGTAAGCTATCCAACACTACTAAATTCCGAAGCTATCCAACACTACTAAATTCCGAATTTATATGTAGTGTTAAATTTCTTTCTTGCTCGGATGCCCAACAGGAGATATACTCTCATAAATAGATATAGTATATAAATAAATGTAATAGCAATCAATGAAAATTTAATTTCAGTTAGACTTATAAAGCTTTTAATATGTTCTCATTGTTTTATGTTAGATATAACATGCTCAGTATTCAATTTTTATAGGAAGATGGACGCACTTTTCTACATGCAGTAGTTTTGGTGCTATTGTGTGAGTGTTATTGCCATTTCTCCAAAGATCAGCTAATTAATATGACTAAAGGTGACCATAGCCAAATCCTTGGTGCATGATTTTAATAAGTTTTTTAAATTAGAAATTGAGATGCTCGCACCCTCTTTTAATTATTGTGACAGTGAAATAGCTTAAGTTTATGTTTCAGAACCGTTTTAATCTATTATTCAGTTTAAAATTTATGCCTTCTGCGGTACATTAAAAATAAATCTATGAATGACTTTTTTTTTTTTTTTTTGCGATTAGGAAAATTATTTTAAATACTTTCCCATATATTCTGACGTTAAACTTTAAACCTGAAAATAAAATAACTAGCCCGATAGCAATGAACTGAACAATCTCTGATCTGCATTGTGTAAGGGAGATTCACAATAAGATTTATATTTCTTGATAAAAGGAATTTTCAACAAAGCTAGTGAAGGACTGGAGTTCCATATCATTGTAAACATTTCAGATGTTTATCATGAGTTTGTGGTCTTTCGTAGCATTATTATGTAAACAAAAACTCCTTTAATTGCAAAAAAGTAAAATGAACTGGAGGCATTAAAGTAGACATTTTTTCCACTTTATGCAACAACCTTCTATGAATTTGTAATTTTGTTTTATCATGTTTATGGACAGAATTGATCGATTGCGTCAGGCGTGTTGATTTTTTGTGTCTATCTTGCAATCTATACAATATCCTACTGATCACGTCTTTGGGATCTAAAATGTGTGTGGTCTGATACACATATTTCTCACGGTGGGGAGGTTTCTATCCTCAGCACACAACAAAGTGGTTTATTTACGAATAGTATTTGAAGAAATATGCAGACACTAAACGAATTTTTAAGCTTTTATAGAGTATAATGCTCAGAATATATAATTATGTATGACTATTTGCAGATGCAAGGGAAAATAGTTTGTTGACATGGAGAAGAGTAAAAAGTAAAATTCGATGAGGTACTATTAAAAGGATTTGAAAATTAGAATCCAATTTTTTTCTATGTTCAGATTTAAGACTGTTGTTGACATCATCTGTTCAATGTTTTAGAAATGTAGTTGATTTTCGAGTATTATACATGCAAGTCAATTGATGCGTAAATGTTTGGTCTTCCCCTGAAAAAAAAGGAAAGAAATTATGACAAAAAATTTGCACAATGTCATGAACCTTGGACTATGGTGGCATATTTTTGCCCCCTGCATGCATATGCAAGACAATTTATGTTACATGTAACATAATTTTGTAGACATGCAACATATTCATGTCAACATGCAAAATGCTTACGTTGACATCAAGTTACCAATCTTATTAGAAAATATCAATTAAATATGGGTTAATTTACTGACTAACCCCAGTATCTGACATCATACATGCAAGATGCAACATGATTATGTAGACATGCGACTTATTTATGTTAAAATGCAAGATAATTATGTAGACATGCAACTTATTTATGTCAACATGCAAGATAATCATTTTATCATGCGACTGAATTATGTCAACATGCGATATATTTATGTTGACATGCAACTTATTCTCTTGCATATTGACATAAGTATCTTGCATATTAAAAGATAACTCGCATGTTGAGAAAAATAAGTCGCATGTTGACATAAATAAGTTGAATGTTAACGTAATTATATTGCATGTTAAAATAAACAAGTCACATGTCTACATTATTATGTTGCATGTTAACATAAATAGGCCGAATGTTGACATAAATATCTTGCTTGTTAGCATAATTATCTTGCATGTTAACATAAATAGGTAGCATGTCAACATAGTTATTTTGCATGTATGATGTTAGATACTGGCGTTAGTGAATATATTTACCCAAATTAAATTATTTTCTCTAATAAGGTTGGTAACTTGCATGTTAACATAATTTTCTTGCATGTAAACAGAAATATACCACCATATTGGACAAACCCAGATTAGTGTGAGTATTTCCTTCTTCTTAACATATCTGTCAAAGTTATTTAGCTTTATGTAATTCATTTTAATGTTTAGTTAACAATGCAAATGCGCCAACTCCTCGTTCAATTTGAAACAGGAAGTATTTTAAAAATGTATCTCACTGGTAACTGTTTATTATGGTGGCATATTTCTGCCCCTTGTGTGCAAGTTATTTTTCTGTCAAATATGTCGACATGCAAGATAAATATGTTGACATGCAAGATAGTTATGCCAACATGCAACATAACTATGTTGACATGCAAGAAAATTGCAATCAAATAAGAATTATAAAAAATCTGTAAGATATCTCAAAAATTGTCCACATGTGACTTCCAATATGCTAGATGCTACTTATTTATGTCGACATGCAAGTTATTTATGTTGACATGCGAAATAAAAATGTTGGCATGCAAGTTATTTATGTCAACATGCAACTTACGTATGTTGACATGCTACTTATTTATGTCATCATGCAACTTAGTTATGTCAACATGAAATTTGTTTATGTCAACATGTAACTTAGTTATGTTGACATGCGAGATAGATATGTTGACATGCAACTTAGTTATGTTGAGTAGCGGATATATATATATATATATATATATATATATATATATATATATATATATATATATATATATATATATATATATATATATATATATATATATATATATATATATATTTATGATTGTAAAAAAGTAATTATCAAAAATTGAAATCACAAATCGATGTAAATGTCTTAAGACTCATGAATCCCAAAAGAGTTTACAGTGAATATGATCGATTTGTGATTTCATTTTGGATATACGAGGGGTTATCAAAAAGTTCGTGGACTGAGGCGATAAAATAAGTACTATGTAGTCTGTGCTTTCAAAATTTATAAGGAACATAAAACAACAAAAAATAAAGAAATGTTGAAAAATTTAGCTTGATACGTTCATTATTTGCCAAATTATTATAAAATAAAAACGGCAATATATGATCACTCGGCGCTGTCGCCGTTTAGTTTCATGACGTCCGACAACGTCATTGTTTTTCAATGTCTGATTCTTCTACCTCATACACTTATCTTGAGGAGATTCCCTGGAACTGAGTAAGGACTTAAACACGTCTTGTTTATATGACTTTACAATGTCATGAACAGCTGCTTTCAATGCATATAATATTGTACATGGATTTATACACTGGGGGGAGATCCTCGCTTGATTATGCAAGCATATTTTGATTTTTGGAGTTCAATATTTAGAACACATGATCAACGTCGTTTTTTGACGTGATTGACTTTTCACACCTTGACTACAAATCGATATTAACTGTTCATCCCTTTTCTCTTTGAATTTATTTTGGCATTAAAAACAAATACTCTGGATGCGTTTTATTTCTCTGTAGCCAGTTTAAACATTTCCTAGACCTATACCTGTTTTTTTCAGGGGAAAAACTTCATAGAATGTTGGAAAAAGAAACCCCTCCCCCCTTTTGACGTCATTTTCAAGCCCTTAATTGTTTGGCACTCCATACAAAATTTACGATAAAATTTCATAGAACTTACAGAATAAGGTAAAAATTGCATATTTTACGGAACAATAGTGTCCCATCACACACTTGAATTAACGGGATTTTTGGATGTCAAATGTTCATAACAAAAGAGTTTTTCTCAGTATCACTCAGGTCGAAAAAAACGTCATATTCGAGGTTGCGCCGCCTGGCCATACCATTGCTTACAAAAACATTACTAATTTATTAAAAAATAAAATTCATGATTTGTGGTTTAGTCTATAGATAGAAAAGATGACGCTAACTAAATATTTTAAAATTCATTGATGTACCTAAAGCGGTTTTAATATTATGGTGCTAGTCCACGAATTTTTTGATACCCCCTCGTATACTTTTTAGAATATGATCAATTTTTCAAAATGATCAGATTTTTAATTAAATGATTAAATTTGAATGCAAAAGAAGTTATGTGATACACAATTTGAACATTTGTGCGAGCGTGTAGATTCGTTACTACCCAAGACACGTGCAATGAGGCACGGTTCTGTTTTATTTTCCTGTCGGTAAAATTGAAGTTGATTTTAATGATCGCAAATTTATTTAAGCAAATGTTGCAGTTTAAATTATTTTCTATAATATGAGGTGGACAACAAAGCATAAATTGGATTTCCTTAGATAAAATGTCCTGGCGATTCAGAACGTGACCGTAGATTATAAAACGTTTTTAGGGGCCTTCTCTGCGGGCTACCTATAGTAATTAGTGTGTCCGTCCGTCCATCTGTTCGTCTGAGGTCTCTTTTAAAGGGTGTGCAGTGACCTTGAACTATGTTTTAAGGTCAAAGATTAAGGTCATAGCAGAACTGTATCTGAAAAATGCATGTAAACATAAATAAGTTGCATGTCGACATAAATATGTTGCATGTCAACATATTTATCTCGCATGTCAACATAACCAAGATGCATGTCGACATAAATAAGTTGCATGTAGACATAAATAAGTTGCATATCAACATATTTATCTCGCATGTTAACATAAATAAAATGCATGTTGACATAAATAAGTAGCATCTAGCATGTTGGATGTCACATGTGGGCAATATTTGAGATTTTTGAAGATTTTTTATAATTTTTATTTGATTACAATTTTCTTGCATGTCAACATAGTTATGTTGCATGTTGACATAACTATCTTGCATGTCAACATATTTATCTTGCATGTCGACATATTTGATAGAAAAATAACTTGCACACAAGGGGCAGAAATATGCCACCATAGTTTATTCATGGAAAAGATGAACTCGGCTACGTTACGCAGCAATGATAAGGCTTCTCGAAGCTTTCAATGCGTTCAAAGCATAACACTGCATTGCAAGGTCGGGTTTGATTTTAATTTGTAAATTATGTACTTAAGTACGGCCAATTTATATAAAGAGTTCTCTTAGCTATATATACACATATTTGTTAAAATATCACATGAATTCGTTGATCACGTGACGGCCATTTATAATTTATGAAGAGTTTCACATTAATCGCTTCGGCGCAGGTGATTCACACAATTATTATTAACTTTTCGTCATATAAATAAACTCGTCGCATCCTTGTGAACCCGAAATGTGCTTGAGGAAAGCTATACTATTACTCTGGTACAAAATATTTCATAATAAATTCAACTTATTGACAAATTCCAGGGTATTTTCCACTCAATATCGTCATCTGTATCAAAACAAAGCCATCACACATTTTTCCCAAGCAAGATTCAGTTAGAGGTGAAACTAATTTTACAGATTTCCACAAAAGATCTCAAAAAAAAAAAAAAAAAAAAAAAAAATCACCTGCGCCAGGCTCTTTTATACTCATATGATAAATTCTACCTCTATTCACGGGTATAAAAAGGGTATATGTCAAACGTTTATTTTTCGCATATATTTTGAACACGCTGACATTTAAACAAGCGTAATAAAACAAAGTTATCTAAAGTATTCGGATACATAAGATTTTAAAAAATGATTTAAACACGTTTATTTTACACTAGCTTTCTGACACTTTTTATGCAGATTGAAATGAGGTGTAAAGTTTATGACACTCTCCCCATCATAACAGCTCAAGTTGGCAGTGACTTGACGTCATTTTCAATTATGACATCATACATTTGTAGTTCAAAGAAGTGAAGGCACAGAGTACACTGCGATATTCTCTGGGAAGCTTTAACGTACCTGCGAAAGGAATGCCCGAGTTCCATTTGTGAGGAACTCTGTAGCAAGTTTTATTAAGACGTCAAGATTTAACAAATAACAAAAATAAATTATACTGCATGATGATGCGTGAAAACACATTGCAAACATGGCTGAGTTTTGACCAAAGTTGTAATTTACGTTTTAAATAGTTCTGAATGGTTAGAACCATTAAAATTTGAAGTTGATTAGTATATTACTGAGGCCGTTACACACGGTTAAATTTGCTTCATAATTCTTGTTTTACTATACAAAAATATACCATATGCACAAGCTTTGTACCATAAAATTTTTAGAATATTATACAATCTATGTCAGAATAGGGCATAAGATATACTTATTATTATAGGTCTAAACTCTTTTTTCCCAACCATACAGATGGATCACAAAACATGGCCATGTACTAGCATTCCACTGTGAAATTCATTAACAGTTTTTTTGTTTGTTTGTTTGTTTGTTTGTTTGTTTTTTTTTTTTGTTTTTTGTTTTTTGTTTTTTGTTTTTTTTAGGACTGTGCATAGAATATAAACAATTCTAAAAGGTTTATATACATATTAGATATTATTTCCATTATAATCCAGAGTAACTATTTATTTCAGCGATGCAAATAATTGCCAAAATTACAGAATTTGTCGTTATTATGATCGAGACCTTAAAAGAATAATGAATAAAGAACTAGAAAAAAAAAAACTCTTTTGAGACGCTGTTGTTTTGACTTTGGAAGGGAAATGACAGGAGATAGCACATTAAAAAAAACGAAACAAAAACGGCTATTCACGGTGTTCTGAGATATATGTAAGATAATGTTCGGGAGAGTACTTTTATACAAAACAAAATTACAATATTTGTTTAATAATATAGATCTTGGATTGTGTAACGGCCTTAAATTTCGTAAACCAAAGTAGCAGGTTTAAGCGTCTGCTTACACTTAATTTAAAAGAGTCATCATAATAACACAAATAAAAAACTGGACAAACAAAGACAAATCTTCGTGAGCAGTGTAAATGTTAGATGATTATGATCTATTTCTCCCTGTTACCATTTGCAAAATTTAAACTTATCTCAAGGAAGTAGTTTTTTTTTTTTTTTTTCTGAAGAGGTATTAATTTTCTATTTTATTTTTTTTCAGTGAGGAACGACAGATAATCCATGTATAATTGTAAGTTGTAATTTTACTTCAAATATTCTTTTAAACATTAAGAATTCTTTAACACGATGTTTCATATTATAAAGACTTCCAAGGGTTTAGTTTTTCTTTCTTTCTACATACCAAATATTTAGTTTCTTTCATAAATTTCATTAATTTCTCCCCTTTACTTTGGCATGGTTGTCAAATGCAACTTGCATATCAAAATTCTTATAATAATATTATATTTTGTCGATGACACATAAAGAACAATGTTATCTGACTTGCGTGTTATTTTTAATCTGCTAAAGTTATCTTTTAATAACTTTGAAATCAAAGCTTAAAAAAATCATGCTGATGTGTACTTCCTGTTATTTTTATACGTATTATTTTGTTCCATTTTTTTTTTTTTAAATACAGATTTCATTTTTTTTTATCTCTGCGCATTGTTTCCAAAAAAGAGTTCTCAACAGGAACGCGATCATAATAAATATTTTAGTTACATGTATGGAAATTCACAAATTGTTAAAAGGAGTACCTTATAGAAGAAAAAAGTAGACATTGTGTCAAATGAGGAATTGAATTAAGACTGTTTATTTCCTTATATCTGATTACCATTATCTCATTTTTTTTCTTCCTATCTTAAGAAGGAAGTTCAAAACAAACTGAAACACGCAAAATGGAAAATTGACTCTTCTTCTTTTTTTAAGTTTTTTTTTTTTTTTTTTAATTTATTTATTTATTTATTTCCTGCAAAAATTCCATTGGAATGTTTAATTTCTTGTCAAATGGAACTCAGCAACAATGACATTTTTTTTTTACAGTGTATAGATGATTTCCAGTAAGTTTTATACCACATGGATGACATGGTATATATAGCACACCTTGAAACAAATTTTGCTGAATTAAACCTGCCATCGTCAGAAAATACTAGTACATTCCTTCTACCTCATATCAGTTTCTAAGACCTTTAACACAGGCACGAGAAAGAAAATTTTTATGTAAATAATACATTGAAGCTTAACTATGAAGAAACATAGTAGTGGTTTCAAGTAATAGTTCCTGGCAAGTCGTTACTGGCAGCTTAATGAACGAAGGTTCACTGTATTCCTCTTCCAATTGTACAGACAAATGAGATTAATTTTCTTTAATATTGGTAAGCATAGTTACAATCTTCTTACTCATTATGATAAAAGTATTTGATACCATTAAAACTTGTCTATGTTAAGTAAATATCTCAGGTATGTCTCAAAAAGATCTGAGAAGGTCCTATACTCTGCAGCACATATATACAGTGTACATATATGTAGGTCCTTGTACAACCTGTAAGGACGATAAAATGACATTAGAATTGAGATGTACACATAAATATATTTTGATATCTTTCTAAACTATTGTTAGAAGTGTTCTCATTCTGCAGAAATATAAGATGGTACCGCTTGCAGGTACGTTTAGGTTAGAAAATACATGCACATGTAAGTAAGGGATCAGTGAATGAGAGCTATAGGAAAATAAAAATAATCTGGACAGGGACCTTAATGAAAATCAGTCAGAATCTTGTTACTCGAACCACTTTCGATATACATGTATTTTCTCTCATATCCATATTTATATTCAGTTATACGTTCTTTTTAAACTTTTAGTTTATGTGAAGAGGAAATTCTCGGTACCAGATGACGTTTTTCAAGTAAAATGACTCAATACCTAAGACTAGAGATACATGTTGTACAAGTTCAAGTTTAAGGCATCATATTTTTGCATAATGCAGAGGGTGTACTGAAATATTGTAGAACCAGCTATATTTTAAGACTAATATTTACTAGGAACGCAGAACAAAGAAAGGGAAAAAAACTCTTACAGACAATAATTCCATTTAGGCTTAAGTTTGTTTCCCTTTCGATTACACTCTTCCTACTTATTTTTTAGCTTGATACGTAAACGTTTTCAAATATGTAAAACATGTGCATAAAAAAAGAAAAAAATATATCGCAAAGTAAATAAATAAATGAATTAACACCGCTTTAATTTATACTTTCTAATACGGAAAGTATTAATACATGTAGTATCCTAAAGGCCAGGCAATACGGAAGAAAGAAATTTATTGCATAGTTTATTTTCCTTTTTTTGAAGGACCATAATCTGTAGTTGATTTTTTTTTTCTGTTTGGTAATTATCTCATTAAACTCTTACATATACGAACAGGAAATTGTTTTTTTTTTTTTTTTTTTCCCCCACAATAATGTTATCTTTACATGATATAAATGCTTATTTCGAAGATGAATTTATGTGTAAATTCTATTCGATAGTACAAAAACTTTTATTCGATATGGAAAATATATTCACTGTACCAGATGATGCTGATATGCGTTCACGTAAAAATAACTTGATATCAAGTTTTTAATTGACTGCCGTCATGAGAAAAGGGCCCTTATCTTTTGAAGTCACAATGCGCAGAAAAAGACGTCAAAGTTGCGGTATTGTAAACACGGAAGTAATTTTTGCCGACTGCGTTTTGTGAACAAAAAATAAAATTGGATTTCCAGGTGTTACAAGAAAAATATTAAATCATATGAAATTTGATGCGGACATTTTTAATAAATAATATAATTACACACTAGTACATGCATTTATTAATTATTCTGTTTAGGTATTAATTGATATCACATAATTACGCTAAGTGCAACATTGAACTCATTGTTAATTACGACGATTTATAGCGATGTGTACAAATCATGCATGGCTTAAGTTTTCTGAGCAATTTACAAATGTTTAAATTTGACTCATATTAAGTAGACTATGTCTTAATATTAAATGGTATTCTGCATAGTAATAGGCGAATATTTTTTTCAGAGAGAGAGAGAGAGAGGGAGAGCAATGCACGTACATGTATACACTTCTTAATTCTAAAAAAACACCTAATGTAAAATGTACTTAGCCATTTTAATTGATCCATAGTTAATAATATCGATATGCGCAGTTAGACCAGCTCACCAACTCAGGGTGAAGCGTCGATATACAAATGTGTTTGAGGGGGAGGGGGTGGGGTGCAGATCATTGAAAAGCAAAAAAAAAAAAAAAAAAAAAAATCTGCGAACAAAACAGCAATCGGGAAAAGTTCAATCTAAAAAAGAGAACTTATCTTTCTTTTCTTTCTTTTTTTTTTTTTGGGGGGGGGGGGTATAGTACTGGTATCTGGTATTATGGAAGATTCGAACCTCCTACTACAGCAACTAATGAGAGAAGGGGGGGGCAAACAACTCCTGTATAGATAATTCTTTGCTAAGTGAACAGCAAGAGAATATGCTAAAGGGAAAAACAGAAGAGGGGGATGCCACGGAAATTTTGCAAAAAATAAATTATGATTAAGAAAACATTTTGAAATGATCAAATAAATACAAAAAAGTAGTTTCTGATAAAAATGACTATTGTATCAATTTTTTTAAATTGCTCCGATAAAAGCTGACTCGAAATTGAATTGCAATACATTTAGGAAATAAATACAGCTAATGTCGACTTTTTCCAAAAGCATTATGATCAAAGTTGAAGAAAATAACAATTACATCGACGGTGATATTAGGATTAAAAATAGTTATGAAACAGAAGAAACAACAGATTAAACATTACATTAGGCTGTAAAGAAATTACAAACGTTTGATAAATTTTGATATGGCGACATCTTTTGAGAATAAATCACCGACAGGGGAATTGGAACTAGCAACAAGTGGTTATGGGTGTCAAATTCAAATGTTAAGAAAACTTTCAAAAACATCAACCACACCAGTCGTAAGACAACAAAGACAGTTAAGAAATATAAATTTTGATAAATATGAAAAAAAAAAAAATTAACACTGGTGATGTTTCGAGCGGAGAAAAGGAGGTTCAGGCAAAACTTTGATGACCATAAAATATGTTAAAAACTTGAACGTTGAGTCTCAGCTCTGATATATCGATACCCCGGATATCTCGACATTTTTGAAAGTTCCGTTGATTTAGGGATACTGAAGGAGAAATATTAAACAAGCACACACACCTTTCTGATTTTAAAGAAAAAAAAAATTCTATTTCAGCGGTGTGGTAACATGCAAAAACAAGAGTCATGCTCTTTAATTTCGAGATTCTGACAAATTGTTATTTTTTGAAACAATAGCTAGGAAAAAATGGTTTGTCTATTTTATCTTTAGCTTTCAAGACAAAAGCAGATACTAAGTCAATCGCCCATAGAGGTCAAGTTAGAGTGGTAGAGATACAAACATTCAATGGGATATTGCTTAACCGAATCGCCTCATATACAAATAAAGTATAAACATATGTGTTACATGGCCGTAGGAACCGGGGGGGGGGGCACGGGGGGGGGGGCTACCAGCTACTATATGTTTGTGCCCCCTCAATAAAAACGTTTGATGATTTTTTTTTTTTTATTTTTGCTTGTCAAGGAATTTTTGGTACTTGATAGTGCCCCCCCCCCCCAACTGAAAATGTATAGCTTACCCCCCCCCCCAAAAAAAAAAAAAACTGAAATTGCTTCCAAACGGGCCTGTGTTAGACGTTATATTTAATTATTGTTTTAGAATATAATTTCATGTACATTTCATCGCATCGAAATATGAAAAGCAGGTTAACTGATGCCACAGAGGAAGATGAGTTGATGATCTTAATTATCCAAACACATATATTCAAGCAGGTCCGTAGTTAGTTTCAAAAGTTCGGGGGAGGGGGAGTTTGGGAGGGCCAAAAAAGCTATACTGTTTAAAGATCGGGGGGACAACTTCCCAAAATAACCTGACAAGCAGAAAAAGGGAAAAACTTATCTGTACAAATCCTAGAATTTACCAGTGCTTCACCTTACAACAACAAAAATGGGGGGGGGGACCAGCATGTATAAGAGGAACCCCCCCCCCCCCGCGTTCTACGGGTCTGTAAAGTCTCGCATGATATTCGGTTTCAATTTCAAATAGATTTTATAAAAAATTGTAATGCAGCAACTGTATTTCATTCTGCTCAGAAAAGTCCGTTTAGTTTGTGTATATATCAGGGTTTTTTTTTTTTTTTTTTTTTTTTTTTTTTTTTTTTAGATTAGCAGCACTTTTAAGAAATGATGACCAATACTTGTTGTGTTCAAGTGATACAGCAGTATCGTCGAGGGCACAGGTTCCTCAAATAAAAAAAAAAAGGACAGAAACATTTTAACCGCTTTTGATTAAGTGTGATTTACTGAAAAAAGTAAGTAGTTGACAAAAAAAATAAATTTTCATGTACAGAATAAACGTTCATAATGCAATCCTTTGACTTCGTTATGTGCGTCTTTGTTATGTTTCTACTCCATAACTACATGTAAGACATGCGAAGAAATTGAAATTGTATAAACAATGGAAACTTAAATATTTAAACATTTTCATTTAAGAATTAAGAAAAAGCTAAATAAAAAAAAAATCCCCTTGGAAGTAGTGAACAGATTTTTGTTTTTGTTTTCTTTTGTTTTGTTATTAATTATGATTTTTTTTAATGAAACTTAAAAAAAGAAAGAAAAAGTTTACTCATCATGGCGTATCTGAATTTATTTCCCGTTAGAATTTTTTGGTGAATTTTTTGGTGATACAGAAAATACATGAGGTATTATTATCCCTTCGTAACAAAGTTATAGGGGATAAAGAAAAGTGCGTGTATGTGAGTGAGTGTATGCGTGCTTACATCCGAAAATATTTTTTTTTATATCGGGATCGATGTGCTCTTTCGCGAGGGGATGCCCCGCTTTAATTGCACAAGGTGACCTTCCCTTCTGGGACATCTATATAGATTTTTTCATATTTTAATATTACAAGTGCTTCATATCTTTTATAAATTGAGCTGGAGTATGAATTTTAAAATGAATACCTTATGATATGGAATTCAACAAGTATTAATTTTTCGACTGAATAAAAACCGTCCCTAGATCCTGTCTAGACCTCAGCCCACCCTTTACGAAATTACTAGACTTGCTCTAATATAGTATGAAAATAGTATGCGACTTTCCTCATGAATAATTACATACTAGTTGCTTGGAAGAAAAAAAAAATTCTCAAGTTTATATGAGTCAACACGATTAAGGTTATTTAAAAAATGTAGTTTTTAAAAGAATGTTTGGAAACTGAATGTGACGCACGCGACGTCATTACGTTTTCAGTAAGTAACGTCAACGTTGTTTTGAAGCGGCCTTACTAAAATGCTCATAAAATACTGAAAAAGTGAGATATTTTAAATATTGATGTATATTTGCATTCAGAAAGAGTCAGGCTATCAAAATTTACCAAAAAGTCCGTTTGTGAAATTTTGACTTTAAGGGCCCTTTTCTCATGACGACAGTCAATTAGAAGTTCAAGCGTAAGGCGACATATTTTTGCATGATGCAGAAGTTGTAATAAAATATTTAAAGGTGCTTGGACACAGATTTGAAGTTAATATTTTCTCCAATTTTCTGTATAATTTCATGACTTATTTGTTGCTATAGCATTTCATACTAAAATATAATAAAAATCTTATTTCATCTCGAAGTTATTAAAACTTCGAATTTCTGGACGCGTTGGATTGACACATCCTTGCGCTTTGAAATATTTTGATTTTATTCTTAATACTTAAGAAAAGTGGCAATTTTGTTGTGTATTAATGAAAAATAGTAAAACTATAACCCAGAAATTTCAGAGTAGAAATGTTCGAAAGCAAAGCCCACTCACAGTATTATGTAAGTCCGTGCTCAGTGGTGTGTGCAGAGTTTTACAATTGAACACACCCGGTGAATCGTAAACATTAACAATAACAGAGCTCGTGCCCTGTTTACAAAAACAGTTTACGTTTCACGGATGTGTTCAATTTATTAAACTCTGTACACATCACATAGCACGGACTGACAATACTGGTGATTTGGTTTTGCTTTTGAACATTTTTACTCTGAATTTTCTGGATTATAGATGTAATATTTTTCATTAATACATAACAAAATCGCTTCTTTTCTTAAATATTAAGGATGAAGTAAAAATGTGTGTATATGCAAAGATGTGTTAATCAAACGCGTCCCGGAATTCGTAGTTCCAATAATTTCCAGATAAAATAAGTTTTTAATTATATTTTCTTGTGAAATGCTATTGCAATATATAAGTCATGATATTATACAGAAAATTTGAGAAAATATTAAGTTCAAATCTGTGTCTAAGCACCTTTAAAGACCAAACATTATTTACGGATAATGTGTACTAGGAACTCTAGCCAATTAAAGGAAAATTCTCTTACACATAATCATTCCATTGAGGCGCAAGATTCCCTTTCGATTATATACCTCCTATTTATGTTTACTTTGATCCTGTTAATCATATGCACGAAAAAGGAAATGTATCACAAAGTAAATAAATAAAGAGTTAATACCTCTTAAATTTGCACCTTTTTTTAAAACCGAAAAAGATGAATACACCTCATGTAATATCTAAAGGGATAGACAATACATAATATTTTTTTGGAAATATCATAGTCTGTAGTTGTTAAATATATCTGTTTGATGATTATCTAATAAATCAAAGTACTGAAAGTACTGGGAAGCGCTAAGCATTTTGCAATTTGAAATTCATCAGATTTATTTTGAATTTAAATTGCCTTTTGTATTGGAATTTAAGCAATATCTTAACAGTGCGGCTGCGCTAGGGCGAGCATCATATTTTTGCATAATGCAGAGGGTGTACTGAAATATTGTAGAACCAGCTATATTTTAAGACTAATATTTACTAGGAACGCAGAACAAAGAAAGGGAAAAAAACTCTTACAGACAATAATTCCATTTAGGCTTAAGTTTGTTTCCCTTTCGATTACACTCTTCCTACTTATTTTTTAGCTTGATACGTAAACGTTTTCAAATATGTAAAACATGTGCATAAAAAAAGAAAAAAATATATCGCAAAGTAAATAAATAAATGAATTAACACCGCTTTAATTTATACTTTCTAATACGGAAAGTATTAATACATGTAGTATCCTAAAGGCCAGGCAATACGGAAGAAAGAAATTTATTGCATAGTTTATTTTCCTTTTTTTGAAGGACCATAATCTGTAGTTGATTTTTTTTTTCTGTTTGGTAATTATCTCATTAAACTCTTACATATACGAACAGGAAATTGTTTTTTTTTTTCCCCCCACAATAATGTTATCTTTACATGATATAAATGCTTATTTCGAAGATGAATTTATGTGTAAATTCTATTCGATAGTACAAAAACTTTTATTCGATATGGAAAATATATTCACTGTACCAGATGATGCTGATATGCGTTCACGTAAAAATAACTTGATATCAAGTTTTTAATTGACTGCCGTCATGAGAAAAGGGCCCTTATCTTTTGAAGTCACAATGCGCAGAAAAAGACGTCAAAGTTGCGGTATTGTAAACACGGAAGTAATTTTTGCCGACTGCGTTTTGTGAACAAAAAATAAAATTGGATTTCCAGGTGTTACAAGAAAAATATTAAATCATATGAAATTTGATGCGGACATTTTTAATAAATAATATAATTACACACTAGTACATGCATTTATTAATTATTCTGTTTAGGTATTAATTGATATCACATAATTACGCTAAGTGCAACATTGAACTCATTGTTAATTACGACGATTTATAGCGATGTGTACAAATCATGCATGGCTTAAGTTTTCTGAGCAATTTACAAATGTTTAAATTTGACTCATATTAAGTAGACTATGTCTTAATATTAAATGGTATTCTGCATAGTAATAGGCGAATATTTTTTTCAGAGAGAGAGAGAGAGGGAGAGCAATGCACGTACATGTATACACTTCTTAATTCTAAAAAAACACCTAATGTAAAATGTACTTAGCCATTTTAATTGATCCATAGTTAATAATATCGATATGCGCAGTTAGACCAGCTCACCAACTCAGGGTGAAGCGTCGATATCCAAATGTGTTTGAGGGGGAGGGGGTGGGGTGCAGATCATTGAAAAGCAAAAAAAAAAAAAAAAAAAAATCTGCGAACAAAACAGCAATCGGGAAAAGTTCAATCTAAAAAAGAGAACTTATCTTTCTTTTCTTTCTTTTTTTTTTGGGGGGGGGGGGTATAGTACTGGTATCTGGTATTATGGAAGATTCGAACCTCCTACTACAGCAACTAATGAGAGAAGGGGGGGGCAAACAACTCCTGTATAGATAATTCTTTGCTAAGTGAACAGCAAGAGAATATGCTAAAGGGAAAAACAGAAGAGGGGGATGCCACGGAAATTTTGCAAAAAATAAATTATGATTAAGAAAACATTTTGAAATGATCAAATAAATACAAAAAAGTAGTTTCTGATAAAAATGACTATTGTATCAATTTTTTTAAATTGCTCCGATAAAAGCTGACTCGAAATTGAATTGCAATACATTTAGGAAATAAATACAGCTAATGTCGACTTTTTCCAAAAGCATTATGATCAAAGTTGAAGAAAATAACAATTACATCGACGGTGATATTAGGATTAAAAATAGTTATGAAACAGAAGAAACAACAGATTAAACATTACATTAGGCTGTAAAGAAATTACAAACGTTTGATAAATTTTGATATGGCGACATCTTTTGAGAATAAATCACCGACAGGGGAATTGGAACTAGCAACAAGTGGTTATGGGTGTCAAATTCAAATGTTAAGAAAACTTTCAAAAACATCAACCACACCAGTCGTAAGACAACAAAGACAGTTAAGAAATATAAATTTTGATAAATATGAAAAAAAAAAAATTAACACTGGTGATGTTTCGAGCGGAGAAAAGGAGGTTCAGGCAAAACTTTGATGACCATAAAATATGTTAAAAACTTGAACGTTGAGTCTCAGCTCTGATATATCGATACCCCGGATATCTCGACATTTTTGAAAGTTCCGTTGATTTAGGGATACTGAAGGAGAAATATTAAACAAGCACACACACCTTTCTGATTTTAAAGAAAAAAAAATTCTATTTCAGCGGTGTGGTAACATGCAAAAACAAGAGTCATGCTCTTTAATTTCGAGATTCTGACAAATTGTTATTTTTTGAAACAATAGCTAGGAAAAAATGGTTTGTCTATTTTATCTTTAGCTTTCAAGACAAAAGCAGATACTAAGTCAATCGCCCATAGAGGTCAAGTTAGAGTGGTAGAGATACAAACATTCAATGGGATATTGCTTAACCGAATCGCCTCATATACAAATAAAGTATAAACATATGTGTTACATGGCCGTAGGAACCGGGGGGGGGGGGGGGCTACCAGCTACTATATGTTTGTGCCCCCTCAATAAAAACGTTTGATGATTTTTTTTTTTTATTTTTGCTTGTCAAGGAATTTTTGGTACTTGATAGTGCCCCCCCCCCCCCCCCCCCCCAACTGAAAATGTATAGCTACCCCCCCCCCCCCAAAAAAAAAAAAAAAAAAAAAACTGAAATTGCTTCCAAACGGGCCTGTGTTAGACGTTATATTTAATTATTGTTTTAGAATATAATTTCATGTACATTTCATCGCATCGAAATATGAAAAGCAGGTTAACTGATGCCACAGAGGAAGATGAGTTGATGATCTTAATTATCCAAACACATATATTCAACCAGGTCCGTAGTTAGTTTCAAAAGTTCGGGGGAGGGGGAGTTTGGGAGGGCCAAAAAAACTATACTGTTTAAAGATCGGGGGGACAACTTCCCAAAATAACCTGACAAGCAGAAAAAGGGAAAAACTTATCTGTACAAATCCTAGAATTTACCAGTGCTTCACCTTACAACAACAAAAATGGGGGGGGGGGACCAGCATGTATAAGAGGAACCCCCCCCCCCGCGTTCTACGGGTCTGTAAAGTCTCGCATGATATTCGGTTTCAATTTCAAATAGATTTTACAAAAAATTGTAATGCAGCAACTGTATTTCATTCTGCTCAGAAAAGTCCGTTTAGTTTGTGTATATATCAGGGTTTTTTTTTTTTTTTTTTTTTTTTTTTTTTTTTTTTTTTTTTTTTTTTTAGATTAGCAGCACTTTTAAGAAATGATGACCAATACTTGTTGTGTTCAAGTGATACAGCAGTATCGTCGAGGGCACAGGTTCCTCAAATAAAAAAAAAAAGGACAGAAACATTTTAACCGCTTTTGATTAAGTGTGATTTACTGAAAAAAGTAAGTAGTTGACAAAAAAAATAAATTTTCATGTACAGAATAAACGTTCATAATGCAATCCTTTGACTTCGTTATGTGCGTCTTTGTTATGTTTCTACTCCATAACTACATGTAAGACATGCGAAGAAATTGAAATTGTATAAACAATGGAAACTTAAATATTTAAACATTTTCATTTAAGAATTAAGAAAAAGCTAAATAAAAAAAAATCCCCTTGGAAGTAGTGAACAGATTTTTGTTTTTGTTTTCTTTTGTTTTGTTATTAATTATGATTTTTTTTAATGAAACTTAAAAAAAGAAAGAAAAAGTTTACTCATCATGGCGTATCTGAATTTATTTCCCGTTAGAATTTTTTGGTGAATTTTTTGGTGATACAGAAAATACATGAGGTGTTATTATCCCTTCGTAACAAAGTTATAGGGGATAAAGAAAAGTGCGTGTATGTGAGTGAGTGTATGCGTGCTTACATCCGAAAATATTTTTTTTTATATCGGGATCGATGTGCTCTTTCGCGAGGGGATGCCCCGCTTTAATTGCACAAGGTGACCTTCCCTTCTGGGACATCTATATAGATTTTTTCATATTTTAATATTACAAGTGCTTCATATCTTTTATAAATTGAGCTGGAGTATGAATTTTAAAATGAATACCTTATGATATGGAATTCAACAAGTATTAATTTTTCGACTGAATAAAAACCGTCCCTAGATCCTGTCTAGACCTCAGCCCACCCTTTACGAAATTACTAGACTTGCTCTAATATAGTATGAAAATAGTATGCGACTTTCCTCATGAATAATTACATACTAGTTGCTTGGAAGAAAAAAAAAATTCTCAAGTTTATATGAGTCAACACGATTAAGGTTATTTAAAAAATGTAGTTTTTAAAAGAATGTTTGGAAACTGAATGTGACGCACGCGACGTCATTACGTTTTCAGTAAGTAACGTCAACGTTGTTTTGAAGCGGCCTTACTAAAATGCTCATAAAATACTGAAAAAGTGAGATATTTTAAATATTGATGTATATTTGCATTCAGAAAGAGTCAGGCTATCAAAATTTACCAAAAAGTCCGTTTGTGAAATTTTGACTTTAAGGGCCCTTTTCTCATGACGACAGTCAATTAGAAGTTCAAGCGTAAGGCGACATATTTTTGCATGATGCAGAAGTTGTAATAAAATATTTAAAGGTGCTTGGACACAGATTTGAAGTTAATATTTTCTCCAATTTTCTGTATAATTTCATGACTTATTTGTTGCTATAGCATTTCATACTAAAATATAATAAAAATCTTATTTCATCTCGAAGTTATTAAAACTTCGAATTTCTGGACGCGTTGGATTGACACATCCTTGCGCTTTGAAATATTTTGATTTTATTCTTAATACTTAAGAAAAGTGGCAATTTTGTTGTGTATTAATGAAAAATAGTAAAACTATAACCCAGAAATTTCAGAGTAGAAATGTTCGAAAGCAAAGCCCACTCACAGTATTATGTAAGTCCGTGCTCAGTGGTGTGTGCAGAGTTTAACAATTGAACACACCCGGTGAATCGTAAACATTAACAATAACAGAGCTCGTGCCCTGTTTACAAAAACAGTTTACGTTTCACGGATGTGTTCAATTTATTAAACTCTGTACACATCACATAGCACGGACTGACAATACTGGTGATTTGGTTTTGCTTTTGAACATTTTTACTCTGAATTTTCTGGATTATAGATGTAATATTTTTCATTATTACATAACAAAATCGCTTCTTTTCTTAAATATTAAGGATGAAGTAAAAATGTGTGTATATGCAAAGATGTGTTAATCAAACGCGTCCCGGAATTCGTAGTTCCAATAATTTCCAGATAAAATAAGTTTTTAATTATATTTTCTTGTGAAATGCTATTGCAATATATAAGTCATGATATTATACAGAAAATTTGAGAAAATATTAAGTTCAAATCTGTGTCTAAGCACCTTTAAAGACCAAACATTATTTACGGATAATGTGTACTAGGAACTCTAGCCAATTAAAGGAAAATTCTCTTACACATAATCATTCCATTGAGGCGCAAGATTCCCTTTCGATTATATACCTCCTATTTATGTTTACTTTGATCCTGTTAATCATATGCACGAAAAAGGAAATGTATCACAAAGTAAATAAATAAAGAGTTAATACCTCTTAAATTTGCACCTTTTTTTAAAACCGAAAAAGATGAATACACCTCATGTAATATCTAAAGGGATAGACAATACATAATATTTTTTTGGAAATATCATAGTCTGTAGTTGTTAAATATATCTGTTTGATGATTATCTAATAAATCAAAGTACTGAAAGTACTGGGAAGCGCTAAGCATTTTGCAATTTGAAATTCATCAGATCTATTTTGAATTTAAATTGCCTTTTGTATTGGAATTTAAGCAATATCTTAACAGTGCGGCTGCGCTAGGGCGAGCACTGTTGTTTGATACATAACCAAACACGTGAATCATGAACATTTCCTGTGGGGATATGAAATTCAACATTGTCTTATGCCTTTTTACTTTCAGCATTTTACATTTTCTTCTTCTGTCAAAAGATCAATCAATTTCACATACATGAAATTCCGAAAATATTTCTCTGTTTCTTAAAAAACAAGATGTGTATGTGAAGCACTGATGCCCCCGCATGGCAACTTTAGCAAAGGTTATACATTCTCAAATGCAAATCAAATATATTGTTACCTAAAGTAAGGTTTTGTCTCGAGGAATATACCTGTGAAATATGAAAGCCCTAGCAGCAGCCATTTAATAGATATGAAAAAGGTTAAAGTTTTTTTCAAAAGTATGTAAAACATCAAGGTCAAATGGTCAAAATTAATATTGCCCAAGGAAAGGCCTCTCCCAAAAAATACACAGGTGAAATATGAAAGCCGAAGCACCGATCGTTAAAAAGTTATGACCAAGGTTAAAGTTTTTCAAAAGTAGGTCAAACTTCAAGGTCAAGGTCAATGGTTTATAATTGTTGGTGTCCAAAGGAAGGTTTTGTCACAAGGTTTACAAAGGTGAAGGATGAAAGCCCTACCACCAACCGTTCAAAAGTTATGGCCAAGCTTAAAGTTTTCCAAAAGTAGGTTAAACTCCAAGGTCAGAGGATCAACGTTGTTTGTTTCCAAAGAGAGGTCTTGGCACAAGAATTACACATGTGAAGTATGAAAGCACTAGCACTAACAGTTCAAAAGTTATGGCCAAGGTTTAAGTTTTTCAAAAGTAGGTCAAACTCCTAGGTCAAGGTCAAAAGGTCAAATTTTTTGGTATCCGAAGGAAGGTCTTGTCACAAGGATTACACATGTGAAGTATGAAAACCCTAGCACCAATTGTTCAAAAGTTATGGCCAAGGTTAATGTTCGGTAAAATTTTGCAAAACTGGGTCAAACTCCAAGGTCAAGGTCAAAAGGTCAAATATGCTAGTACCCAAAGAAAGGTTTTGCCACAAGGAATACACATGTGAAATATGAAAGCCATAGCTCCAACCAATCAAAAGTTGTGGGCAAGGTTAAATTTTTTGCGGACAAACAGACAGACAAACGGACGGACAGGGCAAAAACTATATACCCCCGAATCTTCTATACGGGGGCATAAAAAAAACATGTAAAAATATTTTCTTTCTCCATCTCCTTATAGGAGTCTATAAGAGGTAGCTTTGTGTATAAATCTTTAATTTTGACTACAAATGTAGCTATACATTTCCTGGAAAATGTATATTTCTTAATTTTGAACTCTTGAAAATGTCGCTGAAATTCCTCTCATATATGTGCAACACCGACAGCTAAAATGTTCTGGTGAAAATTAATAAATTCATTCCCTCTTTACGAGTGTTTCAAATTAAAGATTGGCTGTTAGTGACTGTGCTTTAATTTTAGAAAATGCATTCATAAAATAAAGATGCTATTTGTTTATTGCGTCGATAAATATATGTCCTTATTGTTAACATAATTATTTATTAAAGTTATGAATAAAACATCTCAAAAATATCGAATACTTACGGAAGCCCGTTTAGGCCAGTTCAGAGAAAGAAATATTTTTTATTGCGTTTAAACTAGGGATGTAAACGAGTACCCGGTTAACCGGGTACTCGATCGAACGTCCGAGTATCGAATACTGAAATCGGTACTCGGTTACTCGGATATAGATTTTTTCAGATTTAAAAGTGCATATATTCATTTACAACATCAAAAATTGTGATTTTAATATGCATTGTCCATGTCTATACAGTAATTACCTTCACCTACACCACATAATACCCATTATCGCCTGTGGCTGTGTACATGTATATACAGTAATTACCGTGATCAATCACTGGACACTGTAAACAATTGTCCTCACGTCTTGTAGCCCTAATTTTTGGATGGGTTTCAATTATTTGTTTTCAATACACATTGTTTAATTCTGATCTATTAATTACCCTCAGGTTATTCAATTGGAATATGGTAACGAAATCGGACATACAGTGTATATAGAAATACCACTACCAATTCAAAAGTGAAGAAATATTATAAAATAACCGAAGATTAGAAAAATGTAGGGATCCGCGATTTTATCGGCATACCGCTATATCTTGATTTTTTATTGCGTGATACGTATCGTGATACGGAGACTAAAATACCAGTATTTGGTACATAATTATTAACTCCGGATATTACTTATTTATCATGCTTATTTGTTCAAACTATTAAATAGAAATTACAGAAAATATAAAAAATGTTGAATAAAGTTAAACTATGGCATCCAGACATGCTTTATATTATATAAATAAACAAGGAAAAAGTAAAGTTATTTTCTTGCAGTGTATTTGTAAGAAAAAATATGGGAATTCATTTGAAAATAAGGTAAAAAAATCCATGTAAAAATATCCCGATTTTGTCGCGATATTTTGGGAAAAAATCGTGATATATCACGGTATGAAATTTTTGGTGATACTAGAAAAATGTTAAAAGTCACCCGTGCATAGTATAAGGAGTCACTTTTTAGTTTGTTGGGTATGTCAGGATATCAACGGCAATTGAAAGTGTGGGATATTTCTGCATAACGGGCAAAGTTGTAAATGTCGATAAAATCAACATACTTAACTTTCAAAGCTATCACAGAGAAACATTTGAAAATGTAAATAAGTTAACCAAATAATATACAACTCGCGATCACGACAACGTCCATTCCTTCGCTAGTCTAATCATTACAAAGTTGCGTCCTTCTCTTCCGTTGATCAAATTGTCTTCCTAAACAAGAACTGTAAAGCATTTTTTATTATATATATATATATATATATATATATATATATATATATATATATATATATATATATATATATATTATTTGATCATGTCTTTTGTGTTTGTTTGATTAATAAAATAAGTACAAAAAATAATAAAAAATAAATGAAAGAAAACATCGATGGAGTAAACATGTCTCAATGAAATCAACAAACTTTTACATGTGTATGCACTTTTCCGAGTACCCGGGTACTCGATCGGAAAACTGTCCGAGTAACTGATTATCAAATATTGACCGATTTGACATCCCTAGTTTAAACGCAATAAGTATTGCGTTTAATCGCAATAGTCATTGCGTTTAAACGCAAAAGATTGCGTTTAATTGCAATGTATATTGCGTTAAAACGCAAAATAGTTTGCGTTTAATCTCAAAAAATTGCGATTAAACGCAATCTTTCGCGTTTAAACGCAATAACTTCGCGATTAAACGCAATAGTTTTTGCGTTTAAATGCAATAATATTGCGATTAAACGCAATACTTTTGCGATTAAACGCAATACTTTTGCGATTAAACGCAATAATTTTGCGATTAAACGTAATAATTTTTTAGTTTAAACGCAATACTTTTGCGTTTAAACGCAATATTCTTTGTGTTTAAAGGCAATAATCTTTGTGTTTAAAGGCATTCATTTGTATCAAACCTTGCAGAGTACAATGGACCCACGCATACTTAGATCTTTTATTTCTTTCTCTTTTTACTTAATAGGAAATTGTGTATTGTCTTACTTTATATAATCAGATTTCTCGGAGCAAACGCTCTCTGAAAGGATAAATCACTAATAAGAATTTACAGAGGAGAAAAAAAATGTCGGGTTGTAAAAGCAAAGGCAACCTAAGAACGAGACATGTCTTAATTAAGCTTATTATTCTCTACATTCTAAATGAAGTTTTGGTCAGTTGCTCTGTTGAAATAAACTGTCCCCTACGTTGCAGTCACAAGTTTAACCCATGTTTAAAGGGATTTTTGGAAAGGACTGAGGAAATGTTGGAATTATGTACAACATGATGAAGTATTCAGACTTAAATGTACGTTCATAATCCTTCCTATGGTTGCATACAGTAAACACAAGAATATAATTGATGGATTTATATGAGATCAAAATCAAATGAAAACAGATTGATCGACATGTGTACTACATGTATCAGATTGACAACTGCTATAAATACAACTGAAACATTCTCTATAAGTTTTGATATAAGTAAGCAATTGATCAGAGACTTCATTAAGAGTTTTGGGTTCTAAAACATTTAAGACATTCAGGTTGTTATGATGCCATTGTTTTACTACAATTTTCAAAAACTGGAAAATTTTGCAAAAAGACTCAAAACAAATCGGATCTTCTTAAAGTTGAAGTGTCGGATCCTAGTACATGAACATGTAATTATAAGCTTTGACCAATTCATGTTTGATTTTGAAACTACAGTATCATTGTGTTTAAATGCAAAACAAATCCTTATAAGGAAGGATTATTGCGTTTAAGCGCAAAGATTATTGCGTTTAATCGCAAAAATTATTGCGTTTAATTGCAATACTATTGCGTTTAATCACAAAATTATTGTGTTTAATCGCAAAAATTATTGCGTTTAAACGCAAAAATATTGCGTTTAAACGCAAAATATCATTTCGTTTAAACGCAAAAAGTATTGCGTTTAATCGCAAAAGTATTGCGTTTAAACGCAAAAGATTACGATTAATCGCAATCTTTTGCGTTTAAACGCAAAGTGTTTTGCATTTAAATGCAACATACATTGCGATTAATCGCAATCTGCTGCGTTTAAACGCAATGATTATTGCGATTAAACGCAATGTTTTGCGTTTAACGCAATAATTATTGCGTTTAAACGCAATAAAAAAAAATTCTTTCTCTTAACTGGCCTCTATGGGCTTCCGTTAATACTAGTATTCTCACTAAATTGTTTTTAGTACAAAGTATATCTCTTTTTTTATATTCATAAGTGATTTATAAATTTACGATTTTATACAAAGGATTTTACAAGAAATACATTAATGGAGTGTGTAAGATATTTGCACAATCGCTACGAGCGTCCAATATTTATTAATGATAAATAAAATTTAGACTATATATTACATTTTGTTTATATGCTACAGTTGTATATTACCCGTATACATTTTGAACACTTCACATTCATCGGGCTGTGCAGCATATCGGCATCATGTTTGTAACAACGTCATGTGACCAAACTCTATGTCAATAAAATGAGCACCCGTAGAGTTAACGTCCTTTAAAATATGTCAGAGATATAATTGGTAAAAATACATTTTGAGTATAAAGATATTATATTTGTCTTCTTCGTTTGATGATAAAACATTTGAATTCAGTGCTATCTTTTATCTCTGATTTTCATGTACATGATTTATAATGTACATGTGTATTTGCAACAAAAAAATTTTCTTTTCTGTTGATCTCACAGTATGTATATCTGATTCGTAAATATTACTTTTTTAAAATAAAAATTATATACTTTTCTTCTTCGGATCAAAAATATGTCATTAAATCCCCAGAAGTATTTTGAACTATTGTTGAAATACTTTAAAATGCTTCAGTGTTTTGATGCTTTACACCATTCTTTACTTGTTTATTTATGATTTTAACTACCACGCAAATGTGTTTAGCGAAAAAAATATCCACAAGTTGAAAAGGAATACTGAAAATAAGTGCCCTTAATTTTTCTGATATTTCCATGATAAATAATTCAACAGCCCAAGAAAGAATTAATACAGTATATTATTCTCAAGTATTAATAAATCTTCATGAATGTATACAACATTGTTTTATTCTGTTTTTATGTAGTCCTCATCAAGTTGCTTAGCAGTCAAATCGGCAACACGCGCACATTTTTACAAGAAATATTTTTTCCTAGTTTCGATTCCCAATACAAGTATTACACTGTTTGCTTAACATTACACCGGAGCTATTCCTGTCCAGTGCTAAGAACGTTTAATTAAGGTTTAATTTTGCATTTTCGCCATATCTTGAGCACTGCACACACAATTTTCAAGCACAATATTCCGAGAAATTAGTTTTCCTATTTGAGTGAATTCGTTAAAAACACAGCCACCACGTACAGGCACAGACTGCCTTTCCTTGAGAATTATTTACGTCATATTTTTTTTTTACCCATATTACAAGTATAGAGTGCAACACAAGTATAGACAGTCCATGAATGCATTCCAGTCTGTTACTAATTGATAATGAGATGCGAAAATCAACTTCATTGATAGCTCTCTGCATGATGCAAGGGTGATAATAGAATACTTGTTTTTAGTTACATTGCCTGAAATAAGAGTCTAGAAGAAGAAATAATAGTTTATATGGATATAAGTTATATAGAACGTACGCATGTACATGTAAGTACATTGTAAATCAATTTTATGCGAAATTTTCTACTAAATAACTCAATTCCAGTTCGAGTTTTAAATACTTATTAAAATCCCATCTGAGTTTTAAAAATATGTACTTATTCAATCACTACATTACATGTACATGACATATAATAAACCGTTTTAATTAAGTATTTGCGCCATAGATGCAGCAATTGTTAGCTACATGGTACACAAGTGATGAGTGCCGACACGATTTTAAATGAACTGCAATGTATAGAGATAAGCATGACAAGAATCGCCCGTATCTACTAACAGTGGATTTTTGTACAATATAGATGCATATCTTTACCTTACTAATTGACCCCTATTATTAGAACTGCATGTAACCCAGTTTTACACTAAAATAGCCGAAAGAGAGTCGGGGATTTCCAGTTGCATATTTTTAGAAAACCCAGTGGAGTTATCTAACTTGTTTAGTGGCGCTGGATCGCGAACGGAAGTAGATTTAAGAGGACAGTAAGCGCTTTGCGCTGCGCTTAGCGCTTAAAAACACTATCGCACAGGAAATTTGTCTTTTCCCACAATAATGTTGTCTTAATGCATGAAATAACCCTTAATTCATGAGATGAACTTATGTGCAATTTCTAGCGATAATACCAGAGGAAATAAGGAGGTGGTAATGACACACTGGCGTTCCCTATTCAAGTATTATATCTAAATAACATGTGTTTACATGTATCTGAAATTAAAGGAAATGTGATATATTATTAATCATATTTCCGTCTATGAAGGAAATATAGGTTCCACATCCAGTGCGAGTTAGTGACCCATATTCTCACACCCGAGTTCTGCCAGATTAGAAGAAATCTACTTTTTTGGCACTCCCCACGTGTGCGGACGTTCCGTTATTGTATTTGCAAAGAACCAGTTGTTAGTGATATCTCTGCCTGGCACAAGTGTAAGTGTGGCGACATCTCTGCTTGTCCCTAATTGAAGTGCACAGGTGCCTTGATTCCTTTCCATTGCACTTGATCTCTACCAGTAATGAATGCGCAAATATGGACGTCCATCCTAGCGCACCGTCTCAGTTCCTTATATGCTTAGTACAGACATTGATTGTTTAAAGATTGCACATTGTACATATTTCCAACCCTTCTGATTTATCCTTCTATATGAAGAGTTCATCAAGTATTTATTTATTTATTTATTTATTTATTTTATTTTAAGATCCCACGGAAATCTCAGGCAGTGATCGTGACAAACCTTGCACATTGATAAAATGTGATCTATGATTCTTTTTTTTATAACCAAGCTAAAACAAATAATGTTAAATGTCAATTACACTGAAAGCGAAGAACAATGCGTGTATAACTTCCGTACAATCTGCTCATTTTACATGAGACTGCAAATTAAGATATATATTCACTAGAAATAGTTTATCCCTGTACATGTAACTAGGCTGAATAAAATATTCAAACAGTCGTTAAATATTTAGAAGATTTTAGTCTCTTCTGGAGTACAGTAGGTGACGTTTTTATGTAAATTCTAGAATACTTACATGTATCATGTTGTAAATTCTAACACACGTATGTTGTAAATTTTGAATGTTCCCGGTAGAGGTAAATTCAAAAAGTTCATTAATGTAAATTTTGCATTTACCCCTAACTAGTTAATTCAAAATTTACAACAAGATACGCAGATATTTTTCATCGAACAGTTTCAATCGATTCACATGTATATTCTTCCATGATTAGATTAAACAACAGAGGCTTGAACATACACGCTTGCTACTTACAGTGAGAATAGAGTTTTTTGTAGGTGGAATTTGAATGTTTCATATGTTGATAAACATTATGATTTTCGATGCACCATTGTCAGTCAGTAATAACAGTTTCACTAACATTGGACGGGGACGATCGAACCATCAACTCCTCGTTTATCAATTCGTATATTTCACGTGAAGGAGCTTCTGTTTCACGGTATTCAGTCCTGGTTGTACTATAATAATTGAAACGGAACTTGATGGCGTGAAGTACCAAAACAATCATCAGAAAAATTACAAAAATTGATCCGATGGAAACAATTAATTTTATGGCAACTGGATTACTTCGGAATTGTTTGCTGCCAGTTCTTTTATTATCTTCTGTTGCTATTACAAATGAATTCGTCTGGGTTGCCGTCGTAGGCGGAAATTGTCCACTTGTTATCGATTCAGTCATCTCTACCGAGCCTCCTGAAAGTGTCGCTAAGACGGTTGTATCATTATCATTGCTTTCGTTTGACTTTTTTGGAATTATATTTGTTGCTGAAAAGTAATAAAATTATATATATATATATATATATATATATATATATATATATATATATATATATATATATATATATATATATATATATATATATATATATATATATATATAGTAAGTAGAAGCGACTTTTGCCAGCAATGGACAGTCAGGAATAGCGATGGGAACAAAAGTCGCTCCTACATAAGCAACCCTATTTCTAGGCTTTCTAGAAGAAACACTATTTCTGGCGAGGATCAAAACGTTGGCCATGGGGGGAAAGTACAGAGCTTGAACAACCGAACCAACAATCTCAGGTAGAACTCGGAAGGGGACGAAAAATTTGCTGAAGAAACTGTCAAGGTAATGGAACAACCATTAAATAGAAACAGAAGCCAGATTAGCCTTACTGAGGGAGATCATATCGCTGCAAAATATGATAATGCCTGGTATATCTCAAAAATTCTACAAATCGACAATTCTGACGACGAGGTGGAGGTAATTTTCATGGAGAAAAAAAAAAAACCCAACAATTTTTCAAGTGGCCAACAAGGGATGACATCCTTTGGATACCAATGAAAGATGTTATTTGTAAAGTAACTGAACCAGTGTACATAGAGAAATCCAAGGGATTTTTGAAGAGCTGCATGTCCTTATACATATTTTTTGTTTGTGTTTAAAAATTCCCATTATAGACTCAATAATGGACCCGTAAACACAAAGAACCAAAACTTAATACAGACACTGTACGGAGCGATATTTGTATGGCGATATAGATCTCTTAAACAAGCCAGGAAAAGTGACGACAGAATTGCTTTAAGATATGTAGGACATACAAAATTAAAAATATACAAAATATGAAAAAAAAAATCATTGACTAGATTTTTTCAGCTCAAGGTCCTGTTCCTCCTGAAGGTCTTTATTCCCTGTCATTAGCAACAATATTGACGTTTTTAACTTTTCATACCTGTCTGAAGAGCCAACATGGCCGAAAGTTTATATATATATATATATATATATATATATATATATATATATATATATATATATATATATATATATATATATATATATATATATATATATATATATATATATATAAACAAAAAACAAAACTTGCACCTCGTTGTTTGAATAAAAAAAACAAAAATACAATACTTGCACCTCGTAGTTTGAATATAATCTTGAAACAAAATATATGAAATATAAAATAAAATGCTTATGAAAATTTGCTTACAAGTACTTAGAGGGCATTGCCCATTAATATGGTGACAACTGTTTCTACACAAATTTGGACATCGAATCTGGCATTCCATTCCAAATACTCCATTTCTGCATTTTTCTCTGCAGTTCCAACTGATATAGCCATCTGGACATGCTATAATAGAGTTGGAGATTATATTTATTTTGAAAGCACATGAATTTTTATTTTTATTTTTGTTTTTATTTTTTTTATTTATTTATTTATTTATTTATTTTTTTTGCTTTCTGTGTAGAAATTCTTTGTCGTTTTACATTCATTTGTGAATAAATTATCCAGATTTAAAAGTGAAAGTTTGTTGCCTCAAAAAATGACTCTAATTAAGGAGGTTGGATCCTGCCATCAAAAGTAATGAGCATTTTTTATCAAGTATATTTTTAGAATTTAGACACATAGCTTATTTAAAAATCAAAACAAAAAACGGAGGTCAATGCGCTTCTTTTGGCGCTACAGAGCATTTAGTTTGACCTTTTTGCACTCTAAATACGTCTTACATATAAATCAATTTTAAAAGTTTTTCCTCCAATATGTTCTATTCAAATAAATTATGGGAACAAACACAGTCTTATGTCATCTTGAATAGACACATTAAAATTTGTGACAATGAAAATTTTTTTCAAATTACTCCGCATGTTCAATAATTTGACCTTTTTGCACTTCAGAAAATTTCATTTTTCTGGCATTAAAAATTTAACAAGCAAAAATGTCATTTGAAAGTAATGACATTTTACTGAATTTAAGAAGAATAGTTTAAAGTATCTTATATATTTAGAAAAGAAAATTAAAAGTGGGGGTCTATGATGTTAATTTTTAGATATTTCTAAAATAGTGCTAATTTTAAGCTGAAAAAAGGGATATTTTTTTTTCTTGACTTTCACAATATATTTGCTATATTTATCAAATATGATGATAGAATTCATGACAGTTTATTTAGTATATAATTTAGGACCAGTATAAAACAGTTCACTGCACAAAATAACTCTGTGTGCAGACTGCATGGAAAAATAGGAATTCAAACTTAACATACTTTAAATACTTGGAAAGAGAAAAAATGATCATTTTCTTCTAAAAAACCTTCCGCCACAAAATATAGTTCCTCACTTTATTCTTTTGGTATGGAATTTAATCATGGAGTTTAAACTGAATATAGTTTAATTGGCATTGTAGAATCCAAAATTATTGTAAGAATTAAAACTTTATGCAGAATGTTTGAAATATAGGTTAAGATATAAATCTGCTCAAAAGCTCAGGAGCGAACCTCGTTAAGTCCAATAAAACAAATGCAATTTAAGAAAGTTCACACACCGACAAACACACACACACGTATTTTTTTTTTTTTTTAATTTTTTTTTAAATCAAAGCGGGAAAGTCCATGGTAAACTGTTAATGGCGACGGAATATTCTCTACCTTTATCATTCACGTCTGCTATTATCAACGGTGGATCGTAGACTGACTTTCTCGCACAAGGTACGCCATTTTCTCAAATTAACGAATTTAAAAATAACCCTTACATACTATTACTTTTCAGAGAGTTTGTTTGTTTGTTTGTATGTTGTTTAACGTCCCTCTCGAGAATTTTTCACTGATATGGAGAAGCCACCACTTGTCGGTGGAGAGCTGCAAATTTTTTCCTATGCTCGGCACTTACGGCCATTGAGCATTGAGGGATCTTTGTCGTGCCAGCACCTACTGCGACACGGGACCTCGGTTTATACGGTCTCATCCGAAGGACGGTCTCCACGTCCCACAGTGGGATTCAAACCCGCGACTTAAGGATCAACTCCATACCTCGCGACTCTAGAGCAGACGCTCTAACAACTGCACCACGCGGGCGACCCTATTCAAAGAGTCCTTGAGACAAAGAAATAACTGACTATAGATAATTCTTCAAAAAGGTTTGCGTGCCAGTTTCTACGTACTATGATAAATCAAGACATTAATTGAAAGATTATCAAGGCTCAGTTTTACTTGAGATTTGAACTTTAGCAATATAGATTCTGATTACCACTGAATCATTTTAATACAGATGGGAGGGGGGTATAAGGTTCGTAAACAACAACAATTAAACTGATTGAATAGGCGCTATTTATCGTTCTTAGTTAGGTTAACTTATGGGTATGTGTTACCCACAAAATTAACCAATATTGATCCATGAAATCCACAAAAATTGATCCCGCATGAATTAAGGTAGTACACAATAGAGAGGCCAAAATGTTCCTCAAATTCATTTTTTTTTTTTTTTTTTTTTTTTGAAAATTTGATATTTTGTTCTAGGATACAAAATCTCCCTTAATAATATGTAAAATCATGTAATATGAAAGAAATTCAATATCACATTTTTGGCCCCAATAGTTTGAAATATGGCCTATCATACCCCTGTAAGAAGATTGTGAAATCAGACATTCGACAAGAGAATGTGCCTTATCTAAAAATTATAAATTGATTATTGCAAACTTGCATGATGCTTTTTAAAAAGGCAACTTTTTTGTTACTTAAATTCAGTAAAATGTAATGATACTGGTAAAGAGCCAGGCCCACGAAGGGTCAAAATATGCCCTGTAAAATGGTCAAAATGAAACTGAAGTTTCAGCCAAATATTTTTTGCTTAAAAGATAGTCTATAGGTATTGTAGTTTATCAAAGTGGAAAAATCTTGGAGTTCTGTACCTGTATACCTGAAATCTACAGCCCCAAAATACATGAGATACAGGAATTTGCTTAAATGTATCACATTTTTGGGATGAAATGATCATTTTTTTTATAGAGCACAGGCCTGCCCCAAACTTATTTAGGGTTCAGTTTAAAAATAACATCAAGATATTTCTATTTTTGTTAAAATTTTTGTGGGGCAGATGTGTGCTAATACCTGGAAAAGAACATTCTACAAAAATCCGAATTTCCTCATTTTCAACCCTTTTGTCCATTGTAATTGATACGATTATAGATTTTGTTAAAAAATTAAATATTTTTCATATAAATTATAATACTACGATTTAAAGTTGTTTACAAACACTTTAGTAGGTGTATAGGTCCACTATTTCATTGTGTTTTTTTTTTTTAATGGGAAACAGGTTTTACTGTAATTAGTTGAATCCCACACTAGAGGTAATCAAACGTCTTCTGTGCACATTAAAACCTTCCTTTGAAGTTATGCATATATAACCTCCCTGAAACGCGCTACTACCCCAAAAAAGCGTGTAACTTTCGTGCGCTTTTCGTTTCGTGCAAACCGTGTAGCGTTTCGTGTAAACCGTGCAGCGTTTCGTGCAAATCGTGTAGCGTTTCGTGTAAACCGTGCAGCGTTTCGTGTAAGCTCCGAAGCGTTTCGTGCAAACCGTGTAGCGAGCGTGCGAGAAGCGTGTGAGAAAAGTGCGACTTTCGTGTAAGAACCGTGTGAGAAACGTGTAGGATTCATTCGGAAGTCATTTCATTTTAAATATGGCTATCAATGGGTCAGGGTGTCAAATATTGTTGTTTATAGCTAATATTATTCGGAGATATTATACTGGATGTATTTTAAGAGTGAAATTTAAAAAAAAAGTATGAGAGCAAAAAAAAATAAAATTACACGGTAATGTATATTTAATTTGTTTTTCTTTATTTTTTCTCTCAAAAATAAAGATGGACAGGAAATTTATTCAAATTAATTACATGTAATTACAGTGTATATGCAACATTTTGAATGAATTGATTTTAATGCACAATCGGAGTGATCATATCTTTTTCATTTTATTTTCCAAAGAAAGCAACAAACGAAATTTCAAACGAAATTTTATCAGGACTCCGCTCTTGTCTATTTATTACCAGATTGTATTAAATAATTTTAATCAAAACTGTGTGTCATTAATAGTCTTCTAACACATAGCATTGGTTGATTAATAATTGAAAAATAAGAGTATATTCACATGCATTTACGAACGTAGGATTAGAAATTACGGAGGAGGGGGGGGGGGCGCATTTCAAAAACGCAAGCTTTAAATTTCCATATTTGTCGGTACCGGGTGTTAAAAAGTATAGTTGACTTTCTTCTGTATAAAGAAATAAATACTTAATTGATATGGTGCATCGGATGCACCACTTAAAATATATTGGAATATTTAAATCTTCAACTTTCCATTTGCAATGTGCGACTGTCAAGGTCATTTACATGTACAACAGCGACCACGGGCTCCACTTGTTCTGCTTTTATCTTTTGTCAATCATGGATGAAATACACCCGAGATTAACGATTGAGTTTAAATTTGTGATATTAAATGCTTATTTTTTTTTATTTAATTGGTACACATAATACCCGTGGATTTTATTTTTAATCGACCTGAATTTCCGTGATCAGTGGATTTTTCGGCAGTCACAATAAAAAAGAGTTTAGAAATAAATTATAAATAACAATTACATATCAGTTGTTTTATAAATCAGGCAGCTTTAATTTGTATTTTTCAAAAATATTCGATTTTTCATGTAATGTACTTGGACATGTATACACGAATATTGCGTGGTGAGTTGTGCCGTGACTATTTGTAGATTACATAATATTTCCCCTCTACCGAGTTTTATAATGAAGGAATTTACAAGGTGATGGGTACATGTATATTGTTGTCATTTTAGGTACATGTAGACAGAGCTAATTATCCTTTATACCCCTCTCCCCGCGGGTTTCTCTTCCATTCTTCCATATAGAATTCTAATGTTAAAATAAACTCTTTTATAAAACGTTTAAATGTTAAAACTACCATTTGGTATAAAATGTTTTATTTTATTAAATCTCGCTGGAGACATGACTATTCTTTAAGCACAGTTACTTGTTTCTCTAATATTTTTTCCCTAGTATAATTACTGAAACGACTGCCGGTGGTCTTTAGCCATGTCAGATTTACAGATACACAAGTAAGATCTCGGTAACCCCCTCCTCGCCCCCCCCCCCCCAACCAAAAGAGAGAAAGAAAAAATGCATAACCATCTTCTTTTCTGCAATGTACTTATTAATTTTGCATATTAAAGAGGTGAACCTGAATTAATTAAATAAAATAAACTTACTGCTAAATCGTAAGAAAATCGATCCGTTCATGGAAATAAACACAGTACAATATTTATCAAAATTATTTACTAAAGTTATATTTCGCTAATAAACGAGTTTTTTAATATAATACTTAAAAAAAATAATACCGAAAGAAATTATGAGGGACAAAATAGATCTTTCTCTTGCAGTGTAAATTTATAGAAAAAAGGATGTACACTGGCGATGATGGGCATATCACCTTAAAAAAAAGGGGATTACAAAGGGAAAGACAATCATGAATTATTAACTACTAAACTTTGAATATTTCTAATAGTTTATAAACATGTAGTACAGGTGTAGCGAGTTTTAATTTAAAACGTGCTCTGAAAGATTGCGACTCTTAATTAATCTATATTTAACCCGTAAAAAAAAAAATAAATAATGCCCGAGAGATTCCGAATAGAAAATCCAGATCGAGGCCAAAGCGTGCGAGAATCGTGTCCAAAGCGTGTGAGAAACGTGTACAAAGCGTTCCGTGCAGCCTTTCGTGCAAAGCGTTTCGTGTAAACCGTGTAGCGTTTCGTGTAAACCGTGCAGCGTTTCGTGCAAACCGTGTAGCGAGCGTGTACCGTTCGTGCAGCGTGCTTGTGGGGTAGTAGCACGTTTCAAGGAGCAAAATAAAAAAAGAGGCCCAAGGGCCTTAACGGTCACCTGAGTATGATAAAACAATTTCAAGGATGCATAGAGTATAAAATGAACTGAAAGGTGAAGCTTTGTTGCCCAAAAGCAAGAGAAAGGGTGATCATGATCAACAAAATAATTGGTCTTAATATTCATTAACAGTTCATAAATTAGATTCTAATCTGTTCCCCATTTATCACTATCACTATACAGTATATTAACAAATTATCAATGCTTCTGTACTATTTTAATCCTTTGTTGAAATCTCTTACATTGGCATCTCTTGGTCTTTGATGAATATTTAATAAGACAAGTTATTTTTGTCTCATTTTTATTTATCTACTACTTACAAGTCTATCTGATCATTAAAACTATGAAAGTACTTTTTGTATTATACAATAAAAGTTTTTGCAAAATTCTCTTATTCTATTTACCTTTCAAGTACATTATTTACAGTGATAAATTATCAAAAGTAAATGGTAAAGGGGAATAACTCCTCTCCGTAGAATACAAACTAATAGAGCCCTGGCCAGGACCAGAACACTTGACCAAATGGTCCAGATGTTCAAAAATCTGGTAAAAATTCCCTTCCTTATTAAAACTTTTACTCTGTTTGCCTCAGATATGCCCAGGTGCGGAGAAGATTTTTAAATAAATAATGCATTTTTACTACAGATTCACTATATTATCAATAGAGCCCCCAACCCCAACCCCCCACCCCCAAAACACCAGAGCTTCTGACCCTGGGACCATATGTTTGCTCATCATCACTTTGTTTATCTGCTTAACACTAAGGAGCAAACAGGATTATTTAATAGAATTAATGCATTTTCACTAAATTATCAAGAGCCCCACCCTCACAACAGCACATCTGACCCAGGGGTCATGAAATTCACTACTCTGGAAGAAGCACACTTGCTCATCATAACTATACACATAGCTTCTTTGCTTTTTTAACCAGAAGAAGAAAAGAATATTTTCAAAGAAATTTTGCTTTTTCACTTTATAATCAATAGAAGCCCCCCCCCCCCTTCACCAGAACCCTTAAACCTGGGGTCATAAAATTCACAATTTTGGGAAGAGGCATCCTTGTGTATCATAACAATGTACTTTAGCCTGTTTAAGCAATACCCAGGGGCAGAGAAGATTTTCAAAGAAATAATTCACCTTCACTATAGGATCTATATAGCCCCACCCTAGCACCAGAACTCCTGTCCCCAGGGCCATGAATTTCACAATTTTGGAAGAGGCATCCTTGCTTATCATAAAAATGTACTTAGTTTGTTTAAATAATACCCAGGTGCAGAGAAAAAGATTTTTAAAGAATTAAAACATTTTCACTTTATAATCAATAGAGCCCCGCCCTAACACCAGAACCCCTGATCCAGGGGCCACGAATTTCACAATTTTGAAAGAGGCATCCTTGATTATCATAACTATGTATTTAATATGTTTCAATAATACCCAGAAGTAGAGAAGAAGATTGTCAAAGGATTAATGCATTTTCACTATATAATCAATAGAGCCCCACCCTAACACCAGAACCCCTGACCCAGGGGCCATGAAATTCACAATTTTGAAAGAGGCACTCTTGCTCATCATAACTATGTACTTAGTTACTGAATTTAATACCCAGGAGCAGAGAAGAAGATTTTCAAAGGATTAATGCATTTTCACTATATAATCAATAGAGCCCCGCCCTAACACCAGAACCCCTGACCCAGGGGCCATGAATTTCACAATTTTGGAAGAGGCACTCTTGCTCATCCTAACTATGTACTTAGTTAGTTTATTTAATACCCAGGAGCAGAGAAGAAGATTTTCAATGAATTTATGCATTTTCACTATATAATCAATAGAGCCCCACCCTAACACCAGAACCCCTGCCCCTGGGGCCATGAATTTCACAATTTTGGTAGAGGTACTCTTACTCATCATTACTATATACCTAGTAAGTTTATTTAATACCCAGGAGCAGAGAAGAAGATTTCCAAAGAACTAATGCATTTTCACTATATAATCAATAGAGCCCCACCCTAACACCAGAACCCCTGCCCCTGGGGCCATGAATTTCACAATTTTGGTAGAGGACTCAATGCTTATCACAATGATGCCAACAGTTTGACTGCTTTATGTCCAGGAGTAAAGAAGAAGATTTTTAAAGATTGCATTAATTTTGGTGGTTTTAGCCCCACCCCTCAGGCCCCAGGGGGGCAGGGACCATGAAATTCACAATTTTTGTTCCCCTTCACCCATAGATGCTATATGCCAAATTTAGTTGAAATTGGTTGAGCGGTTTCAGAGAAGAAGCTAAAAATGTTCAAATGTTAACGCACATCGCACGACGCACGACGCACGCCGACGGACAAAAACGGATAGCAATAGGTCGCCTGAGTGACTCAGGTGACCTAAAAATGCATTAAAAATAAAAACAACCAAATAAGAGCTACATTACTTTTCGGAAAACCATTACTTTTGAAGTTGTGTACCGGTACTGGGAGTATATTCAAAGTTTATACGTCATGTTCGCTATTGTTATTGTTTGGCATTGCTCAGTAAAATGGACAAAATGAAATACGCACGTATAATTATAACAAGTAAAATTCAACATCTTTATCCCGAATTAAAATCATGGCTTTTGCATAAACCATGTTCGTATACCATGATATATCGGTCTACGCAGCTATGTTAAGGCTTCCCGAAGCTTTAAAATGCGCTCAAAACATAATATGTCATTGCGAGGTCGATTTTGGTTTTAATTTATAAGTATTGAACTTTAGTACTTCCAATTTATATAAAGGATTTCCTCGGCTATATATTAGCATATTTGTTATGATATCACATGACTTTGTTGATCACGTGATGGTCATTTAAAATTTTTTGAAATGTTTATATAAATCGCTTCGGCGCAACTGATTAACACAATGATTATTAACATTTTGTTATATAAATAAACTCATCGTATCCTTGTGTATCCGAAATGTGCTTGGGAAAAGTCATAGTATTACTCGGGTACAAAATATTTCCTGAGAAATTCAACTTACCTACAAATTTGAGGGTATTTTCCACACAATATCGTAATCTGTATTAAAACAAAGCCAACACACATTTTTCCCAAGCAAGATTCAGTTAGAGAACAACCTCTTCTTACAAATTTCCACAAAAATTCTCAGATTAATCCTCATTAATCACCTGCGCCAGACTCTTTTATACACACAAAATAAATTCTACCTGCAACCACGGGTATAAAACAGAGTACATTTCAAAAGTATATTTTTCTTAAGCATTTTGAACATGATGAATTTCAATCAAGGGTAGGTAAGCGGTGTATTTTTAAAATATTCGGACATCTAAGACTTAAAAAACCTTTAACGACCCGTGAATTTTGCAATAGCTATCTAGCATTTTACATGCAGTTTGAAATTAAGTGTAAAGTTCATGACACTCTCCCCGTCATAACACCTCAAGTTTGCAGTGACCTGACGTCATATTTTGGTAGTTCAGAGATGTGAAGGCACAGAGTGCACTGTCATATTCTACGGGAAGCCTTAACCTACCTGCGTATACGAACTACCTTCAAGAAGATCGATCTACAGCAGGTGAGAAGTGAACGTATAGGTTTCACTAAATACCAGGAACGACATGAAAACGTACTAAAACAAAAATAAAAACAAATTCATTTTCTTTTTTTCATTTAATACTAATAGATTAGGGTAAATTCGTCAAGAAATGTTAATCCTCTTTTTTCAGGCATTAATAAAGCTATAAAGGTTGTAGGAAGAAATAAAGTATGTGAAAAGAAAAGAAAAATAGCTTCTCACAGGATTCGAACTCTCTCAAAAGGTCAAGGTTAGGCATAAGACTGAATGCGTTGACCACTAAGATGGCTTTTTGTCATCGATGTGTGTCAGTGTGCTTTAGATAAAGGAATTTGTTGAAACAAAATATATTTTTCATAAATATTCGATTTTCGTATTGAATGGATTCAAACTCCATTTTTTAAAATAGATTTTACATTAACTTTTCCATCTTTTAAACATTAATGTAGAATGGAGACTTGACCCATTCATATTAAAAAAAAATCAGTTTTAGAGCTCTATTATACCCATTTTCCACTAAATATAAGTAACTGTCAGCTTTAGAAAATAATTATTAATTAATAAATCATGCGATAAGGTAAATGAATCTTATGTGTTTACGATGACATAACTGACGACATAATTTCAGAAAAAATATAACTTCCGCGAACATTGGAAATTGAGAAATATATTATCTCAGAGCGGAGGATTGTCCTCGTCTTTTACGCCCTTTTTCTTTTATCAGTCATTTGCAGTTAAATTAAAAGCTATACTTTCAGATTTATACGTTGATTTATTTTTTTAATTATTAGACGTTTGTCTGCCTGTAAGATGCATGGACATGTCTAACTTTGTTTCATCATATTTATCGATATATGTCACATATTTGTATACTCGCTTGAGGTTGCCACTATTGTATTCATTAGTAAAGGCCTCTTTACACACAAAGAGAGACATTTCGGTACAAAAGTGTGTGTGAAATTATTACAAGTTAATGATTTTTCAAGCTCAAGAAATACTCATTATACTCACAGGTGTGCTGTTCCCTAGTAAAAGTGATGTCTTTGTCATAGCAGTCCACTATAATGAATCTGTAGTTTAATTTGTAGTAAAATTAATGTAGTCTACTTAGAATTTCTGGAAACTTCCAGCGATCTTTTTTTTTTTTTTTTTTTTTTTTTTTTTTACATTTATTAATTTCCGAACGGTGTGTCATGGGACATCGCCCATGATGATGATTTTCACTTCCCAGATTTTTTACGCGAGTATTCAGAAGGAACATGTTGACTATAAGATGGCTAAATGGTAATTGACCAGATCGTATCTGTCGACGTATTTCGTGTAGAAGAAAATGACTGAGAGACCATTTTCTTGCAATATGCAGGATATGCATTATAATGTTAAACAATAAAGCGGAGGTTTCAACAAAACTGCTTACAGGAACATATTTTTGCTATAAAATTTCATACAAATTTGAATTCAACCAGAGTCTTTTTTTAAAATGGGGATCGGTTTGGTGGATATTTGTGCATTCTGGGGGTCAATTTTCAAATATTACATAAACAAGAGTTAGCTAGATTACTTTAAACAGATGAATAATGATTTTTATCAAGAGGTTGCAAGCGCTTGTAATTTTGAAATAAATCACATGTTATCTTTTTTTGTAGTTGTCCTAAACGGTGGTGGTGGGGGGGGGGGGGGCACTTTTTTCTGACAATAGCCTTTCGCTTAACTTTGATATATATATCACATGTTATCTTTTTTTGTAGTTGTCCTAAACGGTGGGGGGGGGGGGGGTTCACTTTTTTTCTGACAATAGCCTTTCGCTTAACTTTGATATATAATTTTTTATTAAAATGCTGCCTATTGCTAAAAAGGTCGGACACTGGCGAATTCCTGTTTTAAAGGAAAGTTAGAGCCCCCTCCCCTCCACCAACGAAATAGGATTTTTTAGTAGGTGCAGTCACTGATACCTGTATATGTATAAGTATACAAAGGAAGAAATATTCTTTTTGGCATATTTAGTGAATATGTAAAAGCAAACATACTATGTTACCGGCTCCTGTGGGTGCAGTTTATGGTTTCAGCATGTTATTTTTTTTTTGCGGGGGTTGCCCTTATCACCCCCCCCCCCCCCCCCCACACACACACACTTACTTTCAAAAACATTGCTACGGGCCTTGCATTGTTAAGATCGCACAAAATATGACTGGTCATATACTTGGTATTCTATTATTAAACTGATAATGTTGTCGTGAGACGAGAAAAACAATATGATCGGCAAGAGGTAGCAATATTTATTTACCCACAAACCTGGATACACAAGACAAACAAGGCCGGAGAGGAGTCTGGCACAACGTGTATGTCTGATGTAGAATGTAGGTCATTAACAATACTCGGCACACCGAGCCCGATGATAATATATAAATGGTACTTGTACCACACTCCTCCCCTCCTTAAAAAACAGATCCATATAAATGAAATACACAGGATGAGAAATTAATTAACTTTTAAGATTCATGTAAGGAGGTTAAAGGGAAAAAATAGAAAAATATTGTACATTTTGATATATGTTTAACTTGACCAGTCCATCTGAAAAGGTGAAAAGAAAAAAAAGAAAAAAATCATAAGAAAAATTAACGTTCATAAACACGCGCAGCGTTCCTCCTGGTTGCACGTAACACGTCCTGTATTGAAACTCCTTTCAATTGGGCTACTTCCTTAGCTATATCGATGATGGCCCTGGGTCCGTCAGCGAGGTAGGGACTGTCTGTCTCAAGTATGATCTGTTCGAGGTTAAGGAACCGGATAACGTCCTGTGTGTTTCTTTCCGAAAATACCTTGGTTGATATACCAAATACAACAGAGGGTAGGCTCTCCATCCGCTCCTTGGCTTCGGTAACTGACCCGGTGAAACAGTGACGGTGGAATATGTGGCCTTCCATATCCAACATCTTGACAGCAAGCAACACATGTCTGGCGGCCTCACCTGTCCCTGCATCCCTACAATGAAATACGACCGACTTCTTTGTCTCCCTAGCCAAAACCAATAATTCTGAAAGCAGTATAGCTCCCCTACATCCTGATCTGGAGCATGGCTGCGGGCAATTGCAGGCAGTGGTCAAGTCAATACCTATTTCACCAATAGCTACACATTCTGGCAGGGACACCAGTCTCCCAAGCTCTGATATAATGTCTGGGGTTGTTTGGCTGGCAAGGTGGGGGTGGATTCCAAATGTCACCCGGATCTGTTGGTTGCTACCGGTCTGGCTCTTCCACAGAGCTGAGGGAAAACATAATTGGCCACGGCATACAGCAGATGGAAATGGCTAAGACTGCCTGGAAATGAAAAGATCTCAGTGCAATCGGAGATAATGCCCCTTGCAAACAGCTGATCCAGGTGGAAGTGAGAGTCAACAATGAGATTGTCTGAGGTCGAAAAGCCACTTAGGTTGCACGACTGCCTCCAGGCCTGAAATATGTGGTGCTTCACTGGGGGAAACTGTCGCAGTAAGGTGCAGAGTATCTGCCAATGAATAAGACAGATAACATGGTTGGGTGGTGAAGTTTCAATTTGCCTGGAACATGGGTACTGTAGTTCTCAGCGTAAAAGGACATAAGTCGGAATTCCGCATCTGTGAAATTTCCAGCAGTTGGATATAAGCGATGCTCAATGACAAAGTCCAGCAATTGTTCCAATGTTGAGACTCCTATCCAGTCTCCCAGAAGACGTAACGACCCGTGCACTAGACAGCACCAAATGTGAAGATTCTGTTCTTCGGATTGCCCTACTGAAGAGAGCGTATGAGAAGTACGAGGGTTACCTTGGTCAACATGCCTCAATTGTTGATTCTCAGTGTCACAGTTGCCACCCTGCCACCCCAAAATGATGGAAGATGGACCCGTTGAACGTGGCGCTTGACATGGACACCCAGGCTGATACCACATAAAGGACAGTGATATGAAGCGCCCTCCTGTCTAGCTGACGAGGATTTTCTTGGTGCAGGTTTGTCAATCCTGTCATCAGAAGACTGGTTCCCTGATGCCGCTGGGACTTCAACTTCGTCCGACGAACAACGAACTTCGTCAAGTACCATTAGGTCCATTGAGCAGAGGCTGCTTGTGTTCGTTGACCACACTTCATCACTCCTGTTCTGGGAAGGTGTCAATTCCTCATTGTAGTCCGGAACAAACTTGCTCTCATCCAGCTCCCCATCAGAGTACATCCTATAACAATGGATATAATAAAAAAAAAATAAGAGCTCCATTAAAAGAATTCAATAACACTGCTCAAATTTTACATGTACATACAGAAACCCTGCATGTAGTTGATGTACGGCAATAATTATTAAATACATTTGCAAATACATAAAAATAAAATGTTGATACGAGTGACGATACGTCCCTACATATCCAGCTTACTTTCAACTTATATACATTATATACAGAACCCTTAAGGACCTGTAACTGAAAAATCATTGTATTTGGTAGGGCGTCGGACTAATCTCCCTGATCTAGTCTGGTGAGAAATCTCATTAGAATTGTCATAAGAGCTCTGACCATTATCCAAACTCTCAGACCCTAAACTCGTGTTACCCAAGTCAGGTGTATGATCTGTCAATGACCCGCAAATACTATCTTCATCCGTCAGTTCCTGACTATTCAAATCGTTAGTCTGGAAGTACTGATGTCTCAGTCTGCGAAGCCACACTGGAATTTCACGGTCTTGACATAGCTTTAATTTGTCATGGTGGATAACACATTGTTTCTTCCGATCTCTAATTGTGTATAGTGGGGGTCTACAGGAAACAACCAAGTAAGGACCAGCCTAAGGAGACCTCAACTTTTGTGACTGACCAACCTTAGTGGTAGAGTCCAATTTGTAAACTATATCCCCTTGGTTATAGTTGTGCTCAACAACCCGCAAATCATAATCGTGTTTTTGCCTATGTTGCGCCTGCTTAAGATTCTGTCGAGCACACGCATTTGCATCTGCAAGCCGACGGCTGAGTTCAGCACTCCATTCATCTGCAGTCTGTGAAGACGGGTGTCCTGGTATGTTGCCAGTGATCAGATGTACTGGTTGGATCACTTCTCTACCTAGCATTAATCTATTAGGTGTAAATCCAGTCTGTCTGTGTACAGTCGAATGTAGTGCCATAGCCAGGGGTGGCAAATCCCTGTCCCAATTCTTGTTGTCTTTCTCAATGAAACACCTTATCATTTGGAGCACTGTTGTGTTGTACCTCTCGACTTGTCCATTTGAAGAGGGATGATAAGGGGTGGTTCTGGTCTGGTCTATTTGTAGTTCATCACACAATGCTTGGAACAAGTTGCTATCAAAATTACGGCCTTGGTCAGTATGCACTTCCATGGGACATCCGAAGGTGACAATAAATTTGGTTACAAACTTGTTAGCAACAGATAGAGCTGTTTGATCTGGTAAGGCTGCCATCTCGATCCATTTAGTAAATTGGTCGATCATCATGAGGATATAGTTGTTTCCTGCCTCACTGGTATTGAACGGGCCCAAAATGTCTAAGTGGACTCTTTCCATGGGGAAACCTGCATGATAAGATTTAAGGGCAGCTCTTGGCCTTATATGAGGCTTCTTATTTTGGTTACAGGTACTGCACCCTTTAACATACTCTGTACAGTCTTGTGACAAATTATGCCAGTAAAAATCCTGCTTGACTCTCTGGTAAGACTTCTGCTGACCCAAATGTCCTGCCGATTTGCGGCACAACGAGGCAACGTCTTCTGTCAACCTTATCTTCCCATTCATAATACAGTATATCATCCCTAATGCGAAGATGTTCCCTAAACAATCAGAGTGCCCTAGCTGCAGGGCTTTCCAAGTGAAGCTGTGATTTTGTTGGGTCTTCTAGGTTTTCAAGCCAGCTTATGACTATGCCAATGTCTGGATCCTTCCGCTGCATGAGAGCAATGTTCGAGGCGGAATACCCCTCAACCCAGGATACTGAAGGATAGTGACTATCTTGCAGTTTGGCTGTAAAGATATGGAAGGCATCATCTGTGTTTTCTGTCTGACAATTGTCTACCGGGATACACTTCCTTGCTAATGGTATAACATCATCTACATCCTCTGTAAATCGCGACCATTGGTTATGAGCTCTTACGCAGTAATAACATCCGCCACAAGGAAGGCTTTCAGGAGAAGCACCAGCAACATAGCAGTCACATGTTAGTCCATTATCTGGCAGTCGACTCATGGCGTCAGCATATGTTTTTTTTCCTGGGCGATGCAAGATTTCCATATCAAATTGTGCCAGTTCTTCCAACCAACGTGCAAGCTGACCCTCAATGTGTTTAAACCGCATAAGCCAAACAAGGCTATTAAGATTAGTGCGAACCAAAAATCGTCTGCCTAACAAATATGTCGAAAGTGTCGACAGAACTTCACCACAGCTAAGAGCTCTTTCCTTGTTGTACAGTATTTCCTCTGGGGTTTCAGGAGCACGTGACTTGCATAGCAGATAACGGTTTCCTTACCATCCTGGACTTGTGAAAGTACTATGGCATGATCTGAAGCATCTGTGTCCAACACAAATAAACCTTCTTGGAGAGGATAAGATAGGTAAGGAGCTGTAATCAATGCAGTCTTTGAACGTATAAAAGCTTCTTCATGTTTCTCCTCCCATAAGAAATTCCCTTTTGTGTGAGCTAGATCATACAAACATGCGCTCAATGTGGCAAAGTCCTTAAGGTGATCTCTATGATAATTGAGGAAACCCAGAAAAGCTAAAACTTCATTTTGAGTCTTAGGATGAGGCCAGGCCTTTTATGCCTCTATTTTTGATGGAGCTATAGAAATTCCTCTTGAGCTGACAACTTTTCCTAAGAACTCCGTCTCAACACGAAATAGATAGCACTTTTTTGGTTTTAGCTTGAGGGAGTGCTCTCGAAATCGTTGCAGTGCTGTCCTTAAATTAGCTAGTCCATCATCAAAATCCTTTCCCAATACAATAACATCATCCAAATAAACTAGTACCTGATTCCAGGTTAGCCCCCTGAGTACTAATTGCATGGCTCGCTGAAAGGTGGCAGGAGCATTACAAAGACCCATTCCCATCCTGGTATGCTCAAAAAGGCCATATCGAGTAATAATTGCGGTCTTTTTGCGATCCTCTTCTGAGATTTCAACTTGGTAATAGCCAGAGGCCATATCTAAAGTTGAGAAAAATTTGGTTCCTTGAAGTGTGTCTAGACAATCTTCTATGATGGGTAAAGGGAATGAATCTTTAACAGTAACACTATTTAAATCACGGTAGTCAATCCACCACCTGACATTTCCATCTTTTTTCTTTACGAGGACTGGTGCCGATGCCCATTGTGAACTTGATGGCTGTATGATGCCTGCTTCAAGCATTTTCCTTAGATGTTCTTCCTCCTGGTGTTGGAATCCAAGTGGCGTTCGACGCATTTTGTGCTTAACTGGATTTGCATCCTTGGTGTCAATGCGATATTGGATTGCGGCTAAGCATCCAAGGTCCAAATCATGCTTGGCGAACACATCCTGGAACTCTACAAGTAGCATCTTTAATTGTCTCTGTTCGTTTTCATTAAGATCTTTTGCAGACCTTTTGAATAAGTCTACGAGATGGTCCGGTAAGGCGAAGTCACTAGCCGAGCTGACGTCTGCTCTTCTGATACCAGCCTCATCATTTAAAGGTGGGTCAACTAAGTACCCTTTACCAAGAGTCTGAGCAAATCCAACACACTTCCCTCCTGGCAACTTAATGCATTTGCTGGTGTCATTGATAAACTGCATTAAGGTCTGCTTCCCTCTTCCTAATATACTTGAACCCAAAAGTCCGGTACTATCTTGCATAGGCTGTATAATATACTCCTCAGGAAGACTCCATTCTAATGTTCGGAGGAATAACTTGACTGGAAAGCGGGGTGACCCTGGAGACCTGATTGGTATGCGATTCTTTGTCCTTACTTAAATTTGTAGGAATGAGGCTACCATTTAAGGAAAGTGTTTTGTTGTTAAGGTCCACTATTCCATGATGGGCCTCTAGGAAATGTCATCATCCATGGCAACAGCGCAGAAGTCCCATGAGAAGGAAAGTGGGCCAATGTGTAATGTTTGGTTTCAGAGTTTATACCCTAGTATAGTATGTCCACCTATGCCCTTAAGTTTCACTGTCTCATGGTCTTTACCCTGATCTTCCATATACTTCCTGTTTACCAGTGTCAACATTGCTGCAGTGTCTATAACGGCCTTCAATGGAGTAGTGTTAAACTTAGCATCTTCCACTAGGCTCTTCCCCCTAGATTTCCTTATCTTAGCATCAAAAACTTGGCCGTTCTTTTCATGGACCAAATCTAGGCCTGTCGACCTGGTCCTTTGGCATTTAAATCCTCATTTTTAGCACTACCCCCTTCACAGGTGAGAGAGAGGATGCCCTACTCTGAGAATGGGTCTCGCGCTGCTGATAGTAAGGCGCATATGCCCCACTCTGTTCACGATACTTGGGACTCGTTGACCTGTCTTGTTGGCTGTACGGAAGACGTGCTGGGCTCTGGCTACGATCCAAATGCTTTTGATTTTGTGAGCCATCTGAAAATCTCCTTGGACTTCTTCCTCTCATAGCTGGACTTGGTGATCTAAATCGATCTTGTCTGTCATCAGTTCCTGAATATTTGTTTGGCATACTCAGCTTAGAATTTAGAGTTTCAATTGCCTTAGTAAGACTGTCAATTTGATTCTGCAATTTATCTGGAGATTCTGCAGCAATTGTTTTGTTTGCTTCATCCTGGAATGTGACTTGTCGGTGATAGTGAGCACTTGACCGTCCCCCCAAAGAGTGTCCTATCATTTGCAAGAGCAGTTTTAACAAACTTTAGCGCCTTGTGAATGGTATGAGGCTCCATATCCATTGCGTGTCTTGCAGCACTTTTCTCCTTACAACCTCTAAGGAAAGTCTCTACTGCCATCCCTTCTACAATGTCACCCTCACATTCCTCATAAGCATCTAGGGTGAGGGAATACACTCGTTGTGAAAATTCTTCTAATGTTTCATGTTCCTGTTGTTTTAGAAATGGAAGTTGTCTACGTGCTACAACTGGTGCCTCTTTAGTGCTAAATCTCCTTTTCAGATATTTCTTGAGGGTGTTATAATCGTTATGTGCATTAACCCTGCGGGCATACTCCAATGCAACATCCCCTAAACAGTCTAGCAAACGACACAACTTTTTATTGTTTGACCACTGTCGTCTAGCAGCTGTTCTTTCAAATTGGTAGACGAAAGCCTCCCAACTTGGCGAGTCGGTTCCTTTGAAAATAGCCATCTTAGGTGCATTTGGGCTTTTGCTTCGTGACCTGTCTCTACGGCCTCCATTACTATGTCCAACACTCGTGCCGACTGTGGGACTGTAGAACTTGGCTGTGTCCATATCCGATGAAGAAGTGGAACTAGATCTATTTCGGTGTCTTTTCTTTCTCTTAGATGATTTGTTCTGGCTGTGTGAAGCTACGGGAGCCATTGGCCCCACATTAGTGCTTGCTGTATTGGACACTGTTGGGGCTGTTGACGCTACACTGGTGCTCGGCATTGTTGACATGACTAAGGGAACATCAGGAATTGGCTGCGTGCCATTGTTCAGTTCAAGCTGCTTGCCTGTGGTGTGCAGATTTCCATACGGTGGAACAAATGGAGTCGAACCAGCATTCAACATACTACTCATTGGCTTTAGCGGAGACATGGCATCAAAAGCTGTAAGAAATGGCGCAGGCTTCCCAGAGATACTAGCAATAGGTGTACTTGTTTTCTTGTAATTCATGTTTGTAAATGTTTTGTCATCTGTACCCATTTTTGGAATGGCTCCTCCCATTGCTGAATGGTAAACGCCATCTGAAGGAACTGCATTCAATAATTTATTGATCTCTGCTTGCTGATTTTCTGGAGCAGCTTTTTGTTGTTGTTGCTTACTTGTGGTACCAAATGCCATTTTGTCAGCCTCCTGTGTAGGTATATCCTGCTGTTCCTCTCGGACTGTTTCAGTTGCAGCTAAAGTAGAATCTTTCAAGGATTTCATGTCCTCCACAATTGACTGTACTGATTGTCCAAGCTGCAAAATGATAGTTTCCAACTTACTCAGGCGAGCTGCAGTTGAAATTGTTGTCGGTTCTGCTGGTATACCACTATCCTCTTGTTGCGTAGGCAGTGACATTGGTAACTTCTTCAAAGACAATTTGTTTTGCTGCACCCACTGTTGAATTGTTTCTACCGGTATCTAGATTTCAGCAGCTAACTTTTCCTCGGTAACATCATCTGTGTCTCTCAACTTGATTATTTTGGCTGCTTTTTTTTTCTCCAACACCCTCCAGCGTGCGTAACTCCTGTGCACTGGCAGAGTAAATATTGAGAGCCATGGTACTAAATGTGTGAATCGCAAAAATGATTTTGAGTACCTTTATGACATAAAACAATAACAAATTTCAAATAGCAACTGAGAGTCTATGACCCCACTCACTTACGCTACACGTAAAAGAATGTTGGACTCTAACATCAATTTCGATAGATAATTGTAGCCAAAAAAAAAATCATGCAGGCTATGTAAATGACCCGAAAGAGATAATATACCTGCTAGCAAGTAAAAAAAATTAAATTAATAATTAAAATACACGGCAATGGATAAAAAACCCCTTTAATTTCACTTAAGGTTCGATTTGTTTACAAATTGATTTTAAAAATGAAAGTACTTTCGAATTTGAGAAACAATTCCGGTCACGTGTTTCCGTCTTGCTCAATTTGCGATCCAAGATGGCCAGTACGTGTATTTTACAAAAAGGGTGAACCCTCAAAATTACTTTAATACGAAATTTCAAATTAAATTGTCAAAAACTAAATTCAAAGAAGCAGAAATGTTCAGATATCAAAGAAGAACACGATAAACTACATCAATTGAATACACACGTGTCAAAAATTATTAATGTAGACAAAGCACGTGTGACTAAAGCCGGGTGAAATCAAATCAACCGACACGAACAAAAAACAAACTGTAGATCCGTGTCCGGGCGACGCCAGATGTCGTGAGACGAGTAAAACAATATGATCGGCAAGAGGTAGCAATATCTATTTACCCACTAACCAGGATACACAAGACAAACAAGGCCGGAGAGGAGTCTGGCACAACGTGTATGTCTGATGTAGAATGTAGGTCATTAACAATACTCGGCACACCGAGCCCGATGATAATATATAAATGGTACTTGTACCACAATGTCCTACCTTGTGGTCAATTATCCAGTATCAAGTCATTTATGACAATCAGGTTATAATTTTATTGTCCTATGACGTTACGTCACATTATACAAATTATTACGTTCCTTTCGCAATTTTCTAGTAAACAATGTCATACTGCAAACTCTCTTTAAGAAAAAGTAAAATAGATATCAAAAAAAGAAAAACAGTTCCATAAACCTTGAAGTCTACACAATCTGTTATCAAGATTTCATAAAATTTTTAGATGAGGCCGTTTTTGACCTTTCGTGGGCTTAGCTCTTTGAGTAAAATATGATGTAAAACTAGGATATGCGTTGCCCCGGAATTGAAAATTCACATGAAAATATGCTACACTTTAAGTTATCTTACGAGAAAATGTATATTTCAATTTTTACAAACCAGAAGTCTCTGACGAGACTGTAGCTCTACTGGTTGTACTAATAAAGGAAGATAAAAGTAGCACTTGTACTTGAAACTTTGCAACAGCAATAAATAGAATAATGATCCTTGGTTTAGTCTTTTTTGTGGCAATTTTTATTGCAATCAGACTAAAACTGTAGGAGGAGTAGCCTTTTAAAACAATTTTACAGATATTTGGATTAAAGTAACCATGGCGACATCATTCAACAAAATTAAAAAACAATAACCACAATTATGTATCTCAGTGTAGTCTACGTGTATCCCAAGTTATACTGAAATCAGACAAAAAGTGTTGGAGGAGTATTGTTTTGAAAGTTATTTCACAGATATTTCTATTTTTAGTAACCATGGTAATACTGATAATCGAAATCCAAAACTGGCACATGTATCTTTTTTTCAAAGACTGTTTACCATATGTTAGGGTGACCTCTAGGGTAAAATATAACTGTACTTAGAGGAAACAGCACATTTGTAGAACATTCCTTTATGCTTCTTTACAGGAATATACTAAGAATTCAAAAATGCAATGCCTCAAGATATTTAGATTCTTGTTCTTATATTGCAACAGCGTTTTATCCTGTCTTTGTTCAGAATAGTTTTGTTTCATTTAAACAAAAAAAAAAAAAAAAAAAAAAAACAACAACAACCAAAAAAAAAAAAAAAAAAAAAAAAAAAAACCAAAAACAAAAAAAAAAAAAAAAACAAACATTTATTTATTTCATTTGCTATAATTATCATGGGATTACAGGGCTCTAATTGGCGACTTATTTAGTCGCCATGGCGCCTAAAATTTATGATTGGCGACTAAAACTTCTCTATAAGTCGCCAAATTGGCGACCATTTTGTATTGCCTTGGCGATCGTCAAATTCCAAAATATAAACATTTTTAACACTTTTTATCTAAAGAGGTGAAAAGAAGTTTAAAAGTTAGCAATGAACATAGCTCGTGTTTTCCTTGTCGCCTTGTTTATCAGCTTTTAAAGTTTGAGCCTGAGAAAAATTTGCCAGGCGAATAAAAAATTTTGTTGGCGACTAAATTTTTTTGATTATGAGCCAGCTGGCGTCTAAATTTCAGAGGTCACTTTGAGGCCTGGAATTTTTTTTTATGCTTGTTTTATTTGTGGTAAAATATATGCTTAAAACTTTTATATAAAAAAAAAACGATAAACGTATTCAACTGTACCCCCTCTTTCTGCATTCTTCTTCCAATTGGTTTCCTTGTAAACTAGGGGAATAAATAATCCAAATAAACAAAGGCCACATATCTAAACAATTCAGAGCTGCATTGTACATCAATATGAAGTTCATTTCCGTGTTCATGAATTTTAAGTAAAATGTACTTTGTACGGAATCGGGAAAAAGTGATAATGGACAGGAAGTAGAAAATAAAGAGTTAATATTTGTTCCCGATTTTTGGACACAGTTTTACAGTCTCCGAAGCGCCCAGGTTTTCCATCCCTTATGCAGTCTTTTGCGATAAAACAAATTATGCGATCTTTTTTTTTTCTTTCTTTTAAACGAATGGATATACATGGCGTGTCAGAGAATCAAGGTGCTAGAATATAGTATTATATCTAATTCAGTATTATAGTATTTCTCTAGGCTTTACATATGCTACTGTGACGGTGGAAAACAGAGAAAATACTACTGAGTAAAATCCGAACTTTATTACTCAGCTAACCGTCGCCTATATATCAACACCAATGGGATCTACAGAATGTGCGTCTGACACCGTCAAGGTTCACAGAATAAAGAGACAAAGTGTGGGTACACGTCATAACAGGTGCGTGATGTACCACGTGATCGATGGTAGCAAGGCAATCCGACTGCCCGGTACCTCCAGGACCACTACACTCCTCCCGATTTTAATAAAGGGCGCCCCAGCCCGTTATACAATGGGACAATCTATAATATATATCGAAGTAAAATAGATTAACAAATAGCAGGGCCTACCACACATATACACATAAACATGCAAGCCTACAATATCAAGATCAATTACGTATTAATGTTCATAAAAAATAAAATAAGATTAACACGGTTCACATCACAGTCACACATCACACTCGTCCAAACCCCGAGTCGTCTCGGTCAACCACGTGGTCCCTCGCTGATCCCCGACTCCTGTCATCTACCACGTGGTCCAACGTTGTCATCATCCACTCAGCTTGAACACAGGGCATCACAAATATCCAGGACAGACATGGTATCTAACGTTGATACTACATCCATGACTCCGTTATGAATGCTCCATCCAAACACTGGTAAGCTCTGCTACTCCTAAAACGTCTACTTTGCGGCCATAACATCAGGAAATTGAAATACTTCCAGGACCTGGATATCCCGAACTACAGGTAAGTAAATAATCATCTATATAAAACCCCTACCCTAACAAAAAAATACTATAGTAAACTATAGTTAACTATAGTTTACTATAGTTAACTATAGTAAATCAAAGTTCCAAAGTTTTCACTATAGTAAATCAAAGTTCCAAAGTTTTTACTATAGTAAATCAAAGTTCCAAAGTTTTTACTATAGTAAATCAAAGTTCCAAAGTTTTTACTCTAGTAAATCAAAGTTCCAAAGTTTTTACTATAGTAAATCAAAGTTCCAAAGTTTTTACTATAGTTAATAAAAGTTTCAAAGTTTTCCCTATACTTAATCAAAGTTTCAAAGTTTTTTTTTCATTTGCTTAACAACTTATGTATTTTTATTAATTCTTTTTGATTATCTAGCCGTTTTAGGGGAGGGGGTTTTTATGGGTTTGGTTGAGGCTGGTTTTTGTTGTACATCTTTATTTAAATATACAAAGTAGTTAATTCGAATGCAATATTTACATTAATAAATTAAAAAAAAAACATTTTGACTGAAGTTGATGAAGCAGATATTTTAATTCTAAAGGACACAATTTTTTTTATAATATATTATTTTTTTTCTCCATAAATAAGACTTCCGTTACATCTGCATAACATTTAAATTAAATACATTGAAATAAATATTGCTTATTTATCGGCGCAAGCGACAACCTTAACATTAAAATTCATATTTTGTACATTATTCTTTTAGGGGAGGCGTCAGGATTTTAAAATGTTCTCTAACGCTTTCATGAATCTTAAACATAAAATATCATAAAATGTAAAGAATGGGAATCAAAAACATAATTCCACGGGATTTATCGTACGTGATCAAAGTTCCAAAGTTTTCACTATAGTAAATCAAAGTTCCAAAGTTTTCACTATAGTAAATCAAAGTTCCAAAGTTTTTACTATAGTAAATCAAAGTTCCAAAGTTTTCACTATAGTAAATCAAAGTTCCAAAGTTTTTACTTTGGTACTATAGTTAACTATAGTAAACTATAGTTAACTATAGTTTACTATAGTATTTTTTTGTTAGGGTAACTGGGATCCAAATAACACCCTTAAATTCTGGTACACACGTCCCGAGAGTAGGGCGACATCTTCTCCCCTAACCGCGGCCATTTGATGATACACTCCTCCGATGTGGCCTTGATACACTCCTCCAATGTGCCAATGACCCATTGGATACTCAACTCCGCATAGTGAGCCAGGACTCTCCGACTCAACCAGCAACCTGTCGGCAGAAATGGCGTGCACGCCAGACAACTACACCTCCGACATCCATGAGATCCTACCACTGACCCCAAGGAACACGGGAATCTATTCAGTGTCTCACCTGCTCCGGAAAAATACACAACAACAACAACACCAAGGTAGCCACAAACATCCAATCTAACATCGTTAAACAATCTTGCGTGGGCACGCGGCCTAAAGGGTCATCCGCGTGTCCCCGGATAAATCATACAATTGTTAAAACTCACCTGGTGGAAGAATTCCGCTAATATAAGCCTCTGGTGCCTCTGGGTGGCTGGCCTTGAGTAATACAGACCAATCTCTCCTACTACCCAGTTCTTAGCCCGAGTATTCCAAACTACGCCGGCCACGTCGGATTGAAGGATCAAGTCTGCGGCTCCCTGGGGAATCCCCTGGGCTATATTGTAACACCCACAGGGGATTACTGTAATCCGGGAGAGGCTCCTTCCGGTAGGAGTATGTCACATAACCTCCTACTAAATCCATCGGTAAACTATCAGTGCGTTGGTCTTCACTCACCAACTCGTTGACATACTGACCCTTACACCCAGGCATCCTCCTGGGACTCAACAGGCAATCCACCGCCTGCAGCAACGGCACGCCCGAACTCTAAGATCAGGAAGGCCGCAGACCCCTTCGCTGGCTCCTTCATCAACTGGAACTACCCTTACTATCTCGGACTGACTCTCCACAGCTTCTGTTGTTGTCATTTCCGGCGCCAACCTCTCCGCCGAACTCGGGAGGCTGTCCGGTACCATAACCGCCTGACTCATTACTGAGACCGGGAGTAACTCGTTCTCCCAGAACTCGGCACGGGTCTTCGCTCATTCGGCACTAGAGGACCGTTCACTTTTCCTCCTAAAGGTGCCCTCCCTCGCCTCATTGCTTCTCCTGCTCTCACGTTCCCTGTATTCAGCGTAAAGTTCTCGAGACCCGGAATCTAAGTTCTCTCGATGGTGACCTTGAGATGAGACACTAGGATGCAAGTACCCACTCGGGTGCACCATGCAACATGACCCGAGACCGGTGGCCCCGTGCTGGGAAACACTTGGTAATTGGCTTTTCCATCTGACGCAAACGACCCCAAAGTAATTGTACTCGGAAGTCCGGAGCATAGGCTATCATGGCAAGTCGACGAGAGGGAATGACCTTGAGACAATGATACCCCCTGTCCTCCCGTTGGAACAGGTACATACCCCTCACTACTGGGTGCGGTCATTCAGGGTCATTGAGCAGTGAGGGATCTATTTCGTGCCAACACCTACTGTTACACGGGACCTGGGATTATACGGTCTCATCCGAAGGACAGGTCTTCAGATCCCGCAGTGGGATTTGAACCCGCGATGCAAAGATCAGCCACTCTAACCACTTTCTTACGCAGGCGACTAGCTGGTTATGAGCAAACCCCATCCGTGTGTTACCGACTTGACAAGTTCACACATATCCTTTCAGTCTATTCATCCAAAACATCTGATCCTTAAAGATCTTGAACTTGAGTCAAGGTAATTACACACTCTGCATGACATCAGAAATACCCTGTTGCGTGTTTCCGACTTGCGTTTTTTTTCCAGACCATACATACATCGAATAAAAATATTTTATTCTCTATAGTCCTTATGTTTTATGTTTAACTCACTGCTTTAAAGTTTCGGGGGCACTGGATACTTTCGTACGAAAGACCCGGTCAATTTTCTTTAAAAAATATTAATTGAGTGCTTGATGAAAAAAAGATGTGCAACATGTAAGTGTCACTCTTGTGCTTAGCATATACAAAGTTGTAAACTTACTGCAAAACTAAGACACGTGGTCAGTTGCAGAGGAAATTCAGCTGGAAAGCAGTAGGGCTTAGAAGGTGTGTATCTCAGAGAGAAGGTGAATGGCTCCAGATCAATTGGTGAATTTCCACTGGGACATGCATTGATTTACAGAATACTGGGCGTTTTATCCTCCTTGCTCGGGACTGGGAGTGGACTTTATGGGTGCGACTGGGGCCCAAATCTTGAAAAACAAGCCAAAATTAGGGGTGTCTCCAAGTGTATTTTTGGTACATGTACACTCAGATAGGTAGATTACCTGTTATATGTTGACATAATTTATGAGCTATGGGCATATGAAGTGTAATTAATTAGTCCTTAGAAAACTGTCCCCATGTACATGCATATGTTTTTTTTGACTGCATGTATCAGTACCTGCGCGCCACTTAAAAGTACTATACCCTGCCACCTTTACTGTAAATGTCTTATGTCCAATTTGGATATTGAAATGTCGACGGCTCTGGGTTTCTGAACTGGCCTTAAATCTGAAAATCCTATTGTACAAAGGAGTACAAGGTTCATTACAAGAATGAATTGTCAAATGTCAAGATCTATTACCTAGACTTTTCAGTTACAGATTCTTGATTCAAAGAAAAAAGTACTATGCATTTATATGTGACACAGGTATCTATAAGATGCATAATTTATTTTATTAATCATATTATCCTAAAGGAAAAGTAAAATCTCAACTAAGACTTTCTCACATGTTGTGCTCTCCGATTCATTATTTAATATACGGGTACTCAATAAGGAATGCAGGTTTGATAAATTCACAGCATGCAGCAGCAGCATTTATTCCAGCTTTGTTCCAAAATAATACCTTTAAAGTAGTAAAGTTAGAATTGACCAAAATAACATTTTTATTCATATGGGAAATGCATCCTTGGCACCAGACGAAGTTCACAATTTTTTATTGACAGGTGTAGCGCCGTGCATGGATTTCGTGCAACAGTAAATGTGATTGAAAACAATAAACAAACAGATCCAAAGAAAAAGAGTTATTGCCATTAATATTGTAATTAAAACGAAGACAATTAAGAGTAGTTTAGCTGCGCTGGCGATTCTGACTTTTGAAGTAATAGGTTAAGCATAATTAACCATTGAAATGAAGTTGTAAAAGTGTATTATAAATTATTTTCATCATTAGATGTCTAATAAGTTTGTGATATTCAAGCACAAGCATGTAATATGTTCGTCTTGTACATTTTTTTTTTTTGGGGGGGGGGGGGGGCATTCAGGTGTGATTGAAATCTTTCGACACTCATCTTTTCAATCCCATTAATCATTAAAAATCATACGTATTAAATTAATGAAATTTACAGTTCTGGACATTCGAAATAAGCATATAATCATCTAAACTGTCACCGATATTTTATCGTACAAAAAAATATGGATAACCTTAAACACGTAATTTAAAAAAAAATCCGGCACAATATAGATTTCAGTTACTTATACATACAAACCAAATTACATGTTATTTCCTTCAAGTTTTGAAATATTTTAATTATTGAAACTTTTCGATATCTTTCCGTAAACAGGTATGTTATGAACACAGGTCGTTTGTGTAGGTCACACCTTGGCCACGTTCAGAAGTTACACAGTTTGATCACCTCTCATATATTAATTATCCACAATACCAAATGCTCGCTCGAGTATTTCTCTAAGCATTTAGAGTTGGTGTAATCTGCATTTTCATGATAAAAACCCTTAAAAACTATGTATGGATGTTTAGAAGTAATTCTTTATGTTTCAAAATGGGCCTATTTTTTTTTTTTTTTTTTTTTTTTTACAACGCAGAAAATTGTGGATATCTTGCGTTTCAACTTGTTAGAATTAATCGCAGAATTAACCACATGCGATGAATCTCTGAAATTAAACATTCAATTACACATGACTGGGAAATAAATTGTTTATAAAAATATATGCCGTTTAATGTTTAAGATTTATAAAATCAGGGACCTTTATACGTCCCTGATGAAATGTTTCCTATTTAAATTAAATCATAGATAAGATATAAAATCATTTGAAAGATCCGATGTAATTTAAAAAAAAATAATTTCCCCTAAATCATTTGGAAGCAGAAGAGATACAGAAGGGCAATGTTTGTTTTATGTACCCGGCCACTGATAGCTGTTCACACGCTATGGTTCATCGGCCACATGTGATCGATCGATTGATTGATTGTTTGTTGTTTAACGTCCCTCTCGAGAATTTTTCGCTCATATGAAGACTCCACCACTTGCCGGTGGAGGGCTACAAATTTTGACCTATACTCGGCACTTAGGGCCATTGAGCAATGAGGGATCTTTTTTTGTGCCAGCACCTACTGCGACATGGGACCTTATACGGTCTCATCCGAAAGACCGGTCTCCACCTCCCGCGGTGGGATTCGAACCCGCGACATAAAGATCAACTCCTTACTCCGCGACTCTGGAACAGACGCTCTAACAACTGTGCCACGCGGGCGACCACATGTGATCGAGGGAAGGGTTGTAAACAAACACAAAAACCGGGGTGTATATAAAATGTGTGCAGCTAAAGAGTGAATTATTTTCTGCTCATTTTTTTTTTTTATTTAATATATTGTTTTTTCAGCATAAAACGGGAAAAGATAAACGCCGATGTTCGTTTTGTTTACGACCGTAGGTCGCTGGTTTTCACGCGGAATGTATCTTGTCAATGCGAGGTCGATGGATGGATTATATAACTGTAATCACAAAACGGTCAGATCGAGGTGAATGTAGGATGTTTGCAGTTAATGACTGTGAATTATTTTACGCTGAAAAGTTTATTATTATTATTATTATTATTATTATTAAATAGATAGTGCTTAATTTAACATTAAACGAAGAAAAGATAAAATATTTCCTCTCTCCCTTGTTTTGGAAGTCTTGTTTATTTTAAAACTAAATACAAAAACAAAGGTGTCACTGATTAACCTGTAAGGTATCAAAAGAACACGTTTAAATCCTTATTTCAAAATATATTAACATGCAATATAGTCAGGCATATTATTTTAGCAAGTTTATTTCAGTTATATGCATGAAGAATTCTCCTTCACTTGCCGAATGAAATCGGTTACCTGTTCACGAGTCCAGCCTTCTACTCACACAACACACAAGACTCGAACAAAATAATATTTTCATGAGATTAATAAGATATTAAAGAACATTTTTTTCTAATGAAAGCCTTATCGAAATATTTACCTCTTTTTGGGTTATAAAAGAAAAACTTTCAAGGGCTCTAGATCCCTAATTTTAGGGACCAGCCCCTTTTTAGTGGTATTGAATAAAAGACCTTGACATTGTGCACTACTTTTATTCTACATGAATTAATTTTAGTTAAACAAATTAATTTTAGTTAAAAGATACAAAGGAAAATATGTGAAAATTTTCGCTCTTTTAGGCGTTCTAATTTGTGACCCGTATCTAGCGGCATTTTGAACGCAGAAATAATAATAATAATAATAATAATAATAATAAAAACCGATGTGCACAAACTAAATGCTTCTATAACTTGTTGTATTTCTGTTCCAGCTATTCTAATCTTGGAGCCTTTGTCTGGAAACCATAGGACCTAAATTTTCCTTTAAAGGGAAATAACTCAAAAGCCGCTATATACGTGGGATGATCAAAAAGTTTGCGAACTAATTGAATAACTTCCATAAAAGAAATGAAATTAGGTTTTAGTGTTCATTATTTTTTAAAGCAGTCCTCTCCGATTTAAAAGCACATCTGGCGCTGTTCTGCCCACGCGCGAATCACGTGATACAGGCGGTCATGTGACATGTTCCGAAGCGTTCTGTTCACAGGATGTAAAAGATTTTTCCGATTCTTATATTTCTTACCATGCAAGTTATTTTTTCTTATAACAAAAACAGTCAACTTGTCAAAAATGGCCAAATCTCGGCAATAGGATGGGTGGATAAGGATATCCTTTCCCGGAATGAGCATGGTGACCATCACAACCCGAGTCTTCTGTCTTGGGAGCGTCGTTTATCCAATGTGGGTATAAGACATGGCGCCTTCTTTTTATCATATCTGATATGATTAAAGTCTAAAGTAAACGATATTTTAGGGATTTATTAACTGTATTATTGTTTAGATATTCAACTTTTTTTTTATTTGTAATTTGGCGGTCTTTCATATCAAATTGCTCAACACTGGGCAAGAGAACAAACATCATTTTTAACCATCTCCCTTCTTTCACTCAAACAATCATTCCAGTCAATGATTAAATTCCTGGCAAGTCTTTTGTCTTCATAAACTTTGTAGAAAGTATTATATTCTACTGCAAAGGAATTTTCAAGATACACATTAAACTTTACAGCCGTTCGTTGCTGGAGTACGACTGAGTCAGTCATTTTTTGTCACAAGTAACCTACCTAATGACGTCATTTTCAAACTGTGACGTCACAAACATGGAGCAAAACATTACATAAAACTGCTATATATAGAACACATGTATGACTATATGTGTGCCAAATTTCATTCTGATCTGAATTGTGGTTTTGAAAATATAGAGATAATTCGCGAACTTTTTGATCACCCCTCGTACTCTGACAATCTGAATGAAATCCATTGAGAAATGAGCAAGATATAAGGTATCAAAGTAAGCGTTTAGGGGAAAAAAAGAATAATAATCTTAACCAACAGAATCAGGAGAAGGTCTTCCATTGGAAACGAAAGACCTTAAATACGAAAGAAAATTTGGTTATAATTCAGATTTAATTTTTCATCTTCATGTTTGTAGCGCTATAGGCACTTTGCTCGCCTTGATCGCCGACCTTGTTTGATCCACGTTCACACGGGTAATTTAATATGAATCAGTTTAATTTGATTTAATTTATTGCGCATCAAATAACTTAGCATCAGCTCCTTGTGAACGCTAAGGAATGCCAGTTCGAAATAAATTTTGGGCAAAATTAAGTCACATACAATATCAGTAGTCAGATATAGGTACATGTATACGTACTTATGCTATTTCTGAGTGAAACACAAAGAAAAATATGTTAAACTTCAAAAATTTGTATGGACACTATGAAGTTATGTCAAGTGAATCTGCTCTGCAAAAGGTGACATGATTTCAAATGACGCCGTGATAGCCTTCCCGCACAACCTTACTGTTTCATTTCAGTTTATTCAGGTAAAAATATCACAGAATGTCATGATAAAACACATTTAAAACATTACAGATTAGCCTACTAATAGGAAAAAAAACAGACATTATCTAAGCACTATGTTACTTAATAAAGATCTAATTGAGCATATACATGTATTATTATATAAGTTTCATGACATACAGATGATAGGTATTACCTAAGGATAGCCCATAAAAGCTTTTTTTTAAAGCTTATTTCCAATGGGGTCCTTTAATTACAAATATGTTAGTAACAAAAAAATTACATTCATAATGGAATTTAGGCAGGGTACTTGAATGAATATAGCATAATGCTTTGAAAAAAATGACATGTTTCTCATTACACATTTACCTTAAAAATTATTACAATAATGCTTATAAAACTAAAATAAAATTAAATAGAAATAAAATTAGACAAGCTTTCACGTAGTATCACTAGCATTTGTAGATAAAAAAAGATCTTACAGCTTTCTTAAATTTTTGTTTAGTACTCATCTCCTTGATCTCACGTGGCAATGCATTCCAGTCTTTAATAGCATTATAGAAAAATCATGAAGACTCTTTCCCTTTTATCTTAGGTATATGAAAATTCTTATTAATTGCACTTCTTGTAACATTATCATTCAGTACAAATTGATCATGGAGATAAGCTGGTGCATTTCCATGATATATATTAAAAACATGGTTTAATCTTAATTGTTTAACTCTATCCTCCACTCTTAACATATTCAGAGAGTTTAAAATATTACTAGAAATACTCTCTCTTGGACCAAGGTTTAAAATGAACCTTACTACTTTGTTCTGGGTAACTTGTAATCTGTGTTTAAGTTGCTTATTTATTCCGCAATACCAAGAAGAACAGGCATGGTCAAAGTAACATTGTATCAAGGCAGAACATAAGGTCTTTCTAGACTGTACTAAGACAAGAAGCATTTAAAATTTGCATTAATTAACTTTGCATTAAATAGCGTGTAAACGCAATCTAATTTGCGTTAGTTAAATTCGCACTTTTAACTTCGAATTATTTACTGCGAATTAAATATTTAATGCACATTCGTGTAAACAGGGCCAAACAAAGTTGGATGTGTACACGTACATTGGCCAAACATCCGTACTCCGAATTAAAGGACGTTGTGCATACAACTTGAAGGTTATGTTCGGTCAATATTTGTAATACGGTCAAACTGATGATGTCTCTGTGAGATTGGTAAACGGTTGTTTTACGATTATTTTTTTTGTATTTTTTATGTTCATTCCCATCAGAATGCTGAGTTGTAGGAGAAGGTTCTTAAATAAAAGTACTATTTTCATCCTTGAAGTAGACTTCATTCACAGCAGTAAGACTGATCAGTTTAATAGTCAATACACTTATGTTTACCATTCTTATCAAAGAACTAGTGTTTTACATTCTCAAAATGTTTTTTCCCTATTCTTTAAAGATGTTTATTAGTTTTGTTTTGCTTTCTTTTTTTTTTTTGGGGGGGGGGGTTAGTTTTTGTTTTTGTCTTTTTTAAATCTTAATTAAGCTGATAATTTAAACCTTATCGTATGACTTGTATGACGTGTTAGAATTACAATAGAGAGCTGATCATGAATAAACGTTTTCTTAAAACAGCATAATACACATTTCCCACAGGAAGACTTGAAAGAAGATTTATGAATCAAGATGATTCAGCAAACTTTAAAGATACATTCAAATCAAAGGCCATCCTGCTTTCAACGATTTAATTTCAATCCCCTGATTGATATTCTGCGTCTACATCACACTCTTTTCCGCAATTGTTCATACTATGACATAATTTTTTTGTTTGTTGTTTAACGTCCATCTCGATAATGTTTCACTCATATGAAGACACCAACACACACTTGCCGGTGAAGGGCTGCAAATGTTGACATATATTCGACATTCAGGGCCATTGAGCAGTGATGGATCTTTTTTGTGAAAGCACCTACATGTTCTGCGACTCGGGACCTCGGATTTTACGGTCTCATCTGAAGAATTAAATTGCAAAGGAAGAAAGGAGTATTATATTATATAGAAAAAAGATGAGTATCAAAGTTTATTCAACAGCTCTATCTTAAAGAGATGTAGGTTAATCATAATATTTTTTAGAAAAGTATACTTCTTGTATAGAATGATTCAGTTGATAAGAATTTACCTGTCTGCAGTATATATAAATATAATATCATGACGAAATAAAAAGGATAAATCATGTCAAATCGCCCAGTTAGTATAGAGCAATGTGTGTGAAAAAAAATGGTAAGTTGTCTTCGTAAATAAACAGTAATGAAAGTTATTCAGAATTAAATGACTAAATGAATGAAACAGTACCTCATGGATATACTATTTCTGTGATTATACGAGATATGAGTGAACAAGAAGATGGTGCATGAAAAAAAAATTCCAGTTCTTATGATTACCTTAGATTTCATGCAGAACCAGGGTACAGAATTAATTAAGATAAAAATGATGCAGAAAAAGTGTGATACTGCAACATGTGGATGAAATCTTTTGATAGTTTGAAAACAAGACATATACAATATGTTATTATTTTATGTTTAAACCTTATAAGCTGCCATATGTATATTCATTTCATCCAGTGCACTTTGTATTCATTCCATCCAGTGCACTTAAGAAAGGGCACCCAAGCGTAGCATTCCCTCGCAAAGAGCACATCAAATCTGCTTTAAATGATTGCTTGTGAACCTTCGTTAAGCACACAATCACCCACTCACCTACAAGCGGCTAGCTACAGTACCAACCAGACCCAATCTGACAGCAGCTCCAGAGCAGTCCCACAGCGGTCCCAGCGGTCCCAGAAAGTAGTCCCAGCAATCTCAGAAAGCACTTCAAACAGTCCCAGTAGGCAGTGTTAATAATTTAATGGGTGGAGCTTAGTCATAACTGAGATTACACAGTGTATCAACGAACAATGTCATTAGTATAAAAGCAGTTGAAGTTTAATGATACATGTACACTCCTTTTTTAGGAGAAAAATTGTTAGATGTTACATGTACAGCATTTTTGCAATTCATATGTGAATATTATTTCTGAATAATTAACAAAATTACAGTATATATAAGAAAAAAAAAAGAAAAAAAAAATAATAATATTAATAGAAGGAAAGAGACTTTAACACTAAATGATTACATCTGTAGCATATTAACCTGAAACCAAATTCAACCATTGTTTATAAAATATGATTTACTGATAATGGTTACCATATTTTTTTTAAAATAGAAAATTAATCACGTGCTAAATAAATTGAATAGAAAAATAGAATATAAAATAAAATTTAATGACTTTGAAATATATCCTACAATTATAGAGCAAGGACTATTCCCATATTACTCCGTATACGTTTTTCAATGACGTTGAAGCTTGGGAAAATATACATGTGTATCATTAATCAGAGTTAAGGTAATTCCTTATCAAATTTTGCTTACTAATATATTCTGGCTATCATTTTTATTGACATGTGATGATTATTGTAAGAATCTTTACACAACGTAAAACAATTTCACTAAAATATTTCCTGAGCCCTTACATCAGTGTGCATGTACATGTAAATCATGCAAGTGAATACCTCCGATATTTTAATAGAAATTAAATAATCCTGAAATACATTTATACCAAATTAAAAAAAAAAAAAAAAAAAAAAAAAAAAAAAAAAAAAAACAAAACAAGGGTTTTGCAGTCTGAAGAACAAAATACCAGCATGGTCAGTGATGTGTAACGCTGATACCCAAATAACACGCGTGGACTGTTTGCTATTCATGCCCAAAGGCGATTGCAAACTTAGCCAAGTGTTTACACGTTTTATACTCCGTGTACGGCTTTTAATCTGTAAGACAGTGCATTGTTGTGTCGTGTATCATGTTTTTCCGCAAACGTACACAAAAGAAAATAGGAAATAAAACACAGATTTCGATAATTTAAACCTTATTTATTTAAATATATATATATATATATATATATATATATATATATATATATATATATATATATATATATATATATATATATATATATATATATATATTTATATTTAGTAAAACTTTTTTCATAAGTGAAAAATTTATCTGGGGGAAAAAAAATCGATGAATGATTGCTCAGACACGTTGTTTATATGACGGCCAATTATTTCACAGAAATAGATTGTCTTTATTTGAATTAATTATTGGGTTTTATTTTGAAGCAGTAGTAAAAACGGCATTGAATGTTTTTTTTTTTTTTTTTCTTTCCTTTTTTAATGATAACTGCCTTTACATTTTAAAAATTATCACTTTCCAGTGCAGCATATAGCTTTGAATATTTTCAAAAACTTAAATTCCGTGATTGTTTCCTCTTTCAGGACATAGAATAATTTAAACTTTGAGTACATAATGTAACAGTTTTAATTTACCAAATAAAATGTTACGTTTTAAACACCTGCATTTATGTTAAATACACGGAATTAAAAAAAAAATCACATTGTGACTTCTTTTTTTTTAAAACAGGCAAAATAGCTTTTTATTATTTCCAACATTTAATTATTTTTTCTAGTTGATTTAACACTGCAATTGTGCGAAATCGGTGGTTGACGTATGTCAATATCCCATTTGGTATTTTCCTTCTAATCAGTAACTAACCAGACTTATTATTTTTTTTTAGAAAATCCTTGTTGATCTTACTTTCACAACTTATCTGCTGAAAGTAAACAGAACTACTGTACAAAATAAAATCTGCAAATTTAGAATACACAAGGCGCGGGGCTTTCCTGTCACTCAGAATCAATTTCACGCATTGGTGAACAAAGCAGTCCCAGAAAGCAGTCCCAGATAGCTGAGACTGCTGTGTTTGCTTTCTAAAACAGTCCTACATGGTTCCAGAGCAGTCCCGGGGTACTGCTTTCTTGGACTGTTTGGTGTCAGGTTGGGTCTGGTTGGTACTGTATATCCCCTCCAAATTCGTTGCAAAGGTCTGATAAAACTAGTTGTGTAGAAATCCTCATATCAGTGGTGCAATATCAACAAACGATGGTATAATTTCCTGGCTTGTAGTAACCCATATTGGATGATTCCCTCCCGAATGAATTAGTCCATGTACGTGTCCGTTTGAAAAAAAAAATCTCCATTTATTGTTCTAATTTCTCCACACCACTCAGCACTAACAAAAAGTCGGTGAGCCAATGCTCACTAGTAAAACCCCTGCTCTGATGTGAGTATACACTCTCATTAATCCCACCATATGGCATGCCTAGAAAAAGAGTGTGCTAAAATTTAAAGCATCAGCAAAGAGTAGTTGCTGAGAAAACTGGGTCAAAAATTTGTTACGGACAGACATACAGACACACGGGCACACAGGCAGACAGGCAGACACACAAGGGTAAAACAGTATACCCCCTCTCCTTCGGAGCAGGGGTATAATAATTAAATTAACTTTCATAGTCAAGGTTAGATCGGTAATCTGAGTGTCATGTAGCAGCTGCAGGTTTTTAAAGGGAAATGATTAGTTATGTGTCCATTGAAAGCCCTTTGCTAAATATTAGGAAAAAGCGTGTTATAGTATGATAAAATGATCACTGAAGCAAAAACAAAATTTCATAGACTGAAAATACACAAAGAATACTCTATCGTTTTTTTTTTCTTTCCTTTTGACATTTTCGAAGGGAAGGGGGGTATGCAAAAACGCAAATTTTTGAGAGTCTTAGAATTATATCGGGAACGGTTTATTTGTCTTTTAACTATAACCAATGTAAGTAATAAATCTGACGACATGTTACACGTCTTAATGAAATTGCAAGAGTTATTTCAACCAATTTGGTTTACACCTTTAATATGCTTAATAAACAGTTTTCGTATGACTTTTTATGCCCCGACGTTATTCCCTTTGACCGCCATCTTGTAGGTCAAAGTAGTACATGTTCCTCTTTGATCAACCAATCTTAAACATGTTTGGCTGAAATGTATTCTTTTATTTAAAAAAAAAAAAAACTTTACAATATTGAAAATTATTAAGCAGAAGCTTTAACAAAAGTATATTCATAAGAAAAAAAATTGTTATCTACTCCAACGTTACCAGTAAAACAGGCTTTTAACTTTTTTTGAATAATACAGAAATATGGGTATGTTGACTTACAATGTTGTTGGCCATTGCTTAAATCGCTTTAAGGTAGCTCTAAACACTAAAAAGTTCTATTTGTAGGGTAGTTTTATTTATTGAGTTAGAGTGATCTGCCCTTAGAAGAAAAATAGAATAAATGGGAATTGACAGTTAATGACACAATTTCTTATGAATTAGAGTATTCTTAATGTTATGTTAGAGCAAGATTAAGTAATTGAATACATTATTTCCATTAATTTTCACGATGCAAGTAAACAACAGTGATTTCTGTTCACAAATAGTTCATTGTCTTTGAACATTTTTTTTCTGCAAAAATAAGGCAGGTACCCTATGTTGAAAATGAACTAGATACCCTGAATATGTGTACCTTTATATGATATATTTTTCTCGAAGTCAAAAAGCATTTTTCATTAGTGTTTAGAGCTTCTTTAATGGAGCACTATTTATTATATATATACAACATGGATGTTGTTTATATATATATATATATATATATATATATATATATATATATATATATATATATATATATATATATATATATATATATATATATATATTGATTTAGAGGCAAGATTTGCATTACACATGTATAATGAAAATTTAATCTGAAATGGAAGAACAATGGAACAATGGAAATATAATTTCTATACTGTGCACAAGTATTACAATGGTTTGATACATGTACAAAGGGGAAAAAAATGAAATACATGTATCTAACTCATTTACAATAAGCAAGGCCATAGATTTATTCATTTTTACTGAGTATTTGTTCTAAAAGGTAATTAAATAGTAATTAACAAAAGATATCCTCAAGTTAGTAGGATTATAATCTGTATAGTTAACATTAAAAAAAAAAAAAATTCATTAATTGTACACAACTCAGATCTGCATAGCCACAATAACATATATATTCAGGGATAAAATATAATGGAAGAGAATTAATCTAAGGAGGCTTTAAAATATGATTACTCAAATATGATGGGAAAATATGAAAGTAAAAAAAAAAAACAATAAAAGTGTACAAAAAGTTGCAAAAATGCACATGCTTCTTGTTGAAACAAAAGTTAATTGCAGAAAATAAAGAAAGAGATAAATAAATAAATAAATGATTAAATAAATAAATAAGAGGACAAGTTAATTCAATAGTGAAACATTTCTATTTAAAAGATAATGAGTCGATCTCCTGCAGCATGGCATCGTCCGTACCATCTTTAGCATCCTTCTTCTCTTGTCTTCTTTCTAATATTTAAAGCAAAAACACATTAATTGAATAAGGACACCTGCTACAAATAAAAATTGGGATGCATGGATTGGTATATATTATTAAATTTATTTTGTTGAAATTATTGAGAATATAATTTTTCTAAAAGATTAAAAAAGAATTAATAGCGATTCTCTGTAACCACTTAAACTTCTTTGCCACGCATGGTCACCGATTTTGATGAAACTTTGCTCATTATTACAACTTGACACCAGAAACATATATCAAATAAAATTTCGTTGCTATGGGTCTTGGTTGCCATGGTAACAGCCAGAAAAGTTGGAAAAATTGAGATTTTCAGCTACTTTGAATCTTTATTAAGCCTTAATAAAGTATAAGAAAAACAAACAAACCATTGTCACAGAAACCTGACACCTTGTTGCCACTTATGCTATAAAGAAACTATTTAGAATTTATCTCTAAGTAAGTGGTAACCATGGGTACATTTGGAATACATTTTAGATGCTGAAAAATGCAGAAAAACGCTCAATATTCACTAATGATAGGTGTTAAATGATCAAACTCAATCAACAACATAAGAAAAAACAATAAAAATATTTGACCTTAAGTAATTAGGTATTGGCAATATTATTCTAAAAATAACTTTCATGGTTGCCATGGTAACACAGTGTAACCATGCAAAATATGTTGCTAAGATTGGGTTAATGCTACTATCTTCAGGAAAAACAATAAAATTCATGATTGGCACATATACATCCTTAGGACCTTGCAACACCGACAACATAAGAAAAATTGGGATTAATTGTTACTTTGCAGTGTAACCATGGAAACAATGTACCAGTTGTTTAAAGTGATTTTTTTTGCTGCCATAGGAATTTACTTACTTTTTATTCAAGAAACATATTATTTGACTCACCTTGAATAGTACTTATCTGGAAGAACTAAAGTTGAATATCATATATTGATAACGGTTGTTGAAAAATACAACACTGTTGCTATGGTAACCAAGAAGGGAAAATGTTCGATTTTGTTAATTTTATATCAATATTAAACCCTATGTGCCAGCTTTTTGCATCCAGTTAGAGATTGAGTGGCAGTCAAAATTGAAAGTCAGGTTAGTTGTTCATAATTATCAATCATAAAAGTTTTGGGAATCTACATACAAGGGTACGTATCCAAGGAAACAGAATATTTTTAAGATTTTTATGCATATTTTTTCGGCTTATTTCCATAGCAACCCACTATTTAAAGAATTGAATTTGAATTTTTTGAAATGTGAAAATTAGGGTCACATGAACGTCTTTAAAAATTGATCATTAGTTATCATATAAAATATGCTTTTTAAAAAGATAGGATAAGATTTAAACACTAAGAGAGTAAATTTAAAATCCCTTATTGGTATTAAAACCATGGCAACCATTGCCATCCTATAAGAAATATCATATTTCTTCCTTGGTATATGTTGCAAGGATCTTTTGTCTATTATTTGCTTGCATTTCAACCTATAATTTTTTTTATTCTTAAGTGTATGATTTTATAAAATTAAATGGGCAAAATTATTACTTTTGAATACTTTGTTTCCATAGTAACGAATGTAATAGTTGATTTACCAAACATGTTTATCACGCATTTAAGACATCAGGCCTTCAACTTTCAGAAAAAATCATTGCCACTTGTTTGCTTTGCTGCAAACGTTAACTGTGGGACTCGGAACATGTTGAAAAATGCCATTTTTCAAACTTTAGGACATGTTGCCATGGTAACCATGTCACGTAGCAACCATTTTCTGCCTGATTTGAGTGTACAGTATCAAAGACTTTTATCATAGAGAGTTTGGAGAAATTCTGAGACTATGCGTGCCACAGCTCCTATATAAAAGTTCAAGTCGTTACAGAGAATGGCTCTTAATTGTTTTCTAACGTTTAGAATTCTAACTTTTTGTCATTTTTCTTACAAATCTATACCTTTTAATATCATTGTAAAGGACATTATTGCAAAATTCTGAATAAGACACCTGTTGGTATTATTCCTATTAAGCAGATTTTATTTAAAAAAAAGAAAAAAAAAAAAAGAAAAGATTTCTTTAAAGGGGGGGGGGGGTCTTTCAAACAGATATTTAGATATATCGACGGCGTTTTATCAACTAACAAAAGTTAATTCCATATTCTACGTTGATTGAATATATCACATTTTACTGGAAATCACAGGACCTGACACATCTGTTTATATTTTGATGTTTTACTATAGGCTAAATCCCTTATTAATCTAGCTAACATGTACAGTGATCATATGCATATGAGATAAATGTCTTCCAGTTGAGCATCTTTTAGGCACGAGCATTAGAGTTTTCACATTGTAAATAAGCTAAAGAAATCAGTATATAAATAATCTCGTTTAAAGTTAACATTTCGCAAATTCGACGAACGGTAAACATATTACGTGAATGACCTTTCTTTGCAAATACGATCTATCGTTCGGTTGAATGTTATATGACATCTTCCATACTTACTGTTGGGCTTTCATTATTTTCACACTGGACTTGCTAAGGAATTTCATTTAGAATTTGGCACATACGTACAGTTCGTTTTCATCACATTTCATTATGAAAATATATTATCAGAGATATTTACAAGAAATTGTTTAAAAACAGCAGCAAATCTTTCTATTAACATAAGAAACTGTAAACATTCACTGGTGCCTCGTTAAAGGAATTTTGCTAATAATTTTGAAAAAAAATCATTATTATCTTCTTTTTTTTCCATTTATTTCATTATTTATTCAAGAACAATTCAAAAATTGTCAATAACTTCTGATATTTGAAAGAAGTTTGTGTTGTAAAGCAATATTGGGGTTAAATCTCTTTCTTCTCGTAAAAGAGTCCTCATCGATACTTTGTTTAGTAATACTCATTTTTCTCTTTCTTTTATACTGACTGAAAAATGTAAAAGAGAAAAATTGATAGAGCTACATGTAAAATATGAATAGAAAAATGTCATATTTTTCATACATTATTTTACAAAATCAAACTTATTTTAACTCTTTTTGGTAAACGAAAACAATATATATTTGCCTTCTCCTTGGGAGAGTTCTAGTCCTTGCTCAAACCACGAGACACAATATAGCCTCACTTTACTGATTTAGAAGTCGAAACAAAATACAAAAATTGATCTGCGAAATTCACCCACCCGCTGTCTCTCTTCATACACCATGACCTAGCATGATTTAGGCTGTTTATATTAATTTTTGTAATTTATGTGTCGTTATGCCATTGATGCTTGGTTATCTAACTTGCCATTTTGCAGCCTTTTTGACAACTTTGTGTTTTGTGTACTTTTCTTTTAAAAATAATATTTCTACCAAACTGCTGATTGTTTGCATTATTGTAAAAGGGAAGATCCCATTGCCATTTTTATCATTTATTTCCCCCTGAGGAAGTTTTTGGTGTTATTATCCCGGTGATTTCCCTTTAACTATAATTGTGTTATATAGTTATTGTCATTTAATAAATTACAACACTTATACTCACTTATCTTTGTATTTGCTTTGTAAGTCCGTGTTTGCTCTGCTTCAAAATTGGTATTGTTAATGCACTTTTGAGTTTGAATACTGTTCGTTATCTCCATAAATTTCATGTATGTTTTAACTCGAACAAACTGTTTATGATTTAGGAAATAGAAAAAGAACTAGAGCCGAGCTCGTTGCAAAGCAACGAGTAGGTCTTCCGTTGGAGCTGCAGGCAGGAAGAAGTGACCTTGGGTCAAGGTCATGCCATATCATAAGGTTATAAGCAATCTTGTAAGGGGTATCAACTAGCAATGTTTCACTCTGTAGTAAAAAGACGATAAAGGAATGTATGTGACCTTGAACTTGTCCAAATGACCTTGCGGAAGCCATGACACACTCTGGTTATGAGCAAACCCCATCTATGTATTACTGACTTCTCAAATTCACACATGTTCATACAGTCTATACATCCAGTCAAAATATCTTATCCTTAGTGACCTTGAACTTGAGTTTAGGTCATGTCACACTCTGCATGATACCAATAATGTTTCACAGAAAAAGACGATAACAAATTTATAGTTTCTCATCCAAACTCATCCAAATGACCTTTCATCAAGACCATAACACACACTGGTTAAGAAAAATCCCAGTCTGTGAGTTATTGACTGGATAAGTTCAGCCATGATCTTTCAGACCATGGATCGAGTCAAATAATTATTAAAAATAATTAATAAAACACAATGATTTAAGGATTCATTGTGAATGTTTTTGTCCAGTTTGGATATTGAACAAGACATGTTTGTAAAACACTGATGCCCCGGTATTGCAGCTTATGGCAAAGGTTTAAGTTTCTCAAATACGTATCTAACTCCAAGGTCAAAGTCAAGAGATAAAAAAATTATGTTACCCAAAGAAATATCTCGTCTCAGGGAATATAACTGAAATATGAACCGCTAGGACTAACTATTGAAAAGAATGGCAAAGGTTAATTTTTTTTATACTCAAGTCAAATGTTAAGGTCAAGGACAGATTAACGGTGTCCAAAGGAATGCTTTGTCACAAGAAATAGACATTGAATATGAAAGCCCTAGCATTAATTATTCAAAAGTTATGGAAAAGGTCAACGTTTTTTTTCAAAAGTAGGTCAAACCCCAAGGTCAAGGACAAAAGTCAAAACTGTCGGTACTCAAGGGAGGGTCTTGTCATAAGAAACACACATGCAAAAATTTGAAAACCCTAACACTAACCGTTGAAAAGTTATGAATGAGATAAAACTGTTTCAAAGGTAGGTCAAACTCTAAAGTCAAAGGTAAAAAAGTCAAAACTTTTTTTAAAGTACGTCAAACTCCAAGGTCAAGGTCAAATAGTAAAAATTGTTGATATCCAATGAACGGCGTTGTCACAAGGAATACACCTGTGAATGTGAAAACGCTAGTCCCAACCGTTCAAAAGGTATTGCCAAGGTTAATATTTTTTAAAAGTGGGTCAAACTCCAAGGTGAAGGCCACAAGGTCAAAAATATTTATTTCCAAGGACAGGTCTTGTCACAAAGAATTTCGGATGTGAAGTATGAAAGCCCTAACGCCAACTGTTCAAAAAGCTAAATTTTGCATAGTTGGTCAAACTAAAAGGCTGTCGAAAGGATAAGAGAGACTCCGAGGTATTCAATCAAGTATACTTATGATATTGCAAATCAAATAAAGCATGAGCACGTAGCATCAGCCCCATCCCCCTTTTCAGACCTAACTTTTTACTTTAGTAATGTTCATTGAAAGTCCCGTTGGCCCCCACTTTTTGTTGCAGTATAGTCCCGTTGCCCCCACCCCCTTCCGCCAGGAAATAGGATTTGGGGCAATTTTCCTTCTTTGGTTTTGGTTGTGAAGTCTTTTCAGGTATGTTAATTTTTTTTCTCTGGCAGCCCCCCCCCCCCCCCCTTTCAAACACGATGCTACGTCCCTGAAAAGTAACACGTAGAGATGTCTGTCCTGGCATATATACATGTAGAGAGATTGTCAATCAAATGGCATGTTCAACGCAAAAGCAGCAATAAGAAACTCGCCGACAGTTTTTTTTTTTTTTTTAAATTCCAAATTGCTTTTTAATTTCTACAGATATTTATAATCCTTTTAATGTATGTTCGTGGATTATTGATGGAATAATTTTAGTTATATGTCAAGTTTAATATTATGGTGTGTGTGCTTTGTAGCAAGGATTTGCTAAATAATTATAATTTTCTATGATTGCACCGAAAAGTAGATACATGTTTTAAAGCAGAGCTGCCGCTCAAGCTTTATTTCTGTCGTGTAGATCTAGAGGTCTTTGTGTATATATCATAGGTAAAAGTACCAATACCGAAGATCACATCCCTTCAAAGCTATATTATTCTTGCGTGTAACGCCCCTTGCAGTGGCGGATCCAGGAATTTTATAACGGGGGGCAAAGTAGAAGGCAGGGGAGGGGTCTGGGGTGGGGCTTCATTGAAGCCCCTAGTGGGTCTATGACAAAGCCCTGGTGGGGATTCAGGAGCGAAACCCCAAGAAGTTGACAAATTCTTACAAATAAGAGATGTTTTTCCTTGATTTTAGGATAATGGACATATAAGTTCTACATACAAAAAAATCAAACAGAGGGGGGGGGGGGGGTGCGCGCCCGGCGCGCCGGCCCTGGATTTGCCTTTGTTTTTTTTTTAATTTTATACATGTAGTTATGCACCCCACCCACCCTTCTTGTGTTCAAGATGCTTCAGTCGTTTGTTTGCATTATAACTTAACAAGAAGTCCGTGAGTTTTTGTGTGAAGTTTAGTTTTTAAAAATCCGAAAATCACAGGCTAAAAGGATATGTATTATTGATGAAAATAATGACATCGGTAATCAAAGTTCAAAATACACGTGCGGTGGCAATATTCAAAATTGACAGGAAGTCGTTTGACTTTTTAATACACTTAAAAATGTGGTCAAGAGGAAAAATTTTGAAAGGTTTGATAAATACACACCATGCATCACAGGGTTGACCAATATGAATGCATTATGATCAGGTCACGTGGTACATGTAAGTATTTCTATCACAATAATTGAGCACCTGCATGAATTTCTTAGTTATAGTTACACTATAGATATTAATTGGTTAGCGGTAAATACACTCACAGTTTTTATTCACTCGGGGCGGAAAGTTAAAATTTAATTGAAAAAAAAAAAAAGAAAAAAAAAGAAAAGAAAATGAAGATATCAGTTAATAAAACTGTAGTGGTTTGTGTCGTGGATATCGGCCTGGGTAGCTCAGTCGGTACAGCACCTGACTAGTGATGCAGGGGTACCGAAGAAAATTAAAGAATACTTGTCTAAGGTACATGTATAGTCAATCAGGTTAGAAATACAGCGTGTTTACTGAAGGGGTCAGTTAATTCATTCATTCAAGATTTATTATATTGTTCGTTTGGACGAAGGCTTCAAAAAATAGACACACTGCCTGTACAGGTACACATCAATGAATGTTCGGATTAATTCAAAAATCGGCGGACATTAATTTATTTTAGTTATCTAGAGACATTTATATTTTCTATGTTTTTTATGTCTCGGATTTTTCTTTTTTATGATTTACCGGTTTACAAAGGCCTGTGTTTTAACAGCTGTTCATAAACGCTGTCAATTAATATATGATCAGAGAAAAACGAGACATCTCCCGGTAATTCATTTCTTATGGAAAATATATAGATTGACATCTTAGTATTTACCTGTGTAATTACGATGTTACAAACCGTAACGATGACTGGCCAGGAGGACTACGCGTTATAAAAACAACTCATGATCAACTCAGCGGACCTATAATTCACTTTAATATCTGCTGTAAATCAATAAAATTATTTCAGTTTAACCGATGTTTTCTTGCAAAGATAATGGGAAAAAAAAAGACTTGGGATTTAGAATTTTTCTGTGTTTCAAACGCTCGATATGCGTATATTTGGGGCGCTCTTTCATATGCACTTATAAAACATGCATGTTCTGTACTTGCATGCGTGTACATTGTATGTGTCCGTAAAACCTTAAGAGAGCTGATAAATGTGTTCTGATTTTCAGAAAAAATAATGGGAACCTATAAATAATTACATGTTTATCATTCTGTTCGCACACAATAACATGTTTAGTAGAAAAAAATAATTTGTTCAAGGTTAGGTGCCTAATAAATTTGTAATATTCAAATACAGTTACGCATGTATGTCTCATTCTACATATTTTGGAGGCGCGTGTGAATGTGGGATTTTGTATTTCCATACGCTCGATATGCGTACATTTGGGGCGCTTTGTATATATACATTTTAAGGGCATTGACATAAGAACGCATATTAGATTACATACATGCATATGTACATTTAAGTTTCAAAAGTTCCATTACTAGTAGGAATTAATTAAGGTAACATATTTTGAATTTTATTTTAAATAAAACAGACAATTACCTCGATATCGAAAAATAAATTGTTTATAAAAATAATTATGCAACTTTCCTGTAATTCAGCGAATAAAATATTAAATGAAATGCACTAGTGATTTAATCAAAGATATTTTGAAATAATCTGAAAGATTCAACATATTTATTCACTCATGACTTAGTTTACAAAATGAATTTGGAATGGTCATTCTATTATTTGTTTTGTGTATGACTAGGTCGCTGGATCACACGCCGATTGATCCCCAGTGACCTCCTTTGCCACGCGCTATCGAGGGAGGTGTTACACAATTGTAAACACACAAGGTGAATGTAAAAGGCGTGCACTTATTGGCTGTGAATAGTCTATGCTTCAAAGTTATGTTTTATTTTCTCACTATATTGTTTGTTTCTATATGATAAGAAGAAAAGTTTTTTTTTTTTTTTTTTTTTTTTTTTTTTTTTTTTTTTTTTTTAGCAGACTGGTTTATTCGACTTTGAAAAAAAATGAAATAGAAGGAAAAGTTGTCAAAAAATAACTTGGAAATAAAGCACAAAACACTTCAAAAACCTTATTCTAAAGAATATTAGCATCTAATGTAGCCAGGTTTATTATTTATAGTAAGTTGATTTTAGTTACACGCATGAAGCACTCTCGTTCACTTACTGAATGAAAACAGTTACCTGTATATGGGTCAAGCTTCTTGCGCATTTAAAACACAAGACTCGAACAAAATAACATTTTCATGAGATCAGTAAGATGTTAAAGAACAACTTTTTTAACGACAGCCATTTCGAAATATTTACCGTTTTTGAATTATAAGGCAAAAACTTTAAAGGGCTCCAGATCCTTAATTTGAGGGGCCAGCCCCTTTTTAGTGGTATCAAATGAAAGACCTTAAAATTTTGCACAACTTTTATACTACATGTCTTTTTAACATATTTTTTGTTTTTAAATATAAAAAGAAAAATATGTCTAAATTTTCGCTCTTTTAGGCGTTCTAATTTTTGACCCCTATATAGCGCCATTTTGAATACAGAAATCGAAAAACACAAACCGATGTGCACAAGTTAAATCCTTCTTTTATTTAAATTCGGTAGAATTTCTGCTCCAGCTTTTGTAGTCTCGGAGCCTTTGTCTGGAAATGAAGCCTACTAAATTTTCATTTAAAGGGAAATAACTCAAAAGCGGAAGTGACTTTTTAAAGTGTTTTACAGCATTTTGATAGAGTTTTGTAACGTCTATAAACTCTGCAAATTTGAGCAAAATCCGTAGAGAAATGAGCGAGATATGAGGTCTCAAAGTTGGCGTCTAGGAAAAAGAAGAAAAAAAAGAATAATAATCTTAACCATCAGAATCAGTAGAAGGTCTTCCATTGGAACGGAAGACCTTAAAAATAAGTGATTTATTCTTAACATTTTTGAATGATAAGAAATAGAATATCAACAAAGTTATGTTTGAAAGAAAATTATACACAAGTAAAAGACATGCAAGACTTAACCGCTTATTATGCTCTTAAATATTAGAAAGAAAATCGTGAACAAAATTTGCCATGGATATATAATTACTGTTTTTCCTGCTTTTTTTGTATCTATATATGATGTAAATCAAGGCAATTGCCACGGCAACAATAAGTACTGCGACAACGATGATAATGATTATCCAAATAGGAATTTCGCTAATTTTCTCTCCAGTTACTCCACAGTGGTCATTTCTGCAATCAGAAGTGGTTGTACAATTAATAAAATCTAAAATGAAATTAATACAGAACATTTTCTTAAATTGCTCTTTAAAATGCCAATGTTATAACACCTTGATATATTTACTTATTTAAAATACTAGATTTAAATGGCAGATTTTTAAAAAAAAAAAGCAATTTTTTTCTTGTTAAAATTGTTATTTCATATATGATAACATTTTATTCTATACTGTTCATTTCATAGTTACTTGTGAAATAGTCTTCGAGCTCTGAATGAAGCTGAAGAAAAAAATCATTAGAAATGGAATTATGCATATTACAAAAAAATTGAATTCAAATTCCAGAATTTAAAATATCTCATATAAATATTCAAGATTTAAAATTTGCTAGCTAGATATATATTTGATAGATTTATCATTATTTGTATATTTTAGTCGGTTTTAGCACGAACCATACGCATATAAACAAAACTCTTCTTTTTTATCCTTATTTCAACCCTGATCGCAATCTTTCTCTAGAATATTTTCTTCTTTTGTAAGACTTTATATGTATCATATTTTAGTTACACATCTACATGTATCTACCTACTTCATTAGAATCATGATCGTTTGACTTCGGAGATAAAAACATATCATAAAAGAAGCTATTCCTCTTTATACATACTCCTTAATTTAATATATCAGTTAATGATATACTTTTTACTGGTAATGTTAAATCAACACCAGGCAAGCCTAATGAAGAGAAGTCAGAAATACGGGTTGTGCTCGGATTACGCCATGTGCATATACCAATAAAGCTTGATACCTAGGCACCAGCTTCTGTGCAGTAAAAAATAGTGATAGTTACAGAAGTGAATGTCCTTAGCATTTTTTGACTTCAGACAAGTATAATAATCTACTTTTGCAAAGTTGTTTCTCTTAAATTTTCTTATTTATCTTCCATTTTACTGCTATCAAATGTATATTTCTTTTTTCGTCTTGCCATGGAAATGCCAAATTTTATTGCCTGTTGGCGATATATATATATATATATATATATATATATATATATATATATATATATATATATATATATATATATATATATATATATATATATATATATATATATATATATATATATTTTCAAATGTACATATCTACAAACAACACGGATTTGTGAGTTGGGTGCCTAGGAGAAGTAAGCATTCATGTGCAATAATCAATAGTGGAGCAGATAGTTGGAATTTTTTTAAATTTGGTGAGACAGGCACCAAAGAAGAAGGTACAGTTTGGCCTTTATTGTGCCCTTAAAATTAAATGTTTTTAAAAAGGTAATGAAATTGGCTTAAATATGAGTAGAGTACATTAATTGATTATATCATGAAAGAATATGGCATGATGGAAGGCCAATCTGAATACATGAACATTAATATGGTATATTTCTAAGTTTTTAAAAGAATAAAAACTTCAAAATGGCTCATTTCAGGGGTAATTCCCCATAAGAAAACAAAGTCCACAGCCCTCGCCAACTTCAATTTTCGTGAAAAATCACACTTCTCAAAATCTTTATGGGCGATGCATGTGCTCCATATCATTTGAAAGAAAATTCCATTGGAAATTGATGTCTTTGGCAACTTTTTAAGAAAATGCGGTAAAATGCACAAGTTCATGACATCACAATTAGCATTTATGAGATCATATGAGGAAAACAAGTTGTGTGTTCTTACTGCACGGAGTTTCATGTTGGGTTCGCAGCTAGGTTAAGAACTCTCATATTTACTTCAGCCTTTGCAGAGGTTCTGGAAAGCTATTTTGACGTCACGTTAAAACAATACAAATGAATCTCGATGAATAAATACTATACATTCTTTTTAAAACACACTCAAATACTTTCGTTTTTCAAAGTTATTATAAAGATAATTAAATGGATATGCAGCTTATCTTGCCAAAATAGTTCTTGGAGTGTGTCGAATGAAAGCACGCTTGGTCTGGCCGTACTTACTGCGATGACGTCATTTCTTAGTTTGACACGCAGTTTCTCTGTACTTGAGGCGTGGATCAAGCTATATGTATTATCGTAGTTTGTAAAAATATAAACAAATACGACACAAGCTTAATTGGACCAAACTAAAGACATATTTTAAATATATTACTCAATATTTTATTGTCAATATAAATTGATAAAGTGTAGACTTTATATATAGCCGTAGGGAGCACATTTGTACAGTAATGTGTTAGAATGAGGGGTCCATTCCCCCGAAAATATCAAAACTAAAGGTCAACGATATCCGCTTCATCATAAATTCGGGATTTTTAAACACGTGCAGATTTTATTCCTACTATTCTGAAAAGTACTGGGATCTGGTTGTGCATTCTTAATTTTACACAATTGCCGAGCATGAGGGTGTTGCTCCAAGCACTTTTCATGTTTAGAAATTGATCTCAAACAAAACAAGATAAATTTAATAGCGGAAAGATATGCGTATATCGTAAACTTTTACGATCTTTGTAGTAGTAAATATGTGTTCTTATTTAAACCTGTCACGTGAAAAAAAAAAAAAAAAAAAAAAAAAAAACAGCTGATGTAAGCGATGTCTTTTTGGCCAAACTCAGCAGAGACTCGATATATACAAGTGCAAACACCACAATACACATTCATCTAAACTAATGCTGTTAAAAATATTAAAATTTTATTCAATTTCACTGAAAATATTTAGGCGTATATTCCATGGGCGTCCTTAACCTATCTGCGTTTTAATATATAACATCATTTTCATATTTTGAAAAAATACAGGGCCAGATTTTTTTAGAAACCGTGTCTTGTTCTTTGGCATGGAAGTTCCCTGCGTAATACCTGAATAGGAAGTATCGTTGGCCTTTTTTTTTTTTTCTTTTTTCTTTTTTTAATTTTGGGCAATTTTCAAATCTTCGCCATTATTTCAGTAATAGTGTAATTTCTCATATTGCGTATTAAGCGTTTTCATTTTTTTTTCAAACATTTTAGAATTCATGCATAATTTTTCTTTTTTTTTTCTTTTTGACTTGTGTGGTTTTTCAAGATCCCCCATTTTTTTAAAAGAGTTTTTGTGATTAAATAAGATTCAAATCTCCTTTTGAGCTGCCAGTTTAGCTCCCTAAGTAAGCTCTTTCATAAAGTTTCTTTTTCTTGCCTACGATTATGGTCAACCTCTCTATATTCAATCTACATCTGTTCCTGCTTGCTTGGTTTCGAAAACTTATTTGTTTTCGAAATATTTTGTTGCTCTTTCTTCATCCTATTACTGTTTTGAAAAGCATGTCTTCCTTTTTCAGCTTCATCGTATAATTGTAAAAATCCATTCTTTGAATTCTGTACCAGATTTATTATAACCATTTCTGTTATTTTTTTTAATACTCCCCCCCCCCTCCCGGGAGGGGACATGCACTTTCATTGCATTTTCATGCACTTTCATTCAAGATTAATTGACCTCTGGAAGCAGATATAAAGATGGCCAAAATGTTTTGTAGAAAGAAATCACAAAATATGAAAACAACTTAACAAATTGATTGACTGATTGACACCCAGAAGACGAACAAACTTTGATTAGAACAAACCTTTTGAATCTTTAGCAAAAGGAAGCTAAGCGAAGCATAATGTCAGCAGGAAAAAATACCGCTAAAGAAGCAAGGATTATGTAAGATCTTACTTATTTTGTGTATATAATCCAGAGGAATTAAGCACCAATTTAAAGCATTGACTATCTATTAAAAAGAATATATACATCTTTACAATAGAGTAAAATGCACCATTTTATACCGAATATTAAAATACATGTATAGTGAAAAAAAAAATGAATTAGAATATGAAGAAACAGAAAAGTTGATATTATCCTCTTATCTAACAAGCATTTTGTATACAATAATATTTACACAAACATGTTTTGAAAAAAACTTCCATTTCCTAAATTCTGCATTGTATTTCTGTCTGAGCAAACCTTCAGTCGAATTGATACTACATGTATACAGATAAAGCTTAAGTATGTATTTAAATAACAAAAAAAAAAAAACAAAAAAAAACAAAAAAAAAAAACAAAAAACAACTTACATTTATACGATTCTGTTGAGTTATAAATAAATGGACAGGAGTTATCAGAATATTTGCAGTTTAAACTATCGGCGTAACCAATGCCATGGAGTCCTTCATCAAATATGGCACAACGTCGAGCTATAAAAAATTAGTACATTTATTTCTTCTTTTTTCTTCAAAAGTTGATTTTTAAGCTGTTTTGAGGATCTATAATAAACAAACATGTATATGTTTGCTGAGTTATGTTATGATTAACGAAATAAAAAATGCACTTACATTGAATAACGCGTGAAGGGGTACACACTTCAACTAATCCTGTTAAATTTCCATTCAAAATACAGTGATATTGCAGAGGTTTGCAATTTAAGTCCTTAAACTGGCTACATTGTTTTCGATTCGCAGCCGCTTCGAATTCATCTTTATTTTGTGGGCATTCTGACACGCTGCAAACTGAATTAAGTGATGTCTCACAAGCGGTACCCAGCATTTCAAAAGAACTTTTACGTTCAATGAAAAATGTTGATATAATAAAAATCTAAGAACAAAGATAAAAAAATAAAATTTAAAAGTTTATCACTGCAATCATTTAGGGTATTTCATGCCAAACATTGCATGTGTAAACTAAAAAGAAGTGGATGTCATTTTTGTTTTTGTTTGTGTTTGGGTTTGTTTGTTTTTTTAGCTTTGTTTTGTTTTGTTTGTTTGTTTGTTTTTTGATTAACACGAACAACCTCTGTGGAACCCACGAATCTTGGGTTTCTGTAACAAGGCAGCAAGAATTTGTTGAGAGTGATATATATTTTGTCACATAAGGTAGGGCAGAAAAGGAAATAATGACTGAGAATCTGAGATAGGATTGGATTATTATACAGTTAAAGTACATCATTGAGGGAGTTAGCAAGATTCCAGTTCCCCAAGGCCAGGACTATTTCCCTCGATGATATACTTTTAACTGTTTTATTATACCGATACAAACGTAAAATTTAGAGGATTCAGATAGCGTGATTTCAAAGCAGGGATTAGCTCACTGAACTAACACACGGGGAGTAGTCCATTCACATATCATACCAATGTAAAAATAAAATCTAGAGGATTACCGATAACAGGGAATTAGCGTTCGAAGCAAGGATTAGCTCACTTGACTAACGCACGTGGATTACCTAGTCCATTCATAAAGATTTATAGGGAATTAGTCACATCTAACGATCTTATGTTATATAAGGAAAATACCAGTAGAGGTATAATAATGTTTTTCTAATAGATAACCTAATTGAGCTGTTTAATTTTATTTAATGTTTTACGTTGATTAGAACAATAAATATATGAATAACATCTGATAGAATCGAGACATATCCTAAAAGAGATGTTGATGGAAGATTTTAACTTTTCATAGTCTTACATATTTGAAAAAGAGAGAGGAAATGACATTAAGGACAGTGTACAGAAAATATAAAACCACATAAAATTTCAATATTAGAAACAAAAATGTCATATCATCCGTCCTTCCTTATTGATATTTCTTTTGCTCGTTTAATTCAGCATGCATAACCTCTGTGCAGTTAACGACTTATATCTTGATATTTTGACACACATTAAATTAGGAATGACTCTAATTCTTGGCCAAATTATTCAAGTATAACCTGGTTTGGGTGAGTTTACGCTTTATAATCCGCGAAGCATTAGATAATTAAGGGTGTAAAATTTCGTTGCTTTTTATTAGTTCAAATTTGCCGCTCAATAATACAACCGTAGTAACGGAAGTGATGGGAAGCGAGGGGAGGTAAAAACATGCATAGGCCTAGCGGCAGCCTTGTTGTTTGTTTACATGTGGTAAGATCGAATTATTGTTAAGTTAAAGATACATTTATTAAATCTGGAATTTTCCATGAATCCCGAGGACTGGAAATGAGAGGATTGTATGTATACAGATGATTCAGCTGGTTGTCAGGGGTGTGTGTCCCCATACCAAACCAGGTTATACAGAAATAATTTGTGTTCCTTTTTGGATATTAACCAATCAGAGGCTAGAATACAAACAAAATTAAATTATATGAAAATATTTCACCAGTCCCGTTGAGAGTAGACATTAAACAAAGTCTATGGTCGATACAATGACCTTCTCATAGGAAACTCATTCCTTACACCTACTCTTAGATTCCTACATTGAACAACACAAAAAATGATATCATATAAATAAATATCTCATCTTAGACAGAAAGTCATTGAAATAAATACCAATGTAGTTCATAGAGGATTTCTAAATTTTATGATTTTTAATTACTTTATCCAACGAGTTGAAATGTTGAATATTTGCAAGGATTGCCCTGCAAATATTCACATTTTCGACGAGTTTGATATTGCAGATAAGAAATCACACAATTAAAGATGTTCTATTAATTGCATTCAATGTTTTGATTAAAATAGAAATGATGGATCCAAGTAAAACTGGCTCATGTTTATGTCTAAAATATGTTAGAGATTTATTTCATTATAACTTTTGACTAGAAGTTGTGATGTTCAAAGAATAAGTGTCGAAGAAGGCATCACGTTGATGGCCGTTGACCTATTACAATTAGATCTATTGCTAGTTTTATGCTTAGAGTAAAACATTGTAGTAAGTAACAAGACTTATTATACATGGTCAAAGGATTTAAAATTTCACAGCCTAATTTCTAACCCTAACGTTTCCCATGCAGATCACCTTGGTTGTGATGAGTTAACATTGTAGTACGATGCATTGATATATCTGAAATTCTATTTTATTAAAATTCATTTTATAATGCACTTTTTTTAAATTAAAGATTGGAGAAATTACATCTTGAAGATCTAGAGAGGGAAAGTGTCAAAACAAAAACTTGCATTTATAAAGCATACCCTTTGATAAGGCAAATTTTGATTTACATTAAGATTACACAAAATGTATGAAAAGGAAATGGGATATGTGATAAAGAGAGTCAAAAACTTCAAGTACATGATTTTCTAAAACGAATAACTAAGAAAGATCGAGTACCTTTGTTTAAAAGAAAGGATGAAGATTATTTAAGGATTACACTCAAATATTAAACTTGTTTCACATATAATTAGGAACCGAGAATTTATTGTGTTCTTTGCTTATAAAATTTTATATTGACCATGAAACCCAAGCACCTTCACTGCTTTTCTTAAAATCTATATTTGTTAGCTTGAAAAAAAAGTACTTTAAAGTTCATGTACCTTCATAAAATATGTCACAACAGAAAAATAGAACATCGTGAGTATAGTAGTCCCTCTAGGTACTGCAAAAAAGAAACTTACATTCACCAAAAGACAAATAGACTAATATCATATTCATTTTTTTTTAATTTTGAGATGAAGAAGGAAGATTGTGTGGCCTTAAAACTAAATAACTTTGTTCAAACCAGGAAAAAAATACATGCCTAAAATACTTCCTTCTAATTGATTAACAATATGCATATGACTCAATTTTATATAGTCACCTTTGAAATATTTTGTTATTAATTTCAAACAAAATTTTCAATGTTTATTTAGTAGGAAAATGAATCACCCCCCCCCCCCCAAACTTTTGTGGCGGCATAGTCAAAAGTCTAGCATGATAGTGTATTTAAAATATCCCCCCTTTCACCCAAAAAAGGATTTTTTCGTGTTTGGGATAAATATTCTTAATTCGTCAAGATTTTTGATATATGTTATCCATCACCAGTTCAAACTGCTTGAAAAGTATATGTAGGTATTGGGGAATTAACATTTTAGAAATCGTACAATATTGGTTTTATTGTGTCATTCGGATAGCAAATCTCTGATTTAGGACATAATTTAACATTATGACATTTTCCAGTTGATGGACTTTTTTTTTTGAACGAGCCTCCTGTTAAACCAAAGCCAAGGTATAAATTATGATTGACATTTTCTCAAGAGAGATAGCTGAAAGTGCTGGAAATAATACGATTGTTTGTAGTACATCATGGTTACATGTATCAGGATTTATCCCTATCTAGAAATTGGAGCACTATGGGTTAAAGTAAAAGACATGCTTTACATATGTGAAATGAATTTCATAGCATATTAAATACATCAGCAAAAATAGGTGTGAGTATAAGCAAACATAAATTTATACCTTTTTATCTTCTGAAGAGAAGAATTTTATATCTTTAAAACCTGTTCATGCGTCTTACAACGATAAATGAGAATGGATTTCCATGCGGACACATTTATTTAAACAGGTAAGAAATACAAACACTGTGTTTTATTCAACATACATTTTATAAAGTGCTGATGGAAGAAAAAGACTAAAAAAGAAAGTACATATTTTTCTCTTCAAGGAAATTATTCGGGTTGGTGAATTTTACCCCTTCTCTACTTTTGAAAAGATCTGTCCAACAGAAATGAACACAATCCACAAACTTGAGAAAAATGTCGCACAGATTAGCTCTTTTCCTTTAGAAAAAAAGTACAATTTACATACTGAGTATCAATACTATCTCAGTGGGAATCATTAAAAACTCCCTTCGTCATAATGAACAACTTTTGATAGTAGTAAGTGGTCGCTTCTTGCTTTTAAATATACGATGGAAAGTATGCTGCACTTCCTGCAAAATTGTGGTTCAATTTGGCATTTCACTTCTATTTTTAGCTTAATTGATTTTGTTTATCAGCTGCAAAACGGTTCAACCTCCTCCCCCCAACCAACCAACTTGGACACTGTCATAACTGATATCTGATATCTGCGTATAGTTCAAGCATTAACTGTGTGAGGATTATACATTATACGTAATTGCATTGCCTAAATCAGGTACTCGTCCTTCGCTGAAGCAATGTATGTTGTCTACATTTACTTACCCATAGAATGTATTTGCAAGGAATAATTACATGTAGTTACATTCAGAACTCGAATCAAACTCCATCAATGTGCAAAAATCTGCACATCTCGCCTCATTATTTACGTGGTTTGCTTGAATTTTATTTTTACTGTAGGTTTACCATGGCTTAATTAAACAATCTTAAATTAGATATAAAGACAGAGATACTAAAGAGCATAAAACTTTATGCAAAAGTGCCAAGCTACACATAAAAGTGAGTACATAGTGTGCAGTATTAAAATGTTGCAATTACCATTTCTTGCTATTTCCCTTCATTATTATCAAAATGAGAATAGGCGCATATAATTTGAAACTCTTCATAGCTTAAAAGAGATCCATTAGTTATATCCCTCCTTTTTCGATATCAAATGCAGATACATGTATACATGTACATGAGATGAATTGTCCATAATTATCAATGTTCAGAATTGCTTCATAATGCAAGGCGTATTCACTGTGCAATCCTGCAATCATCTCGACCAAAAAAAAAAAAAAAAAAAAAAAAAAAAACATCGAACTGGCCTTCTGTACAATGTTTGGATTCCTTGAAAGAAGGGGTTTCAACATTTTAAATATATACATGTAATTAAGTCACCTAAATTGGCATTGGTAGCATGCACCCTAAACCCGGAAGTAAAGTTGCCTCCCAATTGAGGTTATCTAACCCTTTTTGACCATCAATAGCATCACATAAAGCACGAAATGGTTTGTATGAAAAATGTAAATCATATACGGTTCTACAGACCCTGAAACGTGCTACTACCCCACACGCACGCTGCACGAACGGTACACGCTCGCTACACGGTTTGCACGAAACGCTGCACGGTTTACACGAAACGCTACACGGTTTGCACGAAACGCTACACGGTTTACACGAAACGCTTTGCACGAAAGGCTGCACGGTTTACACGAAAGCCTGCACGAAACGCTTTGTACACGTTTCTCACACGCTTTGTACACGGTTCTCACACGCTTTGGCCCGATCTGGATTTTCTATTCGGAATCTCTCGGACTTTATTTAAATTATTACGGATTAATCAAAGATTAGTAAAGAATTTCAATCATTCAGATTAAGATTAGAACTAGCTACACCAGTACTATATTGACAGATAAAATACTCAATGTTTAGTTGTAATTAATTAATAGTTGTCATTGAGTATGTGACCCGCCCGGTGAAATGCCCATCATCGTCTATGTACATGTACACACCTTTTTCATTAGACTCTAAATTACGCACTGAAAAAAAAAATATATTTGTAACTCATAATCTTTTACAGCATTCAATGTTTTTATAGTTTGATATTAAAAAGACGTTTTATTACTGACAAATAAACCCAGTTATTGATTTGAAAAAAAAAAATGATTAAATTGTGTATGATTTCTGTAAACGGATTGATTTTCATTTCTTGTCTTTTTTTTAATTATTGATTGATTTATTCATTTTTTGATTAAGTAAATAAATACTTTCATTTGATTAAATTAGGTTCTGTTAATAATTTGCAAAGGTAATATGTACATTGCATCAAACAAGAAGATTGTGCAGGAAAAGGGGGGGGGGGTAGATTACCGAGATCATGGCTAAATATAACGGGCACTTGTTTCAGTAAGTAAAGCATTGGAGAAAAAATTATTTTAGAAACAAATGCCCGTTCTAAGAAAAAAAGGATATCCATATCTCCAGCGGGATCCGATACATGTAATTCATTAAATGCACTTAATCCAGAATGGTAAATATATCGTTTCATTACAGAATTAAACTTTGATTTATCATTAAAATTTTATATGGTAGAGAAGCTGCCCATGGGGGATTAGGAATTATAATTCTTTAGTTCTCCTTTGAGGCATTGTGTTTATCAAATAAAAACAATATACCCACCACCTTGTAAAAAACTTGATTTCAAACCCCGTCTAGACAAAAAAATGTACATGTAATCAATAGTCGCGGCTTTTAACAATACATTCAATATACATGTATACATGTCCAATGTCCTAAAAACTTTGCTCTAGAACTGCGTGATTAATTAAACAACTAATATATAATTATTCAGGATTTTCCTTATATTTTTTATTCACGAATACACTAGATTTATTCACTGTTTACAGACAATCGGATAAATTTAAGAAATAAAATCCACGATTATTTATTTGTTCCCATCAAATGCTAATAAAACCATTTAATTTGACGAATTAAAAATCAATCGTTATTGTCGGGTGTCATCTTAGCCATGATTGACAAGAGATAATACATGTACATGTAGCAGAGCAAGTTTTCAGTTCCCGGCACGCGGAGCCCGTGATCGCTGTTGTAAATGACCTTGATCAAAGTCGTAAGACGAGTGTCGGAAGTGTAAAGAAGATTCCAATATATTTTTAAGGGCTGCATCGGACGCACCCCGAAAAAAAAACAATAATTTTCTTTAAAAAGAAAATTATCTATTAAAAACTTATTAGCAACAAAAACTCAAAGTTTATGTTTTCATCTGAACCCCCCCCCCCGGAAATATTTAACCCTGTATTTGCCGACGCATATGAATTGTTTCATTTATAAGAAATTATTAATCAACCAATTTTATGCATAAAAAGACTATACATGAATCATCGCTCAAAATTATTTGTATCACAATCTTGTTATATAAGAAAATTATGTTCGTTTATAAAGAAAAAAAAATATTGTGCTCCCCGGTCTAGAATTCCCATATATATTTATAGCATTTAGAGCAGCGCACTAAACTTTGTATTTTATTTTTCACGCCTGACTTATCAATCTATTATTTTGCATTAATCACCCATATGTTCTTGTAATCTCTAAGTAACATAATTGTAAAATGGTGAAGAGATTCAAATAAATGAATGAAAAGGACAAGACCGGATTCCTGATGAAATTTTCTTTTTAGAAAATGTTCAATACTGCTCCCTTTAAAAAAATTGTATTGAATCAAATACCTTAAAATTGAATGTGCATATAATTAATTACTTTGAACACATTTTCTTTCCATCTTTATTTAAATAAAAAAAGAAAGAAAATCAAACAAATATGTAATACATTACCAAATAATTTTATTTTGTTGTTTCCGTATTTTTTTCTCTTAAATACCACCGGTATGATATATCCGAATAATATTGGTTACAAACAACACAATGACATGTTGATCCATCGATAGCCATATTTAAAATAAAATGACTTCCGAATGACTCCTACACGTTTCTCACACGATTCTTGCACGAAAGTCGCACGTTTCTCACACGGTTCTTACACGAAAGTCGCACGTTTCTCACACGCTTCTCGCACGCTCGCTACACGGTTTGCACGAAACGCTTTGGAGATTACACGAAACGCTGCACGGTTTACACGAAACGCTACACGGTTTGCACGAAACGCTGCACGGTTTACACGAAACGCTACACGGTTTGCACGAAACGAAAAGCGCACGAAAGTCACACGCTTTTTTGGGGTAGTAGCACGTTTCAGGGTCTGTAATTTTGATGCACCAGATGTGCATTTCGACAAATATGTCTCTTCAGTGATGCTCAAACCGAAACGTTGGAAATCCAAAATATTTAAACAAAACAGACTTCTTGGAAAAGCTGAAAAACGCGGGTATGTTGAGGCTACACCCAGAGATATCCTACTTGCCTTTACAATAAGACGTCATAGTAAACTGTATGACGTGGACTTTAGAAATAATGATTTCTTAATATCTATATTTAAAGTTTAATTTCAGGTCAAAGAAATGAATGGAATCATTCAAAACATAATATAAACTAAATCTTGTCGTTTTGGGGTGGTATAAATAGCTAAGTATATAGCACGGGGGTTAAATACCACACCCATGACGTCATTACTATTGATCAAATATTTGCCGAATGAAATTAAACGTGACGAGAATTCATGTAAAGAAATAGATGAAATAGAAGTTTTGAAGCATATATCGTGAATGGTATGTGATTCATAAGGAATTAAAGATTAAGTATCAGGTATGCCGATATATTCTTATCATATTTTCTTATAATGAACACAGCCAGGCTTTGGAATCCCGATCAGCCTTTCATCTGTCGTTCTATAGCAACAAATATGCAAAAGTTCAACACTACGCTGCATACTTTGAAACATAATTTTTCTTTGTATCTAAAGCTTGTATTCTATAGTACTTGAAAAGTGCTTCTAGAATCGTGTGGTTAACATGAATTGATAACAATATCTTGATCGTATGTGTAGAATGTAAAAAAATTGGTAAGGTTTTTTGCGAAACTTTTGAATATTTTTTTCTGTGGCGGGAGAATAGGATTCTAGCAGCTCTTTTCATGATGTTTTAGCATAAATGATTTCAATAAAAAATGAATTAGCTCCGGGGTAGTGTTGAACTTTTCGCTTTTTCATTAAGGCAATTTTTCTTTTTATAGACGTCACGTGATGACGTCGTAGTGGAGAGCTTCTTTTAGCCTAAGACTCAATGACGTCTATACAATCGATAATAATAGTAAATGTTTTATCTAAGGCTTTTCCGATTTATCAATGTTACATTTTACGAAAAAAAGTCTAAATTCGCCGAAATATAATCTGGATGCTGCCTTAAAATACCTGCGAAAGGTGCAAAAGAATGGAGCCAAATATGCTGAAGGCTCAGAGCTATGCGTTAGGGGATATTCCTTAATGTTGAAATAAATTTTCTAGATTTAACCACATCAATTAAATATGTATCCGTCTTTTCAAGTATGATTTAGTGTGAACAACAGTTGTGTTCATCTTGTCGTATTATATCTATCGTACCACCAATAGTGCATTCTAAAATTGATATTTACGTAACTAAGCAGATCAATCCGTGAGTACCAACTGTGAGCCACCTCTTCTGGGAGAGCCAGAACATTGTTCAAATAACTAATAGCCAGTATAAATGATGTTCAAATGTTAGGTAATTTATCAATACCTTCATTCAATGACTACAGAGATATGCATCTTTAGCGACAATAAGCTGAGAATGGAATGCTTGTAGTTAAAGTAAAAATGCAGAAATACAAAACTGAAACCAATTATATTTTACATAAAGTTTGCAGAGATTTGACTGAAGGAGGGTTCTAGCATGAATATGCCTTTGGCGCAATCTCAGGATGAGGAAGAAGAGATACTTGAAATATTTACTTCATACTGATCCTCTTAATGCATATAATTTAGTTTAACAAGGTCAACTACAAAATACATCAATATATTTTAGAATAATCAGAAAATATATCTACGTATCCATTATTCATCAGCAAAGAAGAGCCCAAAAATTTATATAGATTTCTTACCGTATTTTTCTTTTCATTTTAGTAAAATCTTCTACCTGGTACAAACTAAAAACTAAATTAAAAAGAAAAAAAAAACTTTCAAAATTGATCATGCGTTACGTGTATATGGTATTTGATATTATGATTGTAACTCTTTCTAATGGAAGCAGTATTTTTACTAGCATTGATAACAATGTGATATCATGCATGTTTTTTAACATGAAATACGAGATAACGAACAGCTCAACGTCCACTCAAACACTACAAATCGGGAGCATAGCAAATACGGACTTTTAAAAAAACATCAGAGGTAGGATCAAATGCCATAGAGGAGTAAGCATATACTGCCGACCGGTCTGTCTGTTCTTTGTCATGATCGGAAAAAAGAAAAAAAAAATCAGTAGATAATTTATTGTGTGAGAAATGGTCTAACAATTAGTTTAAAAAACTTCAGTAAGCATTTGACTTAATGATTCATGTAGAATGTATTCGCTGGCAAGGTGATTGTGTCGACCATTAAACTTGCGAAATGATCACTTCAAAAGGAACTGTTGATATCCTTGTTTCATAAACTTATTTTTCGATGGCTTGCCTCGCTTTAAAAATTGCTCATACATAGGGCATGCTCTTGCGTATGGAATCAACTGAGAGGCATAAAACCAATATACAGGTGTTAAGGGTATATTACTACATAATTAAAAGAAGTTGACAACTGAAAATTTGAGGTCATCACGTTTATCATAAAGCTTTTACATGTATGTTAGGTTACCATTAACATCTTTTTCTAGTAAAATATCCCAATATGAAACAGATTTGTCAGAGTCATTTGTTTATTTCAAGCTCACTGGGATATATCGAGTCGACATATGTATGGAGGTAACACAGAAAGTGTTTTCTTCTTCACTTGTAGAAGTTTTTGAATAGGTTTTGCTTTTTATGAATATAAAAGTAGGTCTGCTTATAACGGGGCGCAATTGGTATCCATAGAGATTCCAGCAGATTGTTGGAGTTGGAAGACCTGACCTCCAGAAACTACATAGATATTGTACATGTCAACCAGATACCAAGCTTCTTTTTAATATCAACTTCGAAGTACGTGTGTGTACAATCAGAGTGCTTTTTTAACAAGATAATTTTTAAATGACCAATGACAAGGTTAGTATATTTACATGTACGAAGTTTATTTTTCTTGAAAAAGCAGCTGTCTATGATGTCAAAAACATGGACTTTAATTCATTGTGGGGAGAGTTGTATAAAGTATTGAAAAGTTTTGATGTTATTGTTTTATATAAAAAAAAATGATTTCAAATTTTCTAAAAGCTTAATAGAATTTTTAAGTATCCACATCTATAATTTACACCACTTATCGAATATACCATTGGACAGTAATGCTGGAGTTTCTCCTTCACTTCACTGCTTTAAATATTCTAGCGAGATGTAAAGAAAAAAAGACTTGATAGAACATTCACTGGAACCCGCTATGTATCTTAGTTTTTTAAGTATTTTATGGTATTTTTTAATACGATATAGGTATGGTAATTCAAATTCATTTTAATTGTTGGGAGTATTAAAAATATTTAAAACTGCTTTTAAAGAATTTCCTCTTTTGAGAGAAAACTATGGTTATAAGTTGGATTACCATTTGCAGAATTAAATTGGATTTGCACCCGTAGAATTAAACCCTATTTCCTCTTATTATAAGATACAACTCAAATAATGAGCCTTACAAACAAAGACAATGCTGTTTCCTAATTTGTCAGTGGGGTTAAGTATACATTGATCATGTAATCTATCTAATTCTTGAATCACATCTGTATTGTCGAAGACAGAAGGATAAATGTTTTTCATATTGCCCTCAATCGCTTAATGCCAGATTTGAAGCATTTAGTCCATTCTGACACAGTGTTACGGTCTTTGTTTTCATATTTGGTCTATCTTCTGGCGTAATCTTCTACAGAACAAAATTGATATTATATATGAAATTATGATGCCAGTTGAAAAATCGTGGTTCCCTAAACGTTGGCCCTCTGATAATAAGTGATTTAAGGTCCTTATTATGATTATATTTACGTCACCAGTAATGAAGTGCACTACAGGACTATAGTTGTAGGGGGAAGAAGAAAATGAACACGTTGGAGATCAATGTTTCAGATACATGATATCTAGACACTGTAGACTCTAACCATCGCTTGACTGAAACCAATAAAGACCGCTTGTTGTCACATTTCCATGTAACTGTATAATCGCTTAGTTGAATTTTTAACCGATAAGCTGTATGTCTTTGCTCTAAACCCACATCTTTACAACTATGTTGGAACCGTAAGGCAAGCATCTTTTCCTAATCATTTATTGACCTAATGTAGAAAATCAAAGGTACTCCCTAAAAGTATTTTATTCTTATTGATTTTTTTCTTTGTCATTGCGTTTATCTTAAAGTTGTGTTATTGCTACACTGTGGACGTGAACGATTTCCCACGCTTTTTGTACGGAAAAAAGATTGCCTAGTTTCTTAATTCAGTATTCTTCTCGCTGAGTAGGGTGTAGCTGGAGATTGGCTTTTATGTTGAGTATTATTAATCGAACATTTAGGGAAGGTTTAATCTGATATACATGAAATTTAAATATAGTATATATTGGTTTATTAGCTAACTTGCTGTTTTTAGGAGATTAAAAATTGATTGCATTAATATAACAAAACTTATCTGCATAGAAAAAAATCGCTTCAAGAATTGTTCTACATGATATGATTAACCATTAGAAGTCGGCAAAGAACTATTATAAATGTATTCTAAATGTTATGCAGGCTTCTAGGTCACCTAAAAAAATTAGGCGCCAGCTGGCTCCTGATTAAAAAAAAAATTAGTCGTCATTGAAAATTTTTAGTCGCCTGGCAAATTTTTCCTAGGCGCCAATTCAAAAACTTATATTAGTCAATGTATGGAAACATGTCCATTGCAAGCTTTTATACTTCTTTTCTGCTCTTTGTAACAAAAATGTTGATCACCAAGTCAATTTAAAATGGTCGCCATTTTGGCGGATTATAGAGAAATTTTCGACGCCAATTAAAATTTGTTGGTGCCATGGCGAGTAAATTAGTTGACAATTAGAGCCCTGTTATGCTCAATGATTTCCTTTAAAAAGTTAAGGTAAATGACTTTAGAAAGATCATCTATTACTTAATGAAGGTGGTGATAAATATAATCATTTTTAGCAGGAATACAATATTTTTGCTATTACTTTTTCAAAGTCAAACTAAAAGAATATTAGGAACAAGTACATGTTACACTGAAGACATTAGAGAACTATAATCACTCCCTAATAGAAATTACTTAATTGCATGATGAAAAGTGTCATTGTGTAGGGTATTAAAACACATGCTTATATAAATACATGCATGAACCTGGTAATTTATATGCCTTACTGTATATGTAAGTTTTGGAAATTGCCGTCTTGATCATTTTTTATATGGTTGTGATGAGTCAATACCAATATATTTGTTGTTTCCTTTTTGACCGCTTACAAACAGTTGCTTATTCCCAAATACATTAAAATCCCATATACCAATAAATCAGGATAAAATTTATTGAACAGATTTTTATTGCTAACAAACTTAAACAGACTTTGAAACGAGGTAGGAACATCCCGATAAAGTATTCAATACAAATCTGTACCTTGTACTAGAGGATATGCTTATTTACGGAAGCGTAAATGGCTCTACACTTGTTGTGTTATAACTCCATATATAGTCTTACTTTTTATTGTCTTATTAACATATAATGTGTTATGACTATTTACTTTTACTTATATGTTGTGTTATATCTAAATATTTTTACATAATTTGAAGCGTTTTTTCTGTTTGATAGATTTTATTGCTAAAAGTTAAATCGACTGAACAAAATATTGATTTGAAAAATATTGACATATGTACGAGATTGAATTATATCGATATATTTGATTATACATGGAGCAATAATTTTGTTTATATATTTAAATATTTTGACATAAATATGTCGATATAGCCAAGGAGAAGTATTGTTATTGAAATAGCTTAGCGGGCGCGGGAATTCCTAAGACCATGACTTCATTTTACTGAAGGGATTCATAGATAGCACATATGAATGTTCATGAGAGAAAAAGAAATTAAAAAGATCTCGGAAAGTAAGTATATACAAGAATTTGTTTTGATTACCATTTAAAGACATGTACATTTTTTATTTATTAAGGCCTATTTACACGTTCTGACTTGTAAGATGTGATTTCAGATGTGATTTCACATCGGACTCTAGTGTTTCATTTACACTGTATGATTTGTCAAATTGTCAGATATGTAGTTTATTAATATTTCCCTCAAAATTTCTTATGTTTACAATTTAACAATGGAAAACGGCAATAACTTACTACCTTTCCATTTCTTTATGAAAGCAACTTATGTACCATTTGAACACAAAAAATACTGGTTAGGGCATGACGCATATTATGCAATAAGTAAAGAATTGGGCATGGAAGACCAACATTGTTTCAATTTTTTTCATATTAATTTACTTCTTAGTATTATTTGTTAACCAATTGGTTTGTTTAGTTTCACTTTTATGGCATTTATGGCATTATCAAATCAAGTACACGGAATGACATTTACTCCTCCATGCATGATTTGGCCATGTAATATATCACATTAATCTTAAAATTATCTGGAGCTAAAGTTCGGGAAAAAACCATGTGTTAATTGTGCCTAATTCAGATTAACCTTTCTGACCTGGCTGATGATTGGTTGAAACCATCTGACTTGCCAGACGGAATAGAACATGATGTCCCTGTTCCATCTGACTTCATATCTGGCTTATGATTTTCCTATTTACACGGTATGGTTTGTAAGATGTGGCAAGTCACATCTGACAAATAGCAGTTCTGAGGAGGGAGAGCGTTTGGGGGGAAATGTCATTTGTAAGTAGTACAATTCTCTGTTATTCTTGGATTTTCAGTACAAATATGCACGTGTGTACCATATATAAAAAGCCTCGCAAATTTTAAGTCTTTCCTTTGCTAACAGCCTAGAATAGATCAATCAGTTGTGGGTCATCTAATTAAAAATTGGGGGTTCTTCTGGTTCATTTCCCGGTCCAATCATTTATTTTTCCATATATATATGCCCCTTATTTACTGGCGGATTTAGAGTGGAAAGCCCCATTTTGTGTCCAAAATGTGTGTGGCTGTGGGTCCCAACCCCGACCCAAAACTGCATCCCCTTTTTTTCAACATCCCTGTATCCGCCACTGTTATTCCTCATGTTTTTTTAACAGTTATTTGAAAAGAAAGAGGAAATCGATGGACACATTTTTACAAGCATAGATAAACAACTTATTTTAACTTAAAACAGTGTCCTTTATCATGTTTTCCGATAAAAATTTAATAGTATTTTATTACTTTATTTTTTAGATATAAAGCATATTCTTAATTTCATGTTGTGATTAGTGCTCTTTCTATTAACGTGTCAAAATTTATTTATAACATGATTAGACATCAATTCAATTTTGGAATAAAAATAATTCTGGTTCATACCTTAAACCTTAATTTCATTTGAACGCATGCTTTTGTTGTTGGTGAAATCAATATCGGGAGTTTTTATTTTTATTTTTTTGGATGAAATTTAAAACACTGCAACTTAATGCCTAAAACATAAATGCGACATTGTTTCCAAAGAAAAAATTCTCCACTGACACGCTTATTCATTGCATTAAAATTACACATTACAGATGACCAGCCTACTGACAGGAGTCTGTTTATTTCATTTTATTCCAAGCGTATGCTGCATGGATCAAACAGAGATCAATCAACTGATACGACATTATTTTCATTTGGGATACAAATATAGCGAGATCATTGGATTTATGTTTTGTGTCCATGGTATAACATTGAGTTTCGGACATTTAAAAAGAGTTCTGCGTCGGTTGGGTCTACGAAGGAAAAATGTGGAAAGTCCTTTGATTGTAATCATAGAGACTATTATTTTTCTCCATCAAGAAGGATATGCTAACTTGGGATATAGAGCAATGTGGAAATTAGTGAATGTTGTGTGCAAAGTCAGAACAACGCAAGACACAGTTCGTAAAGTTTTAAAAGCAATCAGTCCAAATTCTGTGGCTCAGAGGTCTCGTCATCGTCTTCAACGAAGGTTATATTGCAATAAGGGACCTAATTTTTTAATTCATATTGACGGATATGATAAACTGAAACCTTTTGGAATTAGTATTCATGGGGCAATCGATGGATACTCGAGGAAAATCCTTTGGCTTGAAGCATCAAACACAAATAACAACCCCAGAATTGTTGCTAGATACTACATGAACTACATACGAAAACTAAAAAGAGTCCCTCGAGTTGTTCGTTCAGATCATGGAACTGAGAACGGTATTATAAAGGATTTTCAAACATTCTTTAGGAGAGACCACACAGATGCAATGCATGGCGAAAAAAGCTTCCAGTACGGATCTTCCACCTCTAATCAAAGGATAGAGATGCTCTGGAGCTTTTTAATGAAAAACTTTACACATTTCTGGCGAAATTTTTTCAAAGATTTGAGAGACAGAGGACTTTTTAACGATGCCAACCCTAAGCAGTGTAACTGTCTGCGGTTTTCTTTTCTCCCCTTAATACAACTGAGGCTTGATTTATTCAAACATCTATGGAATACACATAGGATAAGATCGCAGAGAAATTCTGAAGTTCCCTGTGGTATACCGGATGTGCTATACAACCAGCCTATTATGTATGGAGATGTAGAATGTTCCTTTAGCTTACCATATAACAGCGAAAATCTTAACATTTTAAGTGAACTCTGCACTGAAGCGCCTGAAGAAAGAGGATGTCCGAATAGTTTTTGGTGCGAACTGGAACGTCGTTGCAATGTAAACCAAGACGAATTTAGAAGAGTTATTCCTGACAATGTTCCTGACGCATTGCTTTTATATCAAACCCTTTTATGCATTTTTTAACAATAAAAATCAAAACCTAATTTTCACCACTTGAGTAGAAATTCAGTTTTATTCATGACTTCATATACTTTTTCTATGTAACTTTTTTTTATCAAAGATATTTTCGAAATAAAAATCTTTCTGTCCCTTTATGAAAATTATATGGAACTTGTTTATATCATACTGAAATACAGACACCTCGTCATGTAATACACAGTGGAAAAGTTGCACCTTAACCTCCACCTTCACTTGGGCACTTCTGCAGATACATGCATAATGATGTTAGATAACACGCTATAGAATAATTAATAAAAAAAAAAAACAAATTGACAATAGAATAAAAACCAACTTGTGAAGCATGAGAATCCCTAGTGTACTTGTGTACAGGACCCCCCCCCCCTCCCCCCGATATTCAACCCGGGGCTTCTTGGACTTCAGAAATTAATTATATTTATTTCATTTATTCATCATGTGTATAATAGGGAAAAATCGCAAAAACCCAAAAATAATCGCTCCACAAAAAATACCCCACTATATTATCTCGTACATGTATAATGTATACATGTAGTGGGGTATTTTTGTGGAGCGATTATTTTCGGGTTTCACGATTTTATCCTATTATACACATGATGAATAAGTGTAATTAATAAATATAATGTGTGGAAAAAAATGTCCAACAAGTCCCGGGGTTGAATATCGGGGTGGGGTGGGGTCATGTCTACGAGTACCTGTGGAGAATCCATAATCATTTTGGTATTATGACGTATTATTTATTGATGTGTTCAAATTTAGGAATCACGTATCATATGTAGGGTCGAAGTGTTGAATAAAAATTCGTAGATTTTTGTGAACATATCTTTAATTTACAAATATTAGCTATACCAAATCTCCATTTAAGAAACACCCTCACTGTTTTTTTTCCACAGAATTATCTTGCATGTCTTGGGAGGGAAACGCTTTAAACGTTTGTAAAAAGGAAAAAAAAATCAGTATCATATCAGTGTCAACAAGTAAAATTGATGAAAAGTACTTTCACAATTCAAAGCATTCATGCAAGGAAAGCACAGGATATTCAAAGCTGAAATAGTGTTCATTTTTATTCCAGGCCGTCTTCAAAACAAAATAAATAAATAAATATTTTTTAAAAAATTAAATAGAAAATTTAGTGCGGCATTTGCTCATCCAAAGGTTTTATCTATGTAAAAAAGTCAATGATTAATATGAGAAATTATTGTCATCAAAATGAAGATACATGTAGGTCTCTCAAGATGAACCACGTGCTGATATCCTGGATTTTTGTCACGGGATAATGCCGGTTTCTGTAGAGTAGGCTATACGCTGAATGGCGCGGTGCAAAATGTATAAAAATAATCTTTGTGTCATTCGCAGTTGTACAGCATATTCAAACAAGTTTTTACTAGTTGAGCAACTTTTCAATTTTTTCATTCACCATGCACTTTTACTACATCATTATTATCCCGAAATTCATGACAATTTCCTTTTGTATTTTACACACTGAGGGGGAGTACCTATTGTAATAGCCTGGTCCCCTGTCTCATCCATGCCAAGTGACGCGGAGTATACGAAGCATAAAAGGGACAGGGAACCAGGCTACTATTGTAACCTCTTTTTATTTAACCATAATGTGATGAAGTTGACTTTTGTTTAGTTTATATTATGTTTGATTTTGTGTTTTACTCGTGAGTTTTGGTGGTTATGAGTTTCCGTACTTTTGAGGGTGTGTATTTAAGCTAAATTTAGAAAACTGGTTGGGTCAGAAGGAAACGACGCGTGGCAGTGAAAGAGTCTTGTTCCACGCCAAGTCTACAGTTTTGGACACCATGGAGGTTCTTTATTTATGGTGAAATCTAGAAATAAGTCTGAAACCGGTAGCCAGGGAACGGTGAAATTCTGTGTGTGGTCATTTCTATTTTCTCCAGCCGGTAAGCTTGTTTTCGTTACTATTTATAGGAGTTTGTTACTTTTTGTCTGTATGTTTTGTGTTAGGTAGGTGGATATATTCTGTTCTTTGATAGTATTGTAGAAAAGTCGTTTAATTTATTTTAGTGCATAGGGCATAGAGTATACGAGGGGCTAGGGGCTTAGGACGGCAGATGTGAGTGGTCAGTTTGTGTCTAGGACCGGAGCATATGGAGGGGCGGCGGTGGTACTACATGTACGTGTACTTCGTCCCTACAGACCAATGGTAAAGCCATAGCGTCATTCTAACGGATGCATAGACGACTACAGAGACGTTAGAAGTGGGAGACCTGTGAGTCCGGCGGTCTAGACTGCTAGTGAGCGTTGTGTGAACACAGTGGTGTACGGAAGCCCCGTGGTGCTGATATTAGTGTTGAATAAGTGAACAGTTGTCAGACAAACTCCCAATTTGGTTTATTCAAAAAGCATTTCTAAGTTATATTACAGTGAAGAGTATTTGAAAGTATAAATTCTATTTTGAACTTTTTTGAAACGACTTGAAATTAATTATTGTTTAATTCAAAAGTTACTGTTTTCATTAAACAAGTTTTGTTTTGATATTTATTTCTGACACGCAGCTTTATGTTCATTGTTCGTGGGCGTATCAGTTTATTCTTTATAAAGTTATATTTTTTTCTTTCTCTGTGTGAGTGTTTGCGAGTGTGGTGTATGTAAGGCTTTTGTGCTATTTTTTGGTTGTTTATTCATTTGTTGGATCTGTAAAATAAATTTATTTTTGTTTAATTGATTCTACAGTGTTTCGTTTTCTTCCGGACTAACACAAAATCCAAAAGAACTCATTACACATAAATTATCAATTATCTGATGCAAAATGATAATGAAATTGAAACATAATAACAACGATTAAAACTTAGTTTAAAACAAGTTTTTAAAATATTTTACTCATGATTTTATTCATGTAATCATTTGAGAATTATTTTATTGAACTAACGTTAATAAAAAAAAATAACATCTCATTTCCCCGTGTGCACTTTCTAACACAACCACAAATAGATCGGCCGCAGCATCCACTGCTGCGGCCGATAATGAACAAATGAAAAAAAATATAGGCCTACAATATAGCCTGGGACGTCCGTTACATATCTGGATATTTTACTAGAAAAAAATGACAATGGTAATCTAACAACCAAACTTCATGATAAAGTGAAGACTTGTTTCCACCCGTCAACGTCCCATAATACTTTTGTAATAATTTACCATTACACTTGAAATAGGGTTAATGACTTAAAACAAGTAAAGCTGACAAACAAGTTAATGAACCAAAGATTTGGATGTTTACATGTACTAGAAAAAAGGCGTTATTAAAAGGGACATGGACTCAGTTTCAACTGAAAGTCCTCTATAAACAGATAAAGCCTTTAACTAGATGTTAACTTTCAGGACATTTTGTAACAAGGGCACTGCAAAGTGGAGATCAAGGCAGCATAATGACATCAATCCCGCTGCAAATAACATTACTTCCCTTTCGCACTAGGACAAGCTAACACTCACAAATACATGCCATACTATATCCCTTCCAGCTCCCTTTCAAGGAGATAGTAATTCCCTCTTTTAAATGCGTGTCCTAGAAATAGTCCAGTAAGAAGGAAAACTTAAGATTCTATCATAACAGTGTTTACTTACACTGGGAGATGCATACGTGTATATATGTACACATGTACACGTGTTGTTTTTTTTTTTTTGTAAATTAAAATGAAACCACGCTGTCATTGCATGGTGTTTCTTGGACAACCTTCAGAATGAAAATAACTTCAACACTAAAAAAGATTGTTACTTTGACTTTAAAATGTCTTTATTTATCCTTTTTCATATAAAATGATTCAAATAAAAAATCAAAAAATAAAGCTTATCTAGCAAATTACCTGGTAAAGAAAATACAAGGAAATGCTTTTCCTCAACAAAAAAGTTGAAAACTGCTAATGATATTACAGTGCTGGACCCAGGATCATGAAACATTTTAAATTTATGTCAAAATCTCTCTCTTCAGTCTTGTACTAAAATATTGTAGAAGGCAAGAATTCCATATTAAAATATTCATTCAATATTGCTATTCAAAAGTTTTGGTAACTGCAACTTTAGAGATCAATTCCATAATAAATAATTTTTTTTACAAGTGGTTGGAAATTTGACTCAAGTCTAAAATTTTTCATGATCCTGGCCTGGGGCCTGGTATATTATCCCCACTACAAAACAATGAACAATACAAAAGGTTCATAGGCCACAATGCTTATTTTTGACCTTTTGAAGATAAAAAAAATGATCTTAATCAAAAGATAAAAAGAGAATATTTTTTTCCTATTTATTTACATGTAAAAAAAAAAAATTATCCTATAATGTGATCACTCTGGGTCTAAAAGATCATCACATATTTTTTTTCCTCCATAATTAAAAACATGATGTACCAATGTGATCTGCCTTACCCCACTGATATGCAAGTTTCAAATATGTGAAAGTCCAATTTTGTGAAATAGTAATGGTGGAAATGGCATAAAAATAAAAAAAATTGTTGTTTTACATTCTGAAATCAATTTTCTTTACCAATCATTTTATCTGTTGAGTAAAATATGACCACTTATTGTACAAGCAAAGCAATAAAATAAGGCTAAAAACAAAGAATAATTAGATATTCTGGCAATACTTTTTAAAGTTCAGGTCATCCAAAGAAAAAAAAAAGATCTGCTTATAAGTAATCAATATCAAGAGAAATAGCAAAAATCTACTCAATATCTGCAAGTGCAGCAGAAAAAAAGTCTAGAAACAGTTAAAAAGAACTTTTTTTTAAAAAAAGTATAAGGTTAACATCCTTCATAACCAGAAGTCTCTGACAAATCTGTAGTTCAACTAGTTAATTCATAATTATGAGAAAAGAGTACTTGGGCTTAAAGCTATGCAAAAATAAAATAAAATAGTTACTCTTGGTTGAATTGGAAATCAAAACCGATATAAAAAGTTGTGTGATAAAGTTAGGAATCCATGTGCCACTTTCTATTGAAATCAGAGGAAATCTGTAGGAGGAGTGAGAATTTGATGGTATTTCACAGATTTTGTCTAATTTAGTTACCATGAAAACACTTTCCTTTAAAATCAGAAACCAATACAATTATATTTAAAATGACGACTATCATAAAATTACTAATCAGGAAAATTTGCTTCTTCAAAAAGAGATTTATAGATTTCTTAAATTTCTTAAATACATGAATTTGTTATTAATAAAGAACATGGTCTTTTATTTGAATAAATTTCCCCCTTTTACCCAAGGACATTTTGTGCCAAAGTTGAAATTGGTCCAGTCATTCTATGCAATTTGAAAATGTGAAAAGTTTACAGTAGAATGCCACACAAAATTTGATCTGAGATACTAACTTAAGCTTTTAACTCAGCTGAGTGAATACATACAAATAACAATTTAATCATTTTAATTTTAAAAGTTATCTACTTTCTTAAAGAAAACTCAAGAAAAAAGTCTACATACACTGTAATAAAGGTAACAAAATGTAAAAAGAAAATTAATAAAAAAAATTGTGCATAATTTTGACCATCACTGTCGATTTCTCATCAGTCACCTAACACTATAAAAGGCCTTGCCTGTTTGTAGGCAATAAAGCACACACATTGCCTATCAAAAAGTCATCTTCCATGAGATAACTTTTTTCTTTTCTTTTTTTTTTATTATTATTATTATTATTAATTATGTAAAAGTATGATACTTTCAAGTATATGGTTTAGTAATGTATGCATATATATATGATGTACTGTATATATACCTATAAAACAAGTCTTATGTTCATATAAAATATTTTGGGTATTCCCCTACTTGTATGTATTTTCTATCAATCAAGCAATTCTTTCCCTCTTATGTATATGTATATTGTATTTCGTGTGTATGATCATAATCATTATATACATTTTAACAATGTACTTTCTTTTTGCCCCATGAGGGCCCTTAATTGGTCAATAAACGAATTGAATTGAATTGAATTGAAATATAAGAAGTACATGTATTAATGGATTCTCTTTTCACAATCATAAACAATGCTTTACACATACTCAGAAATTTAAGTAAAAATGGTAAATTTCTAATTGTTAATATACGAGAACTAAACAACTTACATTTGACTGATTTTTAAGTTGACTGATTTATGTTAAATTTTCCATATTAGAAATGCTTTTAAAATGTCTTACTTTCATATATATGATGTTAATCATAATGCAAGCTGGTGCAAAAACCAAAATGATTTTATTTATAACCAAACAAGAAAAAGAATATACACTCAGTCTAATAAAAATAAATTTACTTAACAATGCTTAAACCTAAATATCATAAATATTTCTTTTTGGAATATTTTTTTTTAAAAAAGATATTGAAACATTCTATTAACACCCTGAAAAATCACATGAAACAGACCTCTAAAATACAATCCCTACTAATTCTACTTCTAACTACAGTGAGTCAATGCTCCATTGTGATTTTAAATGGAGAGTTCAAATAATTCAAAAATATAATATGCTTGCAATGACAGGACATTTTTAATTATATTTAATACACAATTACTCTGTTAAAGGTATTATTATTATTTTTTTTTTTACTAAAATGAATGCAACAATATTGGAATCATAAATATTGAAAAACAAAATACAATTCCAAATATTGATAAAGTAGGATATAAACCAACCAGAATCAACCAGCAGCTACATCGAGCTAATTAATGTATAATCATCTCTAATACAATGGCCTGTAAAATTTCACAAAAATCTGGGTACAAGAAACAAAATTACATGAATAATGGTTTTACTTCCTGAATGAGTAGTCTACACACCGGACACATTCTGTTGTGGGTTTCTATCTCCAGACCACAGACTAAACATGTCGTGTGACCACAGGGCAGGAAAAAATGACTGATTTCTCGGTCAAAACAAATGGTGCAATTCTTCCCAGCATGACCTTGTTGGAATAGCACCTGGAAAAGATTAATTGCCGTAACACATTGCTAAAATCAAAATGCAAAATACAGAATTGGCGTTGTCCAATTCATTTAAATACATGTATGACTAAAACTGATGAATGGGTATAAGTATTTTAAACAGAAAGTCAACAGACACAAAAATGAACAGACAAACAAACCCAGACATCTTAGCAATGCTGCACGGTCTAAGAAACTTACTTGTGATATGCATGGTAAAAGGTATAACTTAACATAAACAGGGGCATAAATTGGACATAACTGAAGTTTTGCTTTCTTTAATGTTTTTTCCTTCCAAAATTATTTTCTCTAAATATTGCATTTTTTGCTGAGTTTACTCCATTATTTTTTTCTCCACATGCCCCAGTGCTAAAAATAGCACCAAGCAAAGTTTCGTAAAAACTGGAGGTAACTGTAAAACCCTGACGGCGATTGGAATTTATGTACATTTGTTTTAATAGAAGGATAATGATGTTAATACTTAAAATCAGAGCATGGGGAATGGAATATACAATTTTGAAAGAATTAATTTTTTTCTATGTACAGAAATTTGAATCAGTGATTCAACAAACACATTGATGATTGTCGATTATCATGTTGTGACTGCTTGTTATCTCATCTTTTGTTTTTTTTGTTAGTAAATCTGTTATCTTATACCCTAGCGTGCTTCATGAAATATGCCTATGTGACAAGTCTGTGTGATTCACACACCAATAACTCACACAAAAGTCAAAAACATTCCTTAAATGAACATGTTAGAATTCCCTGAAATAACATGCACAGGAGATTTTGATCATCAGCTGACTGATTCTCTATAATGTCAAGCTTCATAGCAAAAGTGCTGATTATTGACAATGTTTTTCTCAAGAAGCATGCATGGCAGTCATAGTATAGAGACAATTAACTACTCAAGTCATTAAAAGTAGGTGCGAATACTGAAATGTAATAAACAAGAGGCCCAGGGGCCACATCGCTCACCTGAGTACTGTGGTTAGGAAAAAAGCAATAATCATTTTAGTATTAAAAAGCTTAAATGCGTGAGTGGTCCCAAACAACCCCTAAAAGGTAGAAGGAGTAAGGGGGAGTGGGTACGATATGAACAAACTTGAATCTACAATATCTGAGGATGCTTTCAAATAAATATGACAAACCATGGCTTTGTTGGTCTTGAGAAGATTGTTCCTTTATACTCCTATGTTAAACTTTGATCGTCCATTGTGACTCCACCCTACCCAGGCGGTCATGATTTTGAACAAACTTGAATCTACACTTTCTGTGAATGCTTTCACATAAATATGAACAATCATGGCTTTGGTGTTCTTGAGAAGAAGAATTTTGAAGATAGATCCTATATACTACCATGCTTAACTTTCATCGCCCATTGTGGCTCCACTATACTCCTGGGGGTCATAATTTGAACAAACTACACCATCTGAGGATACTTCAATATAAATATGACCACCAATGGCTATGATATTCTCGAGAAGAAGATTTTAAAGGCTTTTCTTCCATATTCCTATGTTAAACTTTGATCGTCCATTTTGGCCCCACCCCATCCCCACGGTCATGTTTTGAAAAAAATTGAATCTACACCACCTGCAGATGCTTCCACATAAATATGACAAATAATGGCTTCACTGTTCTTGAGAAGAAGATTTTTAAAGATTTTTCCTATATATTTCTATGTAAAACTTGGATTCCCTATTGTGGCCCCGCCCTACCCCCAGGGGTCATGATTTTAACATTTTAGAATCTACACTACCCCATGATGCTTCCACATAAGTTTCAGCTTTGCTGGCCCAGTGGTTCTTGAGAAGATTTTTAATGACCCCACCCTATTTTTGTATTTTCTTGATTATCTCCCCTTGTAAGGGGACATGGCCCTTCATTCTAACAATTTAAACTCCCCTTTACCCAAGGATGCTTTGTATCGAGTTTGGTTGAAATTGGCCTAGTGGTTCTTGAGGAGAAGTTGAAAATGTCAAAAGTATACGGACGGACAGACGGACGACGGGTGATCAGAAAAGTTCACTTGAAGCTTTCAGCTCAGGTGAGCTTAAAACAGAACATACTGTTGGGGTTCCAGCTGGAAGCCACTGCTGACCAGGCTGCTGAGATGTAGAAATGTTTTTGTTTTGACTGCCTGATGAGTTGTCTGAAATAATGAATAACAAGTATTTAGATAATTAATTGCAAATCATAATTCTGCATGCAGTCTTGATCACTAAATGTTATTGCTTAAACTTGAGTTCATACATGTCAGATTTGCAAAAATTCAAGATTTTCCTATAAGCATACCTATCAGTGGATTGCAAACAGCTATTGCAGCAGTTGTTGTTGGTGTAGCTGTTGCCAGTGAACATGGGGTATGACTCGTTGAAGGTAGGAGGGTACTGGGCCCCACCCCAGCATGGCAGTAGGTATAACTCATCACACTGTCACTATCTACAAATATACATGTACATACGTATTTGCTAAAAAGTAAGACAATTATACAAAATAAATTTCAAGCAGATAAAAACACAACAAATAAAAGATAATACTTTAAAAAGTAATAAACAAAATCTCGTTTACAGACGGGGACGGACAAGCTGATACCAATATACCCCCCCCCCCCCCCCAAACTTTGTGAGGGTATAATTAAAGCTGTAAAATTTTGTGCTTTAATCAATATATTTCAGGTTCTTTTTCTGAATACTGTCTTTTGTATCAAATATCAGCCCATTCATATGTTTTCTGTTGGTAGTGGTCACTATAAATTCAATTCCCAGTGCTTGCGCAGTATTTCATTTAGTATTACATATGTGTTTCAGTTGGGCTAAAGCAATGCAAGTTTTTTGAGTAATTGAAGATTTACAGGCGATGCAGTGCAGGTGTGAAAATTTCTGAATGTCCTTTAATTAGGTAATCTGATTTGAATCACACTACCATATTATTATAAGGAGGGAAAAGGACAGATCAAGCGAAATGTATGTGTTATCCAGGGACAGAGGGTAACCAAGAAGGGGGGGGGGGGGGGGGGCACTGCAGATGTTAACCATCCATTCCCCCTAGCTGAAACACTGTTCAGTGCAGGTAATCTAAAATGAGAATGAAATCATACCTGTTGTTTTCTTTCTTTTTGGTTTTGTTAATTGCAGTCTTGGCAGAAAATCAGAATCCGAAGAATCCGTAGAACGGGTGTCGGTCATTAAGTCGTAATTCTGCATGAGCTGAAAAACACATCCAAATTTTAATGTCCAGACTCCATATTTGAAGTCCTATGATTATATAGTGAAACATGTTTAGTACGAACAAAGATATTGCGGATTTATGGATATAGCGAAGTTATCTTCAATCATGGATTCCCAGCTAGGTAAATTTAACAAATTCCTTATAGGGAAATAGCAATATATATATATATACTTTTTTCTTGGTCAAAAGGTAGAGACGGGCTTTTTGCTGGTGCTCTTGTTCATTCTCAACCCACTCTCCTACAGTTGTATAGTTTTCAGGACTTATTATAATTCCTTTGAATGTTCCAAGTTCAGTGTCCATGCACACCAATTTTCCTCTAGAACTTTTCCCTCCTGGGAAAAATTCTTCCTCAAGAGTTGTTTTAGTCTCCTCATATCCAGCACTGCGGGGTAGTAAAATTGTTGTTGTCCCAGTTCGCTTTTTTACTGTATTTTTAACCTGTTTGTACCGTTTTTCGGCGTAACTGTAATTCAGCCATCCTATTGGTAATCTTAATGGCTTGTGCTTTTCCTGAAATATAAAAAGTCAGTATTGGTAACCAAAGTTTCAAAAAATGAAATATTGAATCAAAATAGCTAGGTTTAAGATTATTTTTTTCAGTGGGTGGGTACCTGCAGATCTGCACCTGGCTGGTCTAAAAAAAAAAATTAGATGAATGACCAGAGAGCTATGGTGCCAACCACTGAAAAAAAGTCTATATTTATTGCACATTGAAACTGTGGTGTTTCTTTATTTTTTTTTTCCACGGTCTTCTCAAAGTATTGCTATAATTGCATGTTTCTTACATATTGTTTTAATTACTATTTCCACAGCAAAATATTCCTTGTAACCATCGATATTAGTCTAACTGCATGGGCTTGAAATTGAAACCTTCCAAATTTTAGCCTAATTTATGATGCTGCCAATTTAATTGGCAAAATAATACAGTCCAACACACTTGGTGCAGATGTCAAAAAAAAAGAGAGAGAAAACTTCCAAATTTTGGCCTATATATTAATGCTGCCAATTTAAGTGACTAAATAATTCAGTCCAACATGCTTGGTGCAGATGTCAACATAAGTATTTAGTTTTAAATCTGGCTTTTGTGTAGTTGAGGTAAGAATTTAGAAAAATAAATCCAGAACCAAGTGTAACGTTTTGTTTGCAATAAATCAGGATGAAAATACCAGGTCCACACCTTCATATGGTGAATAATAAGTGTACCAATTTTCATGCAGACAAATTCTTTCCAACAGTTTTTGAGAAAAGGTCCGGAAAAATCTCGTCTACAGACAGACATGCTGATTCCAATATACTCCGCCCCTAAACTTCGTTTGCGGGGGGGGGGGGGGGGGGGGGGGGATAAAAAGTAAAGCATTACACTTGGTAATGTTACTGGAATGATGTGATATTGAACATTTACAGGAAAGATACTGATGTTGGAAGTTTTAATCTGAATACCAGTACTGATTGATTTTTTATTGTTTAATTAGGTGTAATATCCCTCTTATATTAAAGCGATAACTTTCTGGAGACATTTTTCCATGAAATTCAATAAATTGTCATGTCAGATTTTACAGTTTTCATTTATGAGGACCATTTTATAGTCAACTCAATCAAATCTGTTCTATCGTACAGATGTCAATTTCTAGTTTCTATCACCAATATTTTCATTAATCATTTATCAAAGGTTACCTAAAACATTTATACTTAGTTCCTTTAAAAGGCGTAATTTGAGATATTTCTATCTCTTAAATGTATAAGTCTTTTAATTGATACAGAAATTTGAGATGCATAATTGTTAACAAACGTTTAATTAATATTTTGTTTCACAATAAAATATTTTCAAGGGCGATAATGGCAAGATAACCCTTGTTGATGGATTCATATTATTTTACAAGCACAGAAAACAATTTGATATTCTGATTTAAAAAGCAATGCTTCAGTATGTTTTCTAATGAGAATAAGATAGGTATGAGATTAAATATTATTTTCATATATACCTCATATTTCTAATTTTTTGTGGGATAAAATATAATTGAAATTTCTATTCACCATTTCAAAGTTTCTTAATTCACATCATGATTTGACATATTATTCATTTCTGAAAAAGTAAGCAGCACTTCATACTTCAAACTATTTTTCATTTGAATCTAATGCTATTGTTGTTGATGAAAATCAATGTTTAGAATTAAAAAAAAAAATTGGTGAAATTTGGAGCAGAGGGATATTTCACCTTAAACACGTCTGAAAAATCTCATTAATTTCAGCTTATCTAATTGAAATAATACTAACCTTTCCTACTCCTTTTCCCTTGCCTGATTTCTCAAATTTTGCCTGCATTTTCTCTACGAACTCTAGAATGGAATTCTTTTGCTCTTCCTCTGAAACATTAAAGGCAGAAAAATATAGTGTAAAGCTATAAAAAAAAAAAAGACACTAAGTTATCAATGCCGTTCACACACAAAATTTCACAGAAAAAAAAGCCTCACATCAATTTTCAACATCATATGTATGTGAGTAATACTAAATGCCATTGAGCTCAGTCCCTTTTCAACAATTTAATTTTTTTTTACATTGGTTTGCCCAGGATAAGACATTTTAATCAACTGGAATATCAGAAAGGGACTTGGGAAGTTAACATCATATAAAGTGCCCCGTCATTCGGATGAGAGTGTATAAACCAAGGTCAGTAGGTGCTGGCAGGAAAAAGATCCCTCACTGCTAAAAGGCCATAAGTGCCGAGTAAAGGGCGAAATTTAATCTCTCCTCCAGGAAGTGGTGGCATCTTCACATGAGAGAAAAATTCTCAAGATTTTAAACAAAATACAAACAACAGACATGTACAGCACTTGATATATGACAAGATTTCGGAATACACAGCATCCAGATAAGACTTGTTTTACAGTACACATTTTCACAATATGATGAACAGAATCCCACCTAGAATCCTAAACTTCTGACACAATTAAGGGCTAGAGATGTTATGAAATTGCACCAATAAATGTTCAGACTAGTGGACTTTTTAGTAATACCCCCGCTCTGATTGTGAATGTACGTACACTATCTTGTTCATGTTCAGTTACGAGCAGATGCCTGGATTAATTAGAAGATGACATCCGATTTGACAAAAATAAATTCCACCATATTGTATTACCATATTGTAAACTGTGACAAATATTTGTTATGTATGGGCGGACACACTGATAAACAGGAAGTTGATGTCAGAAGCGACCTTTTTCTGAAGAATGATGCTTAGACTGTAAGCTATAACAGAGAGCTAAACAATGTCGCTGGCAATAGCTCCCATGGGCAGTTTTAAACCTGTGGGAGGAAAATAATATACAGACAGATACTTCTGAATACGAATACATAATTATCTCACCAGCATGTCATTGTGCAACAAAGTCGTCAGCATTTTATTTGTCCTCTGAACGGGTGAAACGTTTTGAATGGCACTCCTATCAATAAATTTTTACATTAAACCAAGCTATGGTGCTGCTATGGACTTTGCAGATCTAACTTTATTTACCCGCCATGTTCATCTTAAAACCGGAAGTACGAGTTCGTAAATTTGAAATCTCCATCCCGACTCAAATTTGACATCGGAAAGAAAATAATCTGTTTTTTCTCAATTTTATTTTTTTTTTCTGAAAATTCAAAAACTTGAGCGGCGGGTTTGTAAACCTAAAAATAAAAAAATGCTGGCCTAAAGTATAATGTAAATATCAACAGGCCATACATATCCATTCACACCCCCCCCCCACCCCCTCTCCAAACAGTTCTAAATGAAAAAAAAATATGTAGAGTATTTCACTATATACTCTAATGCGCAAATACGTAAAACTATTGCTTAGAAATTTTTGAATGCTTAAATCAAACTGTACTTACGTGTTTTGGAAAGATGAACAGCTGCTGACACCACGTTACACCGACATCTTATTCACGTGACGTTTTGGTATAACTCCCGCGCCCGCGAAATTAGTTCGACAACATTACTTTTTTTTCAGAACATATTGACATATTTTTATCGATAAAAGTAATAAGAATATATTTTTATTGCAACATGTCTAAATAAATATATCGATGTGGTTACATTTCATTCTTATATCGTTATTTTTCAAATCAATATTTTGTTCAGTCGATTTAACTTTTAGCAATAAAATCTATCAAACAGATAAAAACGCTTTAAATTAAGTAAAAATATTCAGATATAACACAACATATAAGTAAAAGTAAATAGTCATAACACATTATATGTTAATAAGACAATAAAAAGTAAGGCTATATATGAAGTTATAACACAACAAGTGTAGAGCCATTTACGCTTCCGTACTTATTGGTTGGAAATAATCGAAAATGTTAAAGAAAACCTGATATTTGTTTACTATTATTTTCATAAAATTATCCATTTTTGAAATATAATCTTATTTGATTTTGTTTGGTATATTTTTAACAGTGATGATTCTAGCTATAATTATTTCTATTTGTTGCTTTGCGTGTGTGTGTGGTGTGTGGGGTGTTTGGGGTGTAGGGGGTTCTTCTATTCAGAAGTAAAACTATTTTCTCAACAATAATATTTTTGCCATTTACCGCTAAAACGATAGAAATATTAATGGAATATCCATTCTTTTCTCTGAAAAAAAAATATATATTTGATTTGTATGGCAAGCAAAAATTTTGTTTTTCTTTACTTATTAAGTATTAGGCATACTTTATAAAATAAGCCAAAGGGAGTTATCGTAAAAAGCAAATTAAAAGTACTTAACGTTTCATCATTGAGTTTTAACAGCTTCAGTTGGTTGCAACTGTGCGTACAATTATTAGGATGAGTCTTTTTATGTTGTTTTTCTTTTCATTCAACAAATTTTCATGGTGTTTAAAGTATAATCGTTAAGTTTAAGGATAGGATAATCAAAATACACATTCGAGGCATCTGCTTTTACATATACCTCAGGATTTTCCGGGGTTCCTTGTTTTATGCCCTGTTCAAAAATGTGTATTGTTTGTGGATTTTTTTTTTTTTTTTTTTTTTTTTTTAGATCGATCAATTTGTTATTTCAACATTTCACTTAGCAGTCTTCAAATATTAATATAAGTTGCATTGAAAGATATAAGATGTCTAGTTCACCTAACAAAGTAGCCTTGCTTTCAACTTCTTGATGAAAATATTAAGACAAAATTTCGGCACTGTGCTCATTTGTACAGGGATGACACTACTGGACTCATTGTCATTATGCATATTTTGCGATTTGTAATGTGGCATCTTTTAAATATTTAGAACTGTTTGGGATATTATGCAAACATTAAAACCAATCAATCTCCTCATACTTTCACACTTGACTATACACAATATAATTTATAAGTTAGTGACCATTTAACAAATCTGTTGAGACTATTTGCAACAAAATTATGAATCTAACGCTTCAATAATCATGATTCCATTTATTGCTTTAGTACTCTAAGTTGAAAAAGCATTATGTATTACATCTCTCTCTCTCTCTCTGTAGAATGAAATATGAAGATAAGGAAAGGTAATCAAGCTGACAGTAATCAGGCTGAAAAGCCCACAAAAGATAAATTGTATGCAGAGCAAACACGTTCCTCTTATAAACCTGAGAGATGAGATTGGATCATATGCCATGGAGAAAACATCCGTTGTCCACCGGTCACTCTCGCTATGTGCTCTTGTAATTATTGGGTTAATGAAGATTGATTGATTGTATATTGTTTTACGTCCCATTCGAGAATTTTTCACTCATATAGAGACGTCACCATATACCGGTGAAGGGCTTCAAATTTTGACCTTTACTCGGCACTCAGGGCCATTGAGCAGTGAGGGATCTTTATCGTACCAACGCCTGCCGTGACACGGGGCCTCGGTTTTTAAGGTCTCATCCGAAGGACCCGCAACTTTCACTTCAAAGTGCCGAGCGCATGGCGAAGGAACAGTTGCTACCTATTTTTTATCGACTTGGGTCTGTCGCGGCCGAGATTCGAACTCACGACCTCCCGATTACGGAGCGAGCGCTCTACCGACTGAGCTACCGTGAACGGTGGTTAATGAAGAAATCCATAGTCAGATTGAAAAATTAATTTACAGTGCATGGAACTGATTTCGTTACAGCGTTGATGCTCATTATTTATTAAGATCCTATGTGTTTACTCTGATTGGAATGCTTTAAATGCTTCCCGTTTTTTTATGTTACATACCTCATCCTGATACTGATGTCACCTTTACTTCATAAAACTAGGTCAATGCCACTGGAAGTAGGATTATACTAGCGGGCCTTCTTTTTTTTTCAGCATGAGAGTGAAAATTCATTAAGTATGTTATATAATAGTTTATTTTTTTTCTATTCTATTATAAAAATGATTTTATTTATTAATTTATTTTGAAAAAAAAAAAAAAAAAAAAAAAAAAAAATCAATATTTTTCACTTAAAGAATAACGTGTCCGTTTTCTGGTGCTAATACATCAAAGGAGATTATAAGTAGTTCAACGCTAGTTATGTTACATGTAGTTTTATCCTTTGTTTGCTGATGCTGATTCTTATGGTAGCTGGTTGTTCATGCTTATTTTTCCTGATAGTGGTGCTTACGTATTAGTTTTCTTCTCTCTATGAAAGACGTTAATTAACTTTGCATTGGAATTTGCAAAATGTTGACTTGAAACGATAATTGGAAAAATGCTGACATATTCATTGTATCGCCATACATATAAACCTTGCGAAATAATGACTTAAAACGAGAATGTTGATATCCTCGTTTCATCAACTTGTTTGTCAATAGCCTGCCTCGTTTTAGAAATTGTTGATATGTTCAGCATGCTCTTGCCTATCGAATCAACTGAGAGACATAAACCTCATATGCAGGTGATAAGAGTATATTGCTAAATAAGTAAGGGGAGTAACGATTTAAAAGTTGAAGTCATTACGTTTATCATAAGCTTTGTTGTTAGGTTACTATTAACGTCTTTTTGTAGTAAAATATCTAAATATGAAACAGATGTATTAGACTCTGTAGTATTTTTTATTTCAAGCTCACTGGGGTATATCGAGTCGACATATGAATAGAAGTAACTATTGTTAATTCTTTGTGGGAAAATAACAAAAAAAAAAACTCCTTCATCAATGGTTTAAGACGGTGGTCACATGAATAAACTTAAGGTGGAAATTTGACCTTTAATTTAGTACAAGTTAATTTTTTTTGCATCTCGTTAACTCCTGTTATTTCATCTGCTTTGATCCTCTGCATGTCTTCTATCATAACGCATTAACTATACCATAGCATCAACACTGTTTTAATTTAAATATTGCATCAACTTTCTGTCATCGAATTCTTACATTTTTTTTTTCTTATTATCGAAGATACCAAAATCCATATATTCCCGGGTAATTTACACAGCCACGAGCACAGGTTAGTGAGCTTACACCGTGAAGGAAGTGACCTCTCCAAAAGACCGTGCACTGGATCCACCCCTGACCTAACTGATGCTTAGGGGCGCAGAACAAACATCCTCAAAATGCACTTATGCTACATTAATGTACTCGATAGAGAAATGGAGTTCCATAATAGTTCAAATATTCCAGCTGTAAATTGAGGATATCCGTTCCTTAGCATGGAACAATTTATAAAATAAATTTATTATTTAATTTAAAAAAAGAAAAAAAAAACAATTCAAAATAAAGCTTGAAATTGCAATCTTTTCATGGAACAATTTTCATTTCATCCATCCAAATATGATTCAATGTTTTTTGAAGTCTAAAAAAGGTCCTATAAAAAGTTGATACTTGTACCCCATTAAAGTAAAAAAAAAATCATTTATAGAGAAATCAAATTTTCTTCAATTTTGTGTTAGATTCTGATGCTTGAGAGCATGATATGAAATCAAAAGTGTTCTGTGATGCCTTACAATGATGGTACAAGCTTTTTGCACTATGCATTCCATATATATATATATATATATATATATATATATATATATATATAATAACCGAAGCAAAAAAAAAAAAAAAAAAAAAAAAAAAAAAAAAAAAACTAAAATACTAATTTTAAAATAAATATTAAAAAAACATGAATGACTAGATAACTATAGTTTTTTTTAAATCCAAGAACATGTTTGTTGATCAATTTTTAAGTAGAAAATGCATAGCTGGTGCTTTTATTCGATTTTCGATTTTTCTGAAAATATGTTTGAGATCTGATAATTTTCCCTATATAATATGATTAACTATAATGATGAACTTTGATGAACTACCATGGGTAAATACACGTTACTATGTGAAATCTGAAACATTTTGTGAGAATTTTTAATTACTTAAAAGCTGGTTTTCAGAACCTGTGGATTGAACTACCTTAAAAGCGATTGAGCGTAGTCCTATTAAAATGCGTATGTGTAGTAATTATAAAGGTAGTGCTGATATTTATAAGGTACTTTAAGATTTATGTACTTTTTTACTAAAATATTTAAAAAAAGATTTGGAATATCTTCCTGATGGGGTTTACATACAAATGACTGCCATCATGAGAAAAGGGCCCTTATCTTTTGACGTCACAATGGGCAGAAAACGACGTCAAAGTCGCGGTATTATAAGCACGGAAGTAATTTTTGTCTACACCGTTTTGTAAACAAGAAATAAAATTGGATTTCCAGGTGTTTTAAGAAAAACATTAAACCATATGGAATTTGATGCGGAAATTTTTAATAAATAATAATAATTACACACTAGTACATGTATCTATAAATTATTTTGTTTAATTATTTCACTTAATATCACATAATTAAGCTAAACGTGACATTGAACTGAACTGAACTTAATTACAACGATTTATAGCGATGTGTTTATATGACGCATGGCTAAAGAAACTGTATATTTGTTTTCTGGGCAATTTGCAAATGTTTAAATTTGACTCATATTCATGAGACTAAGTCTAAATATTAAATGGTATTCTACATACACGTATATTTTTTTTAAAAGAGAGAGATCAATGCACATATACACTTCTTTATAAAAAAAATACCTTCATGTAAAATGTATTTAGCCATTTTAATTTTGATCCATAGTTAATCATATCCATATAAGCAGTTAAACCAACTCAGGATAAAGCGTCGATATCCAAACGTGTGATGGTTGGGGGGTTGGAGAGAGATCATTGAAAAAAAATCTCTGAATAAAAAAACTATCTAAAAAAGAGAACCTATCTTTCTTTTTTTTTGGGGGGGGGGGGTATAGATACTGGTATCATGGGAGATTCGAATATTCTACTACAACGACGAATGAGAGAGGGGAGGGGAGGTGCAAACGGCCCCTATATAGATATTTCTTTGCTAAATTAACAGCAAGAGATTATGCTGAGGGGAAAAAACAGAAGAGTGAGTTTCTACGGAAATTTTGAAAAAAAAAATTATGATAAAAACATTTTGAAATGATAAAATAAATACATAAAAATGTAGTCTCTGATAAAAATTAATATTGTATCAATTTTTGTAAGTTGTTCCAATAAAGGCTGAAATTGAATTGCAATATGTTTAGGAAATAAATACAGCTAATGTGGACTTTTTCCAAAAGCATTATGATCAATGTTGAAGAAAATAGCAATTACATCGACGGTGATATTAGGATTAAAAATATTTATGAAACAGAAGAAACAAAAGATTAAACAATAGATTAGGCTGTAAAGAAATTACAAACTTCTGGTAAATGTTGATACGGAGATATCTTTTGAGAATAAATCACTGATAGAGGAATAAGTACTAGTAACAAGTGGTTATGTGTGTCATATTCAAATGTTAAGAAAATGTTACAAAAACATCAACCACAAGTCGTAAGACAACAAAGACAATCAAGAAATGTAAACTTTGATAATGATGAAAAATATAATTAACACTGGTGATGTTTCGAGCGGAAAAAACGGAGGTTCAGGCAAAACTTTGATAACCATAAAATATGTTAAAAAGAGCATTTTTTTTTTGGGGGGGGGAGGGGGGGTTGATTGTTGAGTTCAAGTACATCTGTATATATATGACGTATGTAATAAATTAGTCATGTTTCGTGTTGAAAACTTGGACGTCGAGTCTCAGTTCTGATATCTCGACACCCCGGATATCTCGATATTTTTGAAAGTTCCGTTGATGTCGGGATACTGAAGGAAAAAGATAAAGTAAACACAAACATCTTTCTGATTTTAAAGAAAAAAATGTTTCTATTTCAGTCGTGTGGTAACAGGCAAAAATAAGAGTCATGCTCTTTAATTTCGAAATTCTAACAAATTGTTCTTTTTTGAAACAATAACTAATAGGAAAAATGATTTGTCTATTTTATCTTTAGCTTTCAAGAAAAAAGCAGATACTAAGTCGCCTATGAAGGTCAAGTTAGAGTGGTAGAGTTACAAACATTCAATGGGATATTGCTTAACCGAATCGCCTCATATACAAAAAAAGTATAAACCAGTGTTGTCAAATCGGACGATTTTTAGTAACCGGTTACTTCAGTACCCGCTTACTTTTGACGTTACGCGCGATGTTGGTGACACTTAACGTTACGTTAATAGCGCTACGGAAGTATTGACGTAGCGCTTCTTGTAGTCCTTCTAATGACCTATCGCTATCTCCTTGCTCTGGAAACATGCATGAAAAATTAATGATGACTTTTAATTTGACAAAAAAAAAAAAGAAATGCTCTCATTCTGTGTATAAATTTACCATTTTCTTTAACTCATGCAGTTTTCTTCGACGCTTCAGCTCACCCTGCCTTTATTTTTTTCGAAAATTGGTGAAAATGAAAAAAAAAAAATCCGTACCATATTATATACATATTTCAATATTCAATTATAAGAGACACAGTTATATCAAATATTTGTTTTTTTTTTTTAATTACATATCGAGTGCTGCCAGTATATCCAGGTGTTCATCTTCCGTCAGTTTTAGCCTATTTCCAACAACATCATTGAGGAGAATGTGCTTAACAGATAAGAATGGAACATACGCAGTAATGTTTCTGATAAGCTTGTATTGAAATTTTTGACCTTTAATCTTTTCAAAATAATGCCCTTTCGCTACTCAAGTACCTCGTGCATGCGTGATCCCCCAACCGTCTTTCGTTTCTTTTATTAATACCTCAGGCGGCGATAAAGCCTTCAGTATGTAGTACTCTTCGTTTGGATCATCTGTAAACAGAGCAAGAATTGTGTTTTTTTCAATCAGAATATTTATCTCATTTTCATTGTTTTCTTCCTCGGGTACATCGCCATGCTCTAGTTTCATTCTATGCTTCTTTGAGTTGACTTTTACTTCTGTACACTCTGCGTACTGTCCCTCGGAACAGTTCTGACAGTTGTAGCAGGATAAATCTCGGATGATCAGTTCACGATTGCAGTCTGTTGTTATGATCTGGTGAACTGATCTATTATGCGGCACTAGTCTATACCGTGAAAGTTCATCACGGGGTACAGTGCAGGGAACTAATTTTTTTACAGAAACCAGCATCAGCATAAGCATTAGTAGCATCAGGATCGAGCTAGCATCAGGATCAGCATTTAAAAAACAGCATTACCAGGATCAGCATCAGCAAGCAAAGGATAAAACCAGCATTGACCTACATAAAATCAGCATTATCCTACTAGCATCAGAAAATCAATGAGTTTTAATTCAGTAAAAAATTAAAAAAGAAAGAAAGAATATTGGTTAAAGTATTCTCATTATTGATACATAGTGAAATATTATGATCAAATAATTGTAAAAGGCACTTTTATTGCTTTAAACGGCAATGCTGAAATTCATTATTTACTTCCGGTAGCATGATGCTACTTCCGGTAGCATTGACCTAATTATAAAACAGCATCAGGATAAGGATTAATAGCATTAAATCAGCAAGCAAAGGAAGCATTCAAATCAGCAAGCAAAGGAAGCATTCAAATCAGCATTGATGCTGTAACAAAATTAGTTTCCTGCACTGTACAGTGTCTATGTACCTACAAATAAATAAACCTGCACTTGCTAATAAGAGGTATGAATTTCAAACAATTAAAACAAATTCACTGTAATTCAGAGAGAGAGAGAGAGAGAGAGAGAGAGAGAGAGAGAGAGATGTAAAACGAAAGTTATTCATTTAAGAGAGAAAAAAAGGAAAGCAGCGCATTGTCGGTTTTGTGGCCACAGTGGCTTTTTTTTGTTTCTCCTTGTTGTCTATTATTTTTATTTTATTTTATTTTATTTTTAACGTACTCTTCTTGCACGTTATTTTTCTCCTTTTTTTATTGAATAAAAATATAATAGATCTATTCTGAAAAAAAAAAGTCTTAAATATTCATTGCTTGATTGAAAATTGCTCAGATGTGACCGGCTATGTATAGATATACCTACTATTATAGTTTTTGCATGCGATTTTACACACCTGAAAATACGTCTTTTGCAGACACCTCCGCTTTTTACGTTTTGAAGTTGCTTAATGGCAAAGTCGTAGAAATCCTTTGCTGACTGAATTAACTCAGAACCTCTTAATATGGCCATGGTCGCTTGTTGCTTCACTAATCCACCTGCAGCGTCATGGGGTCCTTTTCCATGAGATGACTCAAAGTAATTTCTTATAATTTGTTTGTAGTTAAGTTTCGAACATGCCTCAGAAATATAGCCCATGCAGTGACGGCTCTTGTACTGAGACTGACAGCCGTCTGTAAACTCGTGCATAACTTCAGTGTTGTATGAGATGGATCGTAAATACTCCGACACTAGTTTTTGGACTTGAAAGACGAAATGATTGTCATGAGTCTGATCTGGACTTAATACGAAAAAATGTTCCGTTACAATATTGGGCTCTTCTTCGGTGCTGTCTATGCCATCATATTCCAAAACTGTAAACATGGATGCTTACTTCAGTTTTTTGGAAGTAACTTGTTTGAAGTTCGTTCCTCTCGAAACATGCAAAGTTTTCGGAAAAATCATGCAAGCAAATGCAGTGGTTAATAGGAAGATTCGAAATCAAACTTTTCATTTGATCAGATTGCCAGCTTGCTCTGAACTGATGTGAGGGGAATGTTACTAGTAGGCTTTTAAAGTAGTTGAACATTTCACCTGGGGAGGTAGTTTTTTTCATGAGGCATAATTTATTTATTTCCTTTGACTTTGAATGCAACTTGACGTACTCGTATCTCCTCCAACTAACGAGTTCATAATTTCCGGATATTTCTAATTCCTCTGGCAGTAAATTAAATTTTCTAACACCGTAGTTGTCACATTCTCGGTAGAGACATTTCTTATCAATATCACCATTCAGGGAATGACACATGGTACCAGCAATTAAGTCATTCAAATGTTCATCAACAATAGGATGGTCTCCAGTAGAATAATTTGAACGAATAATTTTTTGTCTGAAATTCATGCAGCATTTGAAGAGACTACGAGCCTCTACGTGGTAGCGACAACAGCATGTTTGTCGATCCTTTGGACGAATAGATACAATATAATATGGTTTGCATCGCTCAAATGTACGCTGGCACATTTTTATTTCTTGACGTTTTCTTTTAAAATCATTGTAAACCTCGGTTTGTGTTTTCTCTAAAACATGGACGGCATGGCTTGTATAAAGTTTTGGCCCTAATCGCTCTCGTTTTATGTCATTTTTATTTCCTGTTGGTCTGGAGTTCTGTGGCTCAATCCAAAAATTATATGCGATTTGTTTTTCTGCTTCTGTTATTTTATCATTTCGCGTTTTCCTTTTTGTTACAGTAAAAGAAGATTTCTCGGTTGTCAAAACCCTTTCCCGCTGGATCTTGCCTTCAGATATTCGCCTCACCGGAATGCCCAGTTTTTTTGCTAGAACCTTTTTCTTCCTTCCCTTTTCTGCGCTATTACCGGAAACGGACGCACAGATAATATTCATTGCAGCCCGCGCATCATCAGATCTTTTGCGTTTTACCGTATCAATTACCGATTTAACATCTTGGAAAACGGTTTCGTTTATTTCTACTATCTCATTTATTTCAGGAGATGGTAGTTTTTTATCTTTCACAAGTGCATTTATAGTTGGAGATTTTCTATCAAGATATGCTGAAATAACTGCTGTCCTTTTGTACGGAGACTTCGGCAAACTTTCAATTAATTTTTTTACTGCACGGTGTTTCTTTGTTCTATTGGAAAATATGAGATTCAACTTCCCATTTTGTCCATTGTCATTCAAGATTACTTGTTTTCGGTGGCGAAAATTTTGTACCCTGATTTTTGTTTGAGTGCGAATTTTTTCGATCTTTTCTTTCTTGCGACTTCTTTCCTCTCGTTTTCTCAAAGCATCTTTTGAAATTTGCTTTATTTTATACTCTTTCTTTTGGATTTTTTTTTCTCTTCTTTTCTCTTTTCATACCAGTCTTTCTTTATTTTTGCACGTTTTTTTCTTTTTCTCTTCTTTTGAAAGTCTTATTCTCTCTGATGTTGAGATCATTTTTTCCCCTTAAATTAACATAAATATACGTAGTATTTGGTCATAATGAAGTAATTTAATTTTAATTATTTTAGCCAAATATTTATATCAACAAATTTTGCGACTGGTAATGATTATTTTATTAATAAAAAAAGAAGAAGACATTATCAACATGCAGTATCATTGACGCATAGAAATTATACAAAAGAAATAATCGAGAAATTAAATACTAGTGGAAATGTAAATGTTGTATAAATAATAATTATATATAGTCGAAAAAGGGTAAAATAGAAATTAAGCATTTTAAATGCAATTTTTTATCCTTATCCTTATTTTATTCAACAGTCCGCATTGTAAAATTTTGTCTCTGCATGTTTATTCACTCCTTCCAGTTTAAGAACAAGCCTTGCCGCTATACATCATTCTGATCTCTTTTAAACGCATTTTCATATAACGTTGAAGCAGAAAACGATGTACACGTCATATTTTTGAAAGAACTGGACAAATATGTTGAACCTACTAAATTGCGTGTGAAGTATTCATTATTTGAGTAAATTTATCAATCTTACATTCATTTTGATCATTTCAATAAGCACATTACGCAAACTTAGCAAATTTTGTTATAGACAAAAAGATTTTTGAATATAACTCCTCGAAATACGGCTGGTACTTCTTTTTGCACGTCATTTTAGACTCTGGACATTTTTGTTGAACTTGTAGTCTATATATTCTCTACAGAGCATGTCTATTGTTTACAAGCCGAATGAAATATTTCAAATCTATGGGAAAATCACATTATTCTGATATAATTTGTTTCTATTTAAACATTCTTGTAAATGAGAAAAATGAAAGTATATATTGATATGTACGTTTTCAATTACTTGCGTTACATTTGGCTTTTCCCTCTTACTTACCCCTTTATTCTTTCTTGCCACCATTAAATCCAAAATCGTTAATGACGTCACAGACGGCACGGATTGCTCTTGTTTAGCGGAAAATTTGAGAACAATAGATTCAGTTTTGAACTTTCTACACTGGAAAAATGCACGATTCCTGCTAAAAAGTGTAACGCGTTACACGCGTTATACGTCTCTAATCTATGCTATTACAATGTTATATCTTACTTGAAATTTATTTAAATGTTATTTTCTGACTGGAATCAGGTAGTTCTATTCAACAGCTATTTATTGATACCAAAATCACCCATATTGCGAGCATTGTATTCAAATAACCGACGGTTTTAATAGGCCTCGTACTAAATTTGTAAAATGACACCAACATCGCGCGTAACGTCTTTCTGATCGAGTACCCGGTTACTCGGATGATTTTTCGTTACAGTTACCATATCCATTATTTACCTCATCCTTTCGATTTTGATTTTAGATGTCACTCGAAACGGGCAGTTTGTTTTTGTTTAAGAAAATAATTTTATCGACACACGAAGAAGACAAAAAATATAGTCGTCAATCACATTTTTACAATGGCTCTCGTTACTTTCCCCCCCCCCCCCCCCCCGATGCATGTTGCGATGAAGGAGAATACTTGTTAATTTGTAGTGTCCAGTAAATTGCTGGTTTCCGAATAATGTTTTAATCTTAGGTGATTTAACATATTTGTAGTCCTATCCGTATACGATAATTCCCATTCACATAATCTATATTTTACAGATCTTGAATCAGCAGTTCTTTTAAAATACTTCCAACTTTATATGTCTGCGGTGGCATCTTATTAGTCCCCTACCGGTGAAACCGGAGGGGACTATAGGTTTGCTCTGAGTCTGTCCGTCTTTCTGTCTGCCTGTCTGTCTGTCTGTCTGTCTGTCTGTCCGTCTGTCTGTCAGTCTGTCTGTCCCTCTGTCTGTCTGTCAGTCTGTCCCACTTGGTTTTCCGCACTTTTTTCCTAAACGACCTTTTCAATTTTTAACACTTTCAGATATTGAGCTGATTTTTGGTATGTAACTTTACCTTTATTAGTTATAGATCAAGTTTGCATTTCGTTCCGCTTCATTGATTTTTGACGGAATTATGGCATTTTCAATTCTTAACGGGAACCAGATTACACTTGCCGGTAGGGGACTAGTATTGCTTATGCAATACTCTCAGCTTTTTAAATTATGTTCCTTTGACTAGCACAGGTGTAAATGAGGTAATTGTAACTCAGGTCTTCAAAACTTTTATACTCCCTGGCCATCAAAGCTATCAATTATATACACTGTAAAAAACTAATCAAAAGAAATCAATCCTATTTGTGAACCACCAGATCAAGTCTAACGGTAAATAAATTTAGGGAAATTTATATACATTTCTAATCAAAATAAAATTCATTTTCTACATACGTATATTTACTATGTAAAATGTATTTTTATCCGAGTAACCGAGTAGCAGTTTTACTAATCGATACTCGCATCGTTCGACGGTTACCCGGGTACGCGTTGACAACACTAGACTATACACATTGTTTAAGAATATAATTTTATGTACATTTCATCGCATCGAAATATGAAAAGCTTAGGTGTCAGGTTAGCTGATGCCACAGAGGAAGATGAATAGATGATCCTAATTATGCTAAAATACATATATTCAAGCAGTTCCGTAGCTACAGTTTGAAAAGTTGGGGGAGGGGGGCAAAAATCTGACAACCAAAAAAAAAAAAGCCTTATACTGACTAAAGAAGGGAGGGGGAGGTAACTTCCCAAAATAATCTGACAAGCAGGAAAAAAGGGGGAAAAACTTATCTGTATAAATCCTGGAATTTTCCAGTGCTCCACCTTACAACAACAAAAATGAGGGGTGGGTGGGGGGGGGGGGGGGTGAGGGTCGGGGAACAAGTACCTATGAAAGGAAAATTTGCTATATCAAGACACTAAAATACTATACACAGATAAAGTGGTGTGGTGGCAAGCCTCCTCTGCCACCCCCCACCCCGCGTTCTAGGCCTGTTTAATCTCGCAAGATATTTGGTTTTAATTTAAAATAGATTTCATAAAAATTGTAAAGCAATTGTATTTCATTTCGCTCAGAAAAGTGACATCATTATGTGCACGTGCCTCTTTGTTATGTTTCTACTCCATAACTAAGACAGGGGTGAAGAAATTGAATTGTATAAACAATTGAAACTTTATTATTTTAACATTTTATATTAAAGTATGAAAAAAAGTTAAATAAAAAAAAAAGTTAACACATCATGGCGTATCTGAATTTATTTCCCATTAGAATTTTTCGGTGATACAGAAAATACATGAGGTGCATTTTCGCTTCGTAACAAAGTTAAAGGGGATAAAGAAAAGTGCGTGTATGTGAGTGAGTGAATGCGTGCTTATATCCGAAAATATTTTTTTATACCGGGATCGATGTGCTCTTTTGCGAGGGGATGACCCGCTTTAATTGCACGAGGTGCCCTTCTCGGACATCTATATAGACCTTTTCATATTTTAATATTACAAGTGCATTATATCTTTTATAAATTGAGCTAGAGTATTAATTAGAAAAAGAATACCTTGTGTGGAATTCAACAAGTATTAATTTTTCGACTGAATAAAAACTGTTCCTAGATCCTATTTAGAACACACACACCCCCACCCCCATTACGAAATTACTAGTACTAGATCTGCTCTAATATAAAATGAAAATAGTATGAGACTTCCCTCATGAATAATTACATACTAGTTCCTTGGAAGAAGAAAAAAATCTCAGGTTTATATTTGTCAAAACATTAAGGTTATTCAAAAATTGTAGTTTTTTAAAGACTGTTTGGAAACTGAATTTGACGCACGCGACGTCATTACGTTTTCAGTAAGTAACGTCAACGTTATTTTGAAGCGAGCTTACTAAAATGCTTATAAAATACTAAAAAAGTGAGATATTTTAAAGAGTGATGTATATTTTCATTCAGAAAGGGTTAGGCTATCGAAATTTACCAAAAAGTCAATTTGTGAAATTTTGACCTTAAGGGCCCTTTTCTCATGACGGCAGTCAAATAATTAAAAATGAGTTAAACCGTTATTTATTGATATTCAGCCAGGAAAAAAAGCATACGAATTATTGAAACTTATTTCAAGACGTTCAGAGAAAACGGAAAACGACATAAGGACGATTTATATGTGTTACATGATTTTGTTTTCCGAATAAACAACAAAAAACAAACAAACAACCACAATCTGAGAGAAGTGAGTGAAAGTAACAAAAAGCAATAAAATGACATATTTCGTACAGTCATACAGTAATATGCTACTAACACAAAAGCGTATTCAATTCATCCTGAAAAATAGTGAAACACTATATATAATAAATAATAAATATATGTATTGAGGTGGTGATGAAAAATTGTTTCGAAAGTCATTTCATTCGTCATACATTTTAATCGTTAGTTTTTCAAAAAAGCCTATAAGCAGTAAATCTTAAGTATTAAAAATCGCACTACCTCTATGTCGACGATATTTTGATAATTCATAAAACATTGATTAGATTTAATTCTGTTGTTAAAACCATTACATCAATAAATACATGTAAATTATTCTGATATATATGACGTGCATTTTTAAATGTATATCAACACAAAAGATCGATCATAGTCACATAAAACAATGGGAATATAATCTTCAAAACTTTTATCCATTATCTTTATAGTCTCCATATGAGTGACAGATTCTCGAGAGGGACGTTAAACAACATAGAAACAAATATAATCTTTATTTCTGTAATAAGTTCAGAAAAAAAGGGAAATCGGATAATAGTTGTGAGTGTTTTTTTTTTTTTTTTCTCTCAGAAAATTGAACTATATATCTTTTAAGTCTGTTTGACCATACACACTCACCTACATCTCCTAAAAGTATTGTCTGAGTATCATGCATTTTGTGAAGAAGAATTATATTATATTTTGCTTTAACTTTAAAAGTTAACTTTCCTAATGCGAAATGTCTCACCTTTTTCAGACATCGTAATGGAAGATCCTTTAATTGTCGATATAAAATAAGAGTTGGTCATGTCTTCCGAGTGCCCTATAATTGTTGCAGTTATTAACATATTATTAATATCTTTCCTTTATTTTTCAGGCATATTTAAAACAGTAATTGTAAAGTTAAGATTCTTTAGATAAAAAAAGGGTTAAAAAATTAACGACAAAAACGTTCTTCTTTGGATCAATACTTTGCTACTCTTCTTACAGGTATTTCGGGTACACTGTCCATCGATGTGGTCACAACTAGATTTACACAAGTCTGGACATCGATTCATACACCACTTTCCAAATAACCCGTCGCTACATTTTTCAGTGCAATTCCAACGGATGTATCCATCTGGACAACCTTTTTAAACATAAATCTTAAGAATTTGAGAAGGTTAATATACAATAAACATGAAATGCTATGGTATAGAGCAAATGAAAAAAGTAAACCATAACTTATATACATGTAATATATTTGAATGCATTTAAAAGAATGATTACAAATACTAAAAAAATACTCTCCAGTTTGTCTAGTTAGGGCAAAAGTCGCTATGCATAAAAATCCCCAACTTCCAACTATCGTTAATGTTATAGGTATATCCAACAAAATAGATGGCAGTGATTCCTTAAGTTTGCATTTATACATGTATGTGTTAATAAAAAAGTAAATAACATTTTTTTTTTCTCTCTTATAGAAGAGAAATACACGAAGCATTGCATGTTACAAACAGTACCAACCAGACCCAATCTGGCACCCAAGCAGTCCCAGAAAGCAGTCCCCGGGACTGCTCTGGGACTGCTGTGGGACTGTTCTGGGACCACTGTGGGACTGTTCTTGGATTGCTCTGGGACAGCTCTGAGACTGCTCTAAAAAGCAAACCCAGCGATCAAATCAGTCCTTGGTACTGCTTTCTAAGACTAATTTGTTCACTTATGCGTGAAAATGATTCTGAGTGACAAGAAAGCCCCGCCCCTTATGTATTCTCAATTTACAGGTTTCATTTTGTACAGCAGTTTTGTTAACTTTCAGCAGAGAAGTTGTAAAAGTAAAATCAACTAGGATTTTCCATAAAAAAAAAAAATAAATAAATAAATAAATAAAATAAAAATAAAAATTAACAAGAACGGTTAGTTACTGAAGGAAAATGGGATATTAATATAAAAATTAATAGAAAAATTGATTAAATGTTGGTAACAATGAAAAGTTGTTTTGCTAGTTTATAAAGAAACGGAAGTCAGAAAATGATTTTTTTTTTAAATCCGTATATTCTACGTAAATGCAGGTGTTTGAATCAAAACATTTTTTAATAAATTAACGCTGTTAAATTATTTACTCAAAGTTTACATTATGCTATATCCTAAAGAAGGAAACAATCACGGCATTTAAGTTTTAGAAAATATTCAAAGCTGTATGCTTAACTGGAAAGTGATTATTTTTAAACTGTAAAGGCTGCTATCACGGAGAAAAAAAAAACAAAAAACATAAAATTGCCTTTTTTACCGCTTCAAAATAAAACTTAATAATTAATTCAAAAAAAGACAATCTTTTTTTTCTATGAAATAATGTCCCGTCATATAAGCAACGTAATTTATTAGTTGATTTTTTTTCCCGGATTAATTTTTAACTTATAAAAAAGTTTTGTTTAATATTTAAAATTATATTTTGAAATAAATATGGTTGAAAATATCGAAATCTGTATTATTGTATTTCTTATTTCTTTTTGTGTACGTTTTAGGAAAAACAAGATACATGTTACAACTGCATTGCCTGGCCGATTAAAAGCCGTACCCGGTGGGGTGTATAAAATATGTAAACACCTGGCTAAGTTTTCAATCGCCCTTGGGCATCAGTAGCAGATAGTCGACGCGTGTTATTTGGGTATCAGTGTTACATATCATTGATCATGCTGGTCAACAATGACATTTATTTCGTTCCTCAGACTTCAAAACCCTTGTTTTAATAAATATTGTATAAATGTATTTCAAGACTATTTGATTTCTAAAATATCTGAGATAGTCACCTGCATGATATACATGTACATGCACACTGATGTAAGGGCTGAGGAAATTGTTTTGAGTTGCGTAAAGATTCTTACAATAATTATATCGTCAAGTCAGTAAAAATAATATCGATAATATACTAGTAAGCAAAATTTGATAAAGAATTAATTGTCATCAGATTCATGATACACATGTATATTTTCTCAAGCTTCAACGTCAATGAAAAATGTATACGGAGTAATATGGGAATCGGCCCTGCTCTATAATTGTAAGATCTACTTCAAAGTCATTAAATTCTAGTCTAAAAATAAGCCATTCATTTTATTTAGCACATGATTAATTTTCTATTAAAAGATATACGGTAATCATGATCAATAAATCAAATTTGATAACCAATGATTTAATCTGGTTTCAAGTTAATATGCTACAAATGTAATTATTTAATGTGAAAGACTCTTTTCTTCTATCATCAATATTATTATTTTTTCTTATATATATACTGTATTTTTTTTAATTATTCAGAAATAAATGTCTCATAAGAATTGTACATATATTGTACATATAACATGTCTAACACTTTTTCTCCTAAAAAGAAGTGCATTATTAAATTTCAACTGCCTTTATATAACTGACATTGTTTGTTGGTACACTGTGTAATATCAGTTATGACTGAACTCCGCCCAATAAATTATTACCCCGCCTACTGGGACTGCTGGGATTGCTTTCTGGAACTGCTGGGACTGCTTTCTAGGACCGCTGGGACTGCTAGGACCGCTGTGGGACTGCTCAGGAACCGCTGTGGGACTGCTCTGGGACCGCTGTGGGACTGCTTTAGCAGTCCCAGAGCATTCCCAGAAAGCAGTCCCCGGGACTGCTCTAGGACTGCTTTCTGTCAGGTCGGGTCTGGTTGGTACTGTAGTCCCCTCCATGTGACTTCAAACCAGTGACAGCCCAAAAGTTAACAATCAATTTAGGTCTTTGACCTTATACATGGAGAAATTTGCACTTAATTGTAACTATCGAGAAATTGACACTCTCAACTTTCAAAGATTAATCAAAGAGAGGACAGCTGAAAATATAAATATTTATAGATAAACTTCATAATAATTATATATATAAAAAAAACACCAAATAAGAATAAAAAGATGTGTTTGTTAAACACGCATGTCACCTTTTGCAGTTCATAGTATTTCAAACTCCAAAATCAAGCTTAAAAGTTTCTGCAAAAGGAATACACATGTGAAATATGAAAGCCCAAACATAGTCGTTCAGAATTTTTTCCCGAAGTTCGTCTTTCAAAGGAACATATAGATCAGATTCCAAAGGAATATATGGTATCAAGATCGAAAGTGTTAGACATAAGGAAGGTTATTGTCATTAGGAATGCACTAGTGAAATAAGACTCAAAGCACTAAAAATGCATTTCCATGGTTACGTTTCTTTTTTTTTTCTCTCCAAAGATAGGTTGAAATTTAGGGTCAAAAGGTCAAAAATATTGTTTCCCAGAGAAAGTTCTTGTATCAAAAAATTAACATATGAAATTTGAAAGCCTGATAAGTACAAACCTTTCAAGTCGCCCGCGTGGCGCAGTGGTTAGAGCGTCTGCTCTAGAGTCGCGAAGTAAGGAGTTGATCCTTACGTCGCGGGTTCGAATCCCACTGTGGGACGTGGAGACCGGTCCTTCGGATGAGACCGTATAAACCGAGGTCCCGTGTCGCAGTAGGTGCTGGCACGAAAAAGATCCCTCACTGCTCAATGGCCGTAAGTGCCAAGTAGAGGACAAAATTTGCAGCTCTCCACCGGCAAGTGGTGGCGTCTCAATATGAGTGAAAAATTCTCGAGAGGGACGTTAAACAACAAACAAACAAAACATACAAACTCTCAAAGGTGCTGGTCATGGTTGATTGTTTTACAAACAAACAGACAGACAGACGGTCAGACCAAGACAATATAATGCATGATAATATATAGTGTTAATGTTACAAATAAGAGGTCAGTTTCATATATACTTCGTCAAATTCATGATTATAAATTCATAGCCCAAAATGTAAAAATTTAATTCTTCATGATACAAGGGAATGAAAATATATTCTTGGACAGGATGCAGATAACTCATTTCATATAAAGCGTAGTAAGCTAATACAAAAAATAATAACAATAAGAATTGAAATTATTTTTTATACATTCAACTTTTCCATATTTGTTTAAAATTTCAAACCATACAGGTACGGGGCATAAATGGTACATTGGTAAAACAACGAGCATGAAAAAAGGTTTTTAAACATGTGCCAATTCTTTCTTTTAAATTGGAAAAAAATAAATAAAATCAGAAATCACTTAATAAAAAAAAAAACTCTAATACTTGCTTTGACACATTTTTGTTGTTTCATTGTACATAAAATCCTGGCAGCATGGAAATCCCCTACTTCTCCTGTGATGGTGGATATATTCTCATTATTACAGCAAGCAAGAATATCTTTCGGGAAGAGTATATTGCCTTCATTTTTGATCATGATAATTGAAAGATTCATAGACTATATTGATGACTTTAAAAACTTTGTTTTGCAATAGAGTTTCAAAATAAAACTATATTGATATGATAGAAAAGTTTGCTTTACTACAGTGATAGCTTTGAAAATGTAGATTTATTATAGTTATCTGTCAAGTGTTTTTTTTTTTTTCTTTTTCTTTTTCTTTTTGTTTGTTTGTTTGTTTTGTTTTGATTTTTTTTTTTTTTTGGATAACTCTTAACATCTGGTTTAAATTCAAAAATAGTATTGCATACTTTGAAATGAAAAAAAAAATATCAACAAATATTTTGGGTAAAAAAAGAAAAATCTGTAAAATTAGACAAGCATTCTATATCAGAAATGACTTACTATAGTAATAGCTTTGCCACTTTGAATTACTTAAGATATCTTAAGATACAAAAGATATTAATTTGAAAACGTAAATTGTTTACTATAGTGATAATTCTGACATACTGAATAACTATAGACTGAACGCTAAGACTTAAATTTATAATGGCGATAAATTTAACACATTTCTTTACTATAGTTACAACTCAGAAACTTTGATTTAAGAGCCACTCTCTATAAGCACCAAAATTTGATGGAAAGCGATAGTCATCAATTTTAATAAAACTTTGGTGAATAAATATATACAACAAGCTAAGTATACTGGTATATACAAAATGATTGGATATTGATGTTTCCATGGAAACTAATAAGTCATATTTCTGTCACATTTACTATATTTTCTTTATAACATACGTTGATGAAACTCATAAACGCATCGACACAATTCAACAGGACTTATCCTGTAAAAAGTTTTTAGTTTTACCAGTTGACCCTCCAAAAATTGGAGTTGTGTTATTTTAGATAAAGAAAATATAGCCTGGTTAAAATTCTGTATTCCAAGGGGAAAATGTTAAATTTTATCAAGAGTTATTTCCCCTCATGTAACTCTTTTGTGCTTCCTGTGAAAAAGTGGAATGTTTTTTGGAAGCAGAAGACAAACAGAATGGGTTGCAGCTTCATTTTTACTACAGATTCCACATGTTCAGAAGATGTAATTAATTTGAATTCTGTAGATAGGAATAATAGGGACATAATACTAACAGAATGTGGTATTTTGCCGGAAACTTTTGAGAATATGTAAATTTACTCTTATAACTCTGCCGTCGAAACGAAACAGTGACAGAGTGACTTCAAGTCATGTACGAAGAAGAAAAACGTGTCAAGTGCAATTCCTTATAAATTTTCATGAATTCCATGCATTATCATCATTCCATACGAAGCAGAAATCCAGCAGACCGACCTCAGTCAATGATGTACTCAAAAATACACAGAGGATTTGGGCTTATTGTTCCTATTGGAACCCGTGGGTATGGAAATTATGGAATATTTATTATTTTAAAGTATGCATTTCTGTCTTTGATCAATGTTCTTATTAGGGTTTAATTAACATAAATGTATCGATAAATGTTAGCTGAAAATTTTATTTTTAAAAATTGGGCCATGTGGATGTTTATTTTTAACAAGCATATAATATTAAAACAAGATTTGTATGAATGAGATATCTTTTAATAATCTGCTCAAATACACTTAAATAAAATTTGAACTTTTAGCTATGTGCACTAGCTGTCTTCTGAAGTTGAATGCTCAAACAATTGAAGAGGAAGAAAAAGTGACAATCTAAAACAATCATCAGGTTTGTAACTTATTATTCATTTATTATGACATTTATAGTTCATTTTGTCAATTAGAATTTTCATAATAACAAACATTTGAATGTATGTTTGAAATTAGAAAGAAATAAATTGTGATAAAATGAATAAAAATACAAGACACCATCTAACAATGATTACAAGGTGACATCACATGCATTGATACATACTTAACTTGATCTATTGGAAATAGAATAATCAAAAATTTATTTACACTGTATTATTTAATTTATTTGAATGATCAAATATATATTAGCATTAGGACATGTGTATTTGTGTTCTATAAATTAATGTAGGCCTTAAAAATGTTTTACTTAGTTCTAGAATATAAACATCTTTTAGTTAACAATAAATACAGCGTTTTTGTCACATTACTTTTGACATGGGTAGCTTAATGTGCTTAATTATTTTTTAGGCTCAGCCACACCTTAATGAACATGAAAAGCTAATTCTTGTTCAAATACCACCCTTCTTCAGCTGCTGTGGAGATGGACACTGTCAAAGAAGAGACATTTGAGGAGGTGAACAGAGTTGGTTTTTTTTCAAAATATAAAATCTGCAAGAGTCCCAGAATGGCAAACGACCATGTGATCGGACAGCAGCTACATTTAGTCAGCTATTACAAGATATGTCATTCAAGGCCATGATGTTCTAACAGCTCATTCAATGAAAGAGGTACCATATACATGTACATGTATCTACATTGAAGGAGGAATGCCACACCAGAATTTTATTTAATAGATCTTTAAGACATCCCTTTTAAACTATGGTTTCAGCAATGAGAGACCAATATTAGCTCTTAATTATTTTATATAATTTTTGGGGGCATTTTTTCAGAGAAAATAAAAAAAAAATGTTTTATTTGCAAACAAATACTTTATAGTTTAAAATTTGCTGTTAATACCAGTAAGTGCAAAATATGAAGGTCTCACTAAAATGTAAAGAAAGGATAAAAAGACAATTAAACTTTGAATGCTGAAACCATAACTTTAAAGCAATGTCTTAAAGATCTATGAAATAAAATTTTGGTGAGACATTCCTCTTTAATTTTATTTTGCACCATTAACCAGCACTGCTGAAGTTTAAACAGGAATAGCAAATTCGATTTCAAATGAGATGTAAAATGACTACATGTAAAATACATGTAACTTCATTGAATGTTATTTTTAAATATCTAGTTATGATCAACTGGTCAAAAGAAGATTTCCTGATAAGCAAAAAAGGTTATTACACATAAAACTATTTTTTAAAAGATAATACATGACTTGGTTTAATTTTTAACTACATGTATTTCATTCTTTTTTTCAGGCAATTGAATAATCTCTGAAATCTGTAAATTACAGAGTCAGTGTGGTTGTAGATGCATGTACAGAATATAAAAAAAAGAAAAATCTACTAGCGTGCAATAACTTCTCATTCTCCCTTTCTAGAATAAGAGCATGGAAAGCTTACAAAAATGGTCCAGGTAAACTAAATTATAAAAAAATCTGAGTGAAAAGTAACACTGAACATTTCAAAAAATATTATAAAAGTACTTGACATTGTGTACAGCTCAAAGACATTCACAGCACCCCCTATGGTTGCATACAGTAAACACAAGAATATAGGTGATCTGATCATGAGATCCAAATTAAAATCGATTGAAGTTCAAAGCAATTGATTGATTTATGCATAAGGTAAACCCCTGATGAGGCGGACCTTATTACAAATATGAAATGACATGTGCTATTAAGGATGGATTCTTCTCATATTTCTTATAATGGCAGAATCTTGATTTTCTGAATACTCAATATTCAGACTGTTTACACTTTTTTAACATCCAAAAACTTTGGTGTCATCGGCCTTGATTTTCAGTCAAGGTCATTTGAAAGTCAGTCCTAAAAATAGTACTTTTACTCAGAGAAATTTGAAATTTATGCATATGAATAAATTTTGCTGACTGAAAAAATATCTTTCACCATAAAATTAAAGTTGTTACTTATTTTTGATGACTAATTCATATGAAATGAGCTGGTGAAAAGATAACTTGAAATCCTTTATATTCAATAAATACATTTAATCCGAATTTCCTTGATATTTTTTCAAAATTCTCACTTTTCATGAATTCACGTGAAATTTCATCTCAATTTTTACAACTGACCATATAATGTCAAATATTTAGATTTTTGTCTGATGAATATTCAAAGGTTCAAGATTAATTTACAAGGTAAAAAAGATATAGTAATCAGGCAAATTATCAAAAAAAATTTAGCCCGAATTTGCTCTATACTTTCTGACATCTTCAATTTACAGAGTATTTTTAATGTCTATAAGAAAGATTTTTACTCCCCAAAAAATATATCAATTTGGTGTAATTGTGACATAAACATTCATTTCTACCAGTTATACATTCTATTTTTATGGTATTTTACACTAATGATATTCAAAATATCCATTTCGAATTTCCTCTGTCTTTTTATTCTTATGAATGTTATGTTTGACAATTTTATGAAATACATCAATTTTCTAGTGGCAATTACAGAAAAATTATCACATACATTCTTCACATGCACAGGACTAATTCAAAGCAACTTAACCTTCAATATAACCAGGAATAAATAATAAACCTTCCAAAAAATTATGAGAAAAATCATACATAAAATTTTTATAGACTAGAAAAGATTTCAAAACATTATTTATGATATAAACATGTATAGTGAATATGCCATATGAATCTAGACATTCAATGTTTACATGTATAGTGAACATGCCATATGAATCTAGACATTCAATGTTTAATTAAGAATATCAGAGGGACTAATATACATGCCTATACATGTATATGTAGTTATATACATATAGGTCCCTGGTATTATGTTATTATTGGATATTTTACATTTGTAAACTGAGCTTTGAAAACAACAAACAAATTCAAAGAATTGTGGTCCCCCGCTTTCGATGTCTTAGTGGATGGGATGCCATTATTTATGGCATATTGTAACTGTCTTGTTTGTTTGTCCTGTCTTATCTGTGCATCATACAAAAAAAGACATAAATTATTGAATTAATAACAGTTATGGCAAAGACTATAGCTTCTCAAAACTACATCAAACTTCAAGATCAAGGTCATGAGGTCAAATATCGTAATAAAATCCAAAAGATCTTACAAGTGATGCACATGTAAAAAAAAATATCAGAAACCAGAGTATACAATCAGAAAGATCTTGAAACAGGTAATGCACATGTCAAATGTAAATACCATATCTTCTCTCTATCAAACGTTATTAGCAATGATAAACTTTTAAAAAATTAGGTCAAACTTTAAGTTCAAGGTCATGGGATTAAAAATCATAGTACATTTGGAAATGCTTGTCACAGGTAATGCACTTGTCAAATATGAATGCCCTATCTTTGCTCCTTCAAAAGTTAGCAAACTGATGAAATGTTTGAAAATTAGGTCAAACTGGAAGGACAAGGTCACGGGGTCAAATATCATAGCATATTCAGAAACGTTTTGACACAGGTAATGCACTTGTCAAATATGAACACTTTATCATATGTCATTCAAAAGTAATCACCGAATATAAAATTTTTGAAATTTAGGTCAAACATGAAGGTCAAGGTAAAGGGGTCAAAAATTATAGCATGCTTGGAAACACTCTGTCACTACTAATGCACATGTCAAATATGAAAGCCCTAACTTTTCTAAATCAAAAGTTATAAACAAAGATAAAAATTTTGAAAAGTAGGTCAAACTTCAAGGTATTGGTCATGGGGTCAAAAATCATAGTACATTTGGAAATGTATTCTTACAGGTAATGTTCATATTTAATATGAAAGCCCCATCTTTTCTCATTTAAATTTAATGGCCAATTTAAAGAAATGTTAATTTTTTGAAAAGTAGGTCAAACTTCAAGGTCAAGGTCACGGGGTCAAAAGTCATAGTATAATTTCGAAAGGTCTTGTCACAGGTAATAAACAGGCATAATATGAAAGTCCTATCTTTTCTCATTCAAAAGTTATGACCAATTTAAGGTAATGTTAATTTTTTTGAAAAGTAGGTCAAACTTCAAGGCCACAGGGTCAAAATTCACAGTATATTTGGAAAGGTCTTGTTACAGGTAATGTACATGTGAAATACAAAAGCCCAATCTCTTCTCACTCAAAAGTTATGGCCAAGATTAAAGTTTTTGTGACAGACAGACTGACAGACGAATGAGATTTAATGTCACCTCTCTTTCGCGAAAGCAAGGGACAATAAATACCTACACACATTTATAAGTATATAGTTTATTCAGCAACAATAAATATAACTCCTCAATGTGATCATATATTGCGTAAACTTAATTTGCTGGAGTTTTAAGATAACAAAAAAGCCATCTATGACAATCAAATGCCCTTTGACATCTTTGCCTGAAAATGACATCCTTGAACTTTGTAACAATAATATGCATGCAGCTATCAAACCTAATTTCACATTTAGATGCGAAATACTTATTCAAGGATGAAATATCTTTTTGAGAATTTGTAACACAAACATTTATATATCAGTGTCAATAACTTGTATTGAAATTGAATTAAAAATTACCTCTTGAGGGTTTCTACTGCAAGTACATGACTGTATATTTCATTTGTAAAAATCAAAATTTTAACCCGGCCACTACCAGCAATTTTGTACGGCATGCTCTTGCTTAAAATCACCCTTTAACTAAATGATCTAAAGCAGGCACATTTTTATGCATTTCAGAACTGTATTTTAAAATTGTATCTGTATTTGCAAATGTAAAGCAACTGAATACATAGAGCTAGGTATATATCATTTACAAGTTGTTGTAATGCCAGTACATGTACATGTAAATCTTCACATTGTATTCTAATGAAAGATAATGCTTGAAAAATTCACTCTGGGAATAAGATTTCAAATCTGAATCACAGATTTTGTAAAGTAATCACATTCTACAAAGCGTGCACTGTATCGGGTACTTGAGAATCAAATAATTAAACGTTATATAATTATAAATAAAACTATTTTTGACTGAAAGTTTCTGAAAAAAATCAAGAATGGAATCATGCAACAAGCAGCAGTGACTCTGATAACATGCATTGACTTCCACATTTCTAAAAAAACATTTCTTTGATCAGATAAATATGTGATTCCTGCTTCTGACATGATATATTCTGAGAAAATCTCTTTTTCACAGACAGCCATCATTCATTTGATGTGAGAATTTCTTCCTGAACATGTGTCCACCTGGTGAAAGTCAGAATTTTTTGTTGACCTATAATTTTAAAAAAAAAGTAATATATTTTACATAGCAGCACAGATGCTGCATTACATGATAGTTAGATAAAGTTGTGTCTATATTTCTTATACATGTACCTCAATAGTCCATCTGCCAGCACTCCCTGCTCAATCATCCTGCATTTTGACCTCCAGTCTTTTTTCTAGTCTAGGGTAAAGCAGGGTTGTTTTTCTCCTAAGAATTAAAGATGAACATCCCTTTTCACTATTTTTTTTTTCAAATTAATGAAAATTGATTATAAGATTAAACAACTTATCTCATCTGTATTTTATTTATTGATTTCAATGAATGAAGATATTTTAATAGATTCTACCACATGTATAATGTCTTATATTATAATGTGTTGGATATAAATAAATAGACATTTTTTATCTTAAAAGTACAGAAAAGTAAAAAGACAATAATATAAATAGTTTTTAACAATAATGTTTCATTTTGCTCTATTTATTAGACAATTGTGTGTTTCAATATTATTGATATTTCCACATACAATATTAAGTTATTTTTCCGTTTGATTTGTACCCAAGCGGAACACCTTACTTTTCTAATAACTTGATGATTGTTGTGTCTTGAACAAAGTAGTCTAGTTAAAAATATAAATTTGTTGTAATCATATACAAAAAATGCTATTTTTGTGAATTATTATTCATAAACCTGACGAACACACGAAATATATCCTCTTCAAATGTTGACAAGTCGGGGGAATAAGCAGACGAAATATTGATAACAGATCTATAATTTCCGTGCGAATTCCCATAAATCAATACAAACCAGCATGTAATTGAATTCAATTTCAAAATTATAAAAATCTTCAGACATATAACGTTATAACTAACTTACATGCTCACTGCACACGACATGACATCAGACGAGGCAACGTGGATCTGCAATCTTGCACATGTTTGTGACCTTCAAGTTGATCGGAATGCCCCGGGCATAAATAACTATGATTTAATTTGTCATAACTGTCCGTGGGCTTCTGGAATGCTTCAATAATGTTCACAGTTTGTAGGTTTTACAAAACAACCCTCTCGGGGTTTTCTACGGAAAATGATCTGGACATGTTGACATTCGCTACCGAACTGCGAATATTATGGCGATTGTCGCAAATCCAAGAAAATATTACGAAAAATTTATATATTTCAAAAGAAATAGATTCAACATTACTTAAACTGACAAATTAACTAATAGTTTTTCCTTCAGTATAATTAAATATGAATTTTGCATTTTACGACTTGCATAATTTATGGAGACCCATTGACGACGTAAAATGCTGACAAGAATCCATCCTTAATACCGCCGAAACACTCTTAAGTAATTTTGACACACAAGCAATTGACCAAATGCTTCATTAAGAGTGTCGGGTTCTAATAAGTTTAAGACATGTCTGGATGTTAGGATGCCGTCGTTTTTTTGCACACGAGTGAAAAGTAACACTGAACATTTCAAACAAATATTATAAAAGTACGTGACATTGTGTACAGCTCGGAGACAACACATTTTCTTTGTTTAGAACAAAATTGGAAAATAGTCAAGCTGATTAAATATATGTTAAAAGTTTTAATATTTATTCTTTAATTGAAATATGTGAAACAAAAAGAGAAACTTTGAGAATGGAGCTTAAACTAGACTTTCAGATAACTTGATTTAATTGGGTGGCCAAATTATTGCTGCTACTATTCCTATTATCCCTTCTTTTTATGTTTGTTATATTTACTAAATGCTATAAGATGTATGTCTTGGGCAATAAAGATTATATATTATCCCATAGATAAAAAAATGGTTAAGTTTACGTCAGTTTTAACTTGACAGTGTTTTCTTAAGTAAATCTTTGCAGCTCCCAATTAAATATGAGAATGATTTAAATATATATTTTGCAGGAAAACTTATCTCTTCCCCAACTATACGAAAAGTGGATCCTTTTCAAATTCAAAGTGAAGTATCCCAGGGAGCATGTGAGATTGTTTTTTCACAGTCTGCCACCAAAAATTAAGAGAGAGGAAAACATTTACACTTGTACCAATGATGGTTGCACCCTATTGTTCTTTAAATTTTCCTTATAGATTATCATGTACAGTCTCCTGTGTGATTGCTACATGTAAGTGGGGTGCAGTAATAGACTTCTTATTTTACAGTTTTAATTCTGATGTAAAATCCTGTTTTTTAGTGTTCAATCAGTTATGGTACTAGTAATGGGCCACTCTCCTTGTAAACAGCTTGATGCCAAAATGTCTCTCAACATCAAATACAATATCAAATTGTTTTAACTGAATAAAAAACATATTTATCATATTTCCAAAACCAGATTTGTTATATTTTTTTTTCAAAACAACCACTTTTGACAAGGATATCATAGGCTTCCTTTTAATAAAAATGAAAGAGGAACAGAATGTTCACACACACAGAAAGAGAAAGCTTCATAATGCTAAATTTCCATACAGAAGAGTCTGTATTAAGTGTAAGTACTAACTAGAATGTCTGTGTTTCTGAGCTAGAAGTGACTAGTAAATGGTCAAAATCCAAGGTCAAAAGGTCAAATTATCGATATCAAGGGGAAGGCCTTGTAATAAGAAATATACATGTGAAATATTAAAACCCTAGCACCAACTGTTCAAGAGGTATGGTCAAGGTTAAAGGTTATCAAAAGTAGGTCAACCTCCAAGGTCAAATGGTCAATATTGTTGGTATCCATGGGGAGGCCTTGTTACGTGGAATACACCTAAGAAACATGAAGGCCCTAGTAGTGACTGCTCAAATGTTATTTCCAAAATTAAAGTTTTTAAAGTGGGTCAAACTCCAAGGTCAAAAGGTCAAAATAATTTACATCCATGGAAAGGTCTTGTCAAAATGTATATACGTGAAGTATGAAAGCCCTAGCACCAACTGTTCAAAAGTTATGGACAAGGTTATTTGCAAAATTGGGACAAACTCCAAGGTCACGATGTCAAATATGTGGTACCCAAAAGAAAGGTTTTGTCAAAGGAAATACACATGTGGAGTATAAAAGCCATAGCTCCAACAATCAAAAGTTATGGGCAAATAGGGCATTGTTAAAGTTTTTGCAGATAAACAGACAGACAGACTGGCGGACAGGGCAAAAACTACATGTATATACCCCAAAATCTTCGATTACGGGGGCACAAAAACATATAATAAACATATTATAATCATTCGTACCAAAGAAATAATAAAAACACACTCATATAGATCTAATTTTGTTTTCTTGCTGTCAAATGAAAAAAAAACATGCTCTTTAATCCCTTGTCTAAACAGCTATTGGAAGACCTGTTGCTAAGGAAAATTCAACATGGCTATTTCCATAGCAACCACTCGAATTTTTCAGAATAAACTATGATATATTCCTCTTCTAAACATTATCTCATATGATGAATAAATGTGATATTGATTGAATTATTTTACCATGATTCACCCTCTGTCTGATCTTAAAGAGATCAGTATTATAACTATAACTCATACGTATAGAACATTATATAGCATATCATATAAGATGAAAGGTTACCATGGCAACTATGCATTTAACAACGAACACATTAACATATTAAGAATTTCTTATGAAATTATCAGTTTAATTGATGTTGAGCTGATTGACTTTTTTTGTTATTAAATGAGGCACAATATGAAAATCCCATGTCTATATTTACAACAAAAGCATCGTAAATGAACATAGTTGCCATGACAACTAGTAAAATTTATTAAAAATTAAAATTCTGGATTAATATTTGTAAGATTGTTTCATATTTTAGTTTTTCCAACATCTTTTAATCCAAAAAAATTATATAAACCTAAATAAATCTATCTTGGAGTATTTTTGATATTGCCATGGCAACAATTTTGAAAGGCATTTATTTTGCCTTTAAGAAAAAACACAACTTTCATTTTTCAGTATTTTTTCCCTCAATGTCAAATTCACATTATGCTTAATTGAGATGGAAATCTGTCGTTGCATTTTTCTTTAGTAAATGCTCAAAAATGTAATAAAAAAGCATTTCCACAATATTAATGAATTTAGCACAATATTGATATTTTGGCGATTAAATTAAATGCAAAGATGATAGTCAAATATTAATTATTTGCATCATTTTTGTTGCTTTCAGTCTAATTCTGAAGCAGATATATTTATTTTTTATTTAACTATATTGGTGTTTTAATTTCATTTGTTTAAAAAATGTCAAAAACAGTGCTGTGAAAGGCATGCAGGAGGCCATATTTAGTGATATGTGGTTACCATGGTAACGACACCCCTAATAATTTTTTTTTGCTAAATTTCAAGAAAGGGTGTTGTATAAGTAACAATTATAAAATTTGATCAGAATCTGTAACATCACCTTTCCACCGATTATTGAGATATTTTGGTGCTTATAGAGAGTGGCTCTTAATACAGCTAACCAAAGTAAATCTGGTTAACAATATTTTTCTTTTGTACTTTTTTAATGAGGAAAAATAGACAATTCTCAGTCATCCCTATCACTTCATAAAACCTGGATTAACACATGAATTTTGTATAAAACGAATTAAATGCATTTAACAATACCCTTCCTTTCTGCATTCTTCTTCAAGCTGGTTTCCTAGTACACCCAGGCATGAAAAAATCACTAAAACACAAGGCCTCATTTCATCACAAATGAAAGCTATAATGTAATATTCTAACTGAAAATAACTTCCTGATTTACCAACATATAAACAATATTGCATTGCTACATCAAACAGGATATATGTAAAAATAGTATGATAATGAATTGTTTGTGAGTGAAATACCTTGAAAAGACTTGTATTTTCTCTGACATTTTTTGAGTGATGTTTCGAACGTTTGTTAAAATTAATTATGTATGGAAGATTGAAGCAAACCGCATTGTATGATTAAAATAAAATATTTACTTTGTATGTTATTCCATTCAGCCAACTATGAAATTGATATAGATGAAATCTGTTTATATGGTCACACGTAGAAATGTACACGGAAAAACTTGAGCAAAAACGAGGTTACAATGGGGTTAGTGCAATAATGAGATAGTTACAGAAATATAATGACATAGGGCAGAAAAAAATCAAATCTTCAAAATTTCTTCTGATTTTCAGCATAGTTAATATCCATGAAAATAAAAGATTGTATTTCAATAACATTGGTGTGTAAATCACAAAGACTTGCATGTGCGCATATTTTTCAAACAGGTTGCGTGAAAGGTCTGTGCTAATTTACACACTATTTACACTCCCAAAGCTAAAAAAGAGGCTGCTTTTATAACACTGCAAAATGTAATAAGGATCCATTTCAATTTGTAAGAACTTTAGAAATGCGAAAAAGCAATCACGAATTTGAAGCTGTATTGAATGGTATATTTAGAACAGTAATCTGTAAAATGTGTATCTCTATAACTGAACCCTCTTCATATCGTTTATTTTTATTTATTTGTTTTCTTCTGTTCTCCATATTGATATTCATTTGAATTAGTTTTCATACAAAACTTACAAATAGCATTTGGAGATGAGTCTTGCATTCATATGAGCACTTTACGAGATAAGTGAATGGTAAAATTTATATCCCTGCCTCTACTTGGCCAGAACTTGCTTTGACAGAACTGGGCAGTTTTTCTGCTCTCTGTTTAAAAATCCGTGACATTTACATCTCATAAAGAATGACAGAACATCACAATCTATAAAACAAAGCCCCGGATCAGACCTAGGTCTTTGGTTGAGCTACGCTTTTTTGTGGATTTTTAAAGAAATAATCAACGCTGCTTTAAAACGGGAGGTTGATGTTGGAAAAGCTGAATTTATCCCCTTTGTCATATATGTAAAGTATGGTTATAAGTTTGCCATTATTGTTTGGAGTTAGTATAAAATCTAAATATGAATCAGATGTAGCTGACTCTGTAGCGCATTATCCATTCTATATGAGTCAATATGCTAAAAGACGCACTTCACTGCGAGGACAAAATGTGACATCTATAAAAAGAAAAATATGCCCTAATGAAAAAAATGAAAGGAAAAAGTGCAACACTACATGTACCTAGAGGATAAATAATTTCTGTTTGAAAAATAATCATGTAAAAATATATCTAGGCCACGGAAAGAACTCTAGGATCTGGAAATTTTATCAAAGAAATACTTATTCCACATTTCTGCATGCACCCTAACCAAAATTTTACATTTTGGTACATAATACGAAGAATTTTCATCAATTTTATGTAAAACATACGATTCTAGCAGCACTTCCCAAGTACTGTAGACACTGGATTTTGATTGAAACAAAAAATTTTGTTTCAAAGTATGAGGCATATTTTGAACTTCTGCAGTTTTTTTTTTTTTTTTTTTTTTTTTTTTTTTTTTTTTTTTTTTTTTTTGAACCAGAGAGGAAAGGATAATTGGGATTTTAAAATATTAACTGTCTTCATTATACGAAAAAAAAAGAAATTAAAATAAATCAGCGTAGCCTATTCTTTATCTTTGATTCCTTATGAACAACACAATATATGCACGCTTTATGCTTTTAAACTCCCATTTCATATATTTGTATACATGAATTATCGCTACATTTCATATTCACTCAGTTACAATAATGTTTTAAGAGTCTATATACCTTTCTTAGTAAATCTAAGCTTAAGAAAACATATAGTAATTCAGATTTTTGTTTACAAATAACAATTTCCTTATACAAGTCAAAGCTTAAAATTGTTCTTATACTTAAAAATCTAACATTTCGAATGTTTTTTGAATGTTTTACAGATCCGTTCAAAGAAAGTTCGATGCTGGATCGCTGGGTGGATGTTGTACCTTTCGATTAGTTGCTACTTCAAACTGAACGTAGGATCAGCTTTGCACTCGTTTGTTTTTGACATTTTGGCATTACAGATAAACGAAATAAACATTTATCGCAAACATGCGAAAAATGCGATATATCTTTATAACAGTACAATGTATAACAAAACATTTATTAAATGTGTTCTCGGGCAGAATTTGCATGTAGCCGATTCCTCGAATCAAACTGTTTGCAAACAGTTTGAATCTTGGTTCCAACAAACGCATAATTCCCACATACCAAGAAATGACTTATAACATATTTCAGTTAAATTCGTTAACTGAATAAACATTTTTGAAAGATTTGAAGCGGAAAAAAAATATCCTTATCAGCACTTTGAAAGATCTAAATTATATAATTGTCATAAAGGAATTAAAAAGCAATCATGCCCTACAAAAACTAATGAATAGACACATGTTCATGTATGTGTTGCAACTTAAGACTTTAGCGTATTTAATAAAATCTTAGTGTAGATAACAAAATAAATGCTTTCCAATCGACAATTACAAATAAGACAGGGAACAAAAAAAAAAGACATAATTTTTTTTTTAACAGAAATTTTCGGAAAAGAGAGCATCTCTTTCACAGCAGTTTTAAAGAATAGTTTATAGTAGTTAATGAAGTGTTGCAAATTATAAGGTATAAAAGGTTAAGTTAATATGTATCACATGTAGATCAACATGCATATATTTGTAAGCTTATAATGCACAATCATCTGGCATTGCTCCATCAAATTTTGCATCTATATTAAACAGCTGTAACCATGAGGAAATGTATCCTGATGACCGCACTCAGTGTGTGCATTTCGATAGATAAGCAAAACGTTTATCATTTTACAGAGATGACGAGAATTTTAATACAGATCTTTCTTTATTGTGGTTGTTTCATGGAAGTGCATGGAGAATATTGCAAGTATGTTTGCCAGTATTTTTTCTGTATAAGAGCTATTTCAGGTCATTTCAAATCCTCTGACCTTGTACATGTTATATAAATATAATATATGTAGGGCATTTAAATATTTCCTTAGTTAAGAATGAGGTTAAAATAAAATATGTAGATAACGAACAGTATTCAAGCTCAAGTATTGCACTATGTGCATGTTAATTTTCTTAATAATTTTTTACACTTCTTGACCGTACGATAAAAAGTCATGTACATATCATCTGATTTCTATCGTTGTTTCAGAGAAAGTGAAAATAAAACCTGCTGCTCAAATTACATCTATAATTTTACAACAAAACAGTGTCAAAGTGAGTAGATTATAAATATCTATATCAGATCTTACATCTCATTTTCAAGGTGTATTTGACACCTTGGTTGACTGATTTTTTTTCAGTATGTCCTGACGGATATTTTGACAAAAACTGCAGTAAGAAATGCTTTCCAGGATTGTACGGAAAAGAATGCAACATGTACTGCCCACCTGAATGTAAAAAAACATGTAATTACGTCACAGGAGTATGCCCAGGTACATCCTCGTTAGTAGGAAAGTTACTATTTCAGTCTATAGAATACTGTAAAATATAGTCTAACCTGATTGCATATAGTTAAAATAATTGGGTTTTTTTTCCTTTTGTTTACAATTTAGTACACTAGATGCTTCATTGTAATTAATTAATTACAGGAATCAGCACTTCTTTGGGACAAAATGATGTAACAACAAAAGATATCTCATTAATCGTTAGAAACAGTGGTTATCTGAATAAATATGAGAACACATTGGACAAAGACATAGAAACAATAGGGGATGGTCATGAATCTTCCTCAGGTAATCTGACAAAGAATGCATCCATTGGTGAACCAGGACACTTACTCAAGGGATCTCAAAAAATTAACATAATCTTATATAGTGGAGTATCCATTGTATTAATTCTACTTACAATACTTTGTGTAAATATAGTGAAAATATTAAGGATACAGATCACACCTAATACAAATGCGCAAGGACAAGAATATAACACACCCGGTATACCAGTATATGAAACAATAGAGGAATTGAGTATGATACGAGATAATTCAGTACTTTCCGAATAAGGCAATGCTTCATGAAAACAAAAACGAGAACAAACAAAAACAAATAAAAAACAAAACCAAAAAATAAATAAATAAATACAATTTTCAGATAATCATATATAAATGTATTTAAAAGTACATTTAGCTTTGATTTTTGCATAGCCATTTTCTCCTTATGTACATTTATTAATATGCAGGACGATGATTTGATGACATATCTATTTAAATTTAATTAATCATTATAATAATTATCCACCCTTCATTGTCTGCTTTCTTACTGTGTTCATTCATAATTCTATAGCTATAAATATACAACATTATGCCCTTTATCCAGAATCGTTGACAATAAAGACAAAGAGCATCGAACGGAAACAACACAGTATATTATGATGCACCTGTTCTTGAAATTCTGTAGGGAAAAAAATGAAAGCAAAAATTTGTTCTGCTCTTTTAATAAAATGGAAGGTGCTCTACTTAACGTAAGCAATCATGATAGATTTCCCAATCTGGGAAACGACATTTCATATTCTTATATCTTAGATGAGACGTACGTGATTGTCACTCAATCATTATATCGCAGTACTATTTAGGCGCGCAATCGAAATATCAGAGTTTTTTTTGTTACGAAAAATACATTCTCAATCACAATGGAGATTCTTTTAAGTATTTTATTTGTATTGGACATATGTAACTATGGTTCTTTTCTACATATTAATAAATTTTCTATTTAGTGAGGTTACGCGATGTGGCAGTCACCTGATTTTAGCACATATGCTTGAAGAATTGTGGTCAACTGTAAATTTCAATATTGCAAGGGCATAACCAAGATAAAATTCAAAGTTCAGTTTATAAATATATATAATAGGATATTCGATCCTATTATATTTACGGAAACAAAGAAATTGTGCATTGGTCAATTTAGCATAAAACTCAAAACATTTTGTTTATATCTATGAGCACTTAATAATCGATACGGTTAGAGATATTAACGACAGTATCATTAACAAGATTTATTTAGTCTTCTAAGACCAGGTCTTCCAAGAAACTGTTGGAATACCGATCGGCACTAATTGTGCTCCTTTATCAACCGATCTGTTCTTATATTCCCATGAAGCAGAAATGATTTAAAATCTTCTACATGAGGAGAACACACTTGCTTGGCCTTCAACTCGACATTTAGATATATCGACGTCGTATTATCGATTAACAATAGTTACCTCCATTTATATGCCATTTATTAGCTTTTCAATCGTCAACTTTCCTTATTTAAGTACATGTAGTAATAATCCCACTATCACCTGCATATACGCTTTACAACTCCCAACCTATTCGATACTCATGAACATGCTCCGGAAACGAATTTTAATCGAGGCAGGCTACTGACAAATAAGTTAATGTCATAAGGATTTCAACAACCTCATTTAAAGTCAGCATTTGGTTAATTCTATGATCGTTATAATGACCTTGTTAGAAAATATAACCCGTCATTGGATCGTATGTTGGCTGTCGGTTTCATACCAATAGTTAAGCCTTTGTTTCTATACCGAATTTGACTACGGAGCGTTCCGTCTGCCTGAACTGTGCATAGGACTTGCGGCGGGTGTGACCGATCGACAGGGGATATTTACTCCTCATTGGCACTTGACACCACAACGGAAATTTCCAGGGGCCCGTGTTCTAGGCCCTGCTCTCAAATTTTTATTGATTGTAGATTTTTATTGGATCGATCGCTGTTCGTTATCTTCGCCTTATCATCTTAAACTCGATTCTATTGAACGGACTTTTCATGGTGGGCAGGCATATGTTGTCTTTTGAAGTAATTGTATTCGCATGGTATTTCATGTGTCAAAGAGTGCAAGACATTTTTTTCAAGAATGGATTTGTTCAGAAAATCACTTTGGTATTATAAGAATCTGAATTTGTGCTATACGAAGGCTTATGAAAATCAGCGTCTTCGTTCTGTTGTAATGTTGCAGGCTGAGATGGCCAAAAACGTTGTTGCACAATAATTTTGTGTTCACAGAAACACTATCCTGTCATTACGAAGACGTTTTCATTAATTCGGCAACACTTTGGATCGACCACATTCAGGACATCCCTGTGTGATGTCGATTCGCCAAGAAATCATATCAGACACATTCGTCTAAGAAATCGTTTTGAAACAGCAAGTTTGACTGCTTGTAGCATCTTCGGTCTTAAGTGCATAAGTGCAAGAACAGTACTTAATCTCTTGCGTAAGCATAACACCAGACTTAGACGTCCAGCGATACGTCTAGTCTGCTTCACCGTCATCGAAATGCACGATTAGCATGGATTAAAAGACTAAGATCTTATGTACCGATTTCAAGACTGGGTCACTGTTTTGTTAACTAATGAATCAAGATTTCATTCGGGCAGCAGTAACGGTCGCCGGGGGCTATATCATAAAAGAGACATTGCATTCAAGTTAATGACCTCTTAACTATCTGCGAATAATATTTTATTTGATTATAAAATATATATTTTGTTGTAAAAAAAAAAAAAAAAAAAAATACTTGATCCGCTTCTCAATGCATACAAACTGTGTCAAGTTATAGATAATGCCGCCATATCGACAAGTGAAGTGCGATCAGTGACTTTTTTTAAACCTTACTATGTGAGATTTAATTACCGGCTGAAATTAATTTATCATTAGGTAGTGTTGGTGTAGTTTAATACTCTCCTACACTTTAAAATCGAAAATCATTTCATTCTGTAGTATTTTAAAGAGTTTTCAGTTTCCTAAGATGTCAAAGTTTATATTTCCCGTAAAAATATATTACGATCCACCTCCTTTTTGTAGCTTTAACTGTCTTGCATTCTGTATATTCAACCATTTTATTATGACTTTTTTCGTTTTGATTCCATTAGACATTTTGCGACCATTTTGTCCAGAACATTGATTCTGTGGATGATGTTTTTCTCAAACTCATTGATATTGTCAGCTTAAGCATCTTCTAATTTTTTTTTTTAAAGCCAATCTATTGAATACTTAATTATAAAGCACCCGCAGTATTTAAAGTATATGTTACATGTGGTATTTCTTTTTGTAAACTGAAAATAGTTCAATCTAAATAAATCGTACTCGCACTCTAGAGAAAACAATATTTTATGGTTAATTGCGCAGATGAATTTCGAAAAATGATGCACTCAATGTCAATTTAATACATAAGAGTAAATTGCAAGTTTTCATCTGTTGTTTACCCTTTAAATACTGTATACTAGTGAAAAAGACCTAAGAGAACTCAGCGAATAAATTTTGATTTGCTTTATATCAAGTGTCTTTTAATATGAAAAATGTAATACACATGCATAGAAAGTATGGTAATTAACACAACATATGTTATTTTAATTTGTCCTTATTAACCAGGAATCTACACGTAAGGAGTCAAGCACTATAAAGGAACTCTAAAGCTTTTTTTTTTTTTTAATTTTTTTTTTTTTTCGGGCGATCTCATTCTATACTTGTATTTTACAATTTGTTATGATCAATTTATATTAGAAATGTTCTTTCATTTAGATATAAAATTCAAAAATCAATATTTCTGCAAAACACGTATTTAAAGTAATGATTTGGAGACAGTATTCTATTTACGTAATTTCTCTTATGAGGTAATATATTAAATTGAAAGAGTAGATATTTATCTGAATATCTCATCATAAGAATGTCAAAAGTGTTAAAATTTAAACCAGTTTCTCTTGATGAATTAAATATAAATGATTATTGAGTAACAAATTGTACTTCAATTCTTTTTATATGAATAAGGAAAACGAACACTAATCATTCTTAGAAGTCCATTGAAACAATGCACATTTTTAGCAGAGTAAGGATGGACCTCTACATGTAAAACATCAGAGGTGGGATAGGGTACCATGGAGGAGTAAGCATCCATGCCAACAAGTCACAAGTGTTCCCTATCATGATCGGGCAAATGGAAAAAATCATAGATAATTCAGAGTTAAAAGAATGACCTAACAATTTGCTTGAAAAACACCGACAAACATTTGACTTAATGATTGATTGCATTTGCCCTATCTAGGAAAAATGAAAAATCTATTAAAGCAAATATTACAATTTATTTATCTGTATTTTCAGAACACGACAAATTTGTTAATTTAAAGCACATAATATCAATAACACATAAAAAGCTATATTAAATACATTCAATTTGGTGTTGAACATAATGCTGCCCATATTTTTAGCTGCATTGTACACAGCTTTATATTGTCAATATAATGTCAAATAATAAAAAAAAACAAACTCATGTTCATCAATAAAAATATTCATTTTACCATCTTTGCATATGTACTTTGCAGATATAAGTATCTGAAGATTATCAACTACTCTTTTTGTATGCATTTGCACTGTTATTAACTGAAATCATTGTAATAAAATATACCAAAATATGATTTAAAAAACACCATCAATTGAATTAAATAAACTGTTTTGCGCGAACATTACACCAATATGAAATATATTCCCTATTAATACCGTTGAAGTACACGTATACAGCATACATCATAATCGCATACTATATACAGTGCATATTTTTCTTTTAACAAATAAAGAGACAGAAAAAAATCTTTTATATCCCGAAATTTTAAGGATACTTTTTTCCAAGAAATATTAAAAAATTGGTAACTATTTCGAAATTTTAAGCATATAAATCATCATTAAATGCAACACACACAAACCCTTATTTTACATGTCTTTCACAAAACATACAAATTAGAAATGTATAACAGAGCATTTGAATTACATTTTCAACAATTAGCTTGAACATAAAAGCTTTTAACACAAAACGGTGAGCGGAAATTAGCACATTGGATTGAACACAAAACGGTAGGCGGAAATGAATACATTGTATTGAACACAAAACGGTGGGTGGAAATGAACACATTGGATTGAATACAAAACGGTGGGCGGAAATGAACACATTGGATTGAACACAAAACGGTGAGCTTCATTGAACACTTTGGCTTTGGGTATATAACATTTAGCCGCCTTGAACACCTTCGCGTTGATCACAAAAAGAGAGTTGAATATATCCTAAGCTCAATTATGTCAAATGAAATATTAGATAAAAATTGCTACCAAAAAATGTTTATACACACATGTAAAAATGCCATCATCATGATAGTGTAAATGTGTATTTCTATTTCGTTATATGAATTAGAAACTGTGTCTTAGCCCTTCATGTGATTACTTTTCCTGGGAAAGGGTCACAAAGATAAGTGAACAAGAATTATGTAAACAATTATTTTTCTGCCGTTATATACTGTACATATTATAGAAAACATTAGGCTCATAGGCCACATCGCTATATAATGTTGTTGGAAAGCTATTCTTATTTTTTCCCCTGTAAATTCTCATTTTAAGATTTTTGCCAGAGGCCTATCTCCTGCGACATTTCATTTTAACGAATGTGAGACTGCGTTATGTTAAAATTTTTGCAAATGTTTTACTAATTATGATCCATTGGTTGATTTATGAAGATTTCATTATATACTATTTTATTTTATTTTATTTTTTTTTACCCGTCTTGAGCATGGTTTAAATATGTTGAGATCTATACTATTGCAAGGATTTTTTTCCTATACCAGTGTAAAACTTTGATTACCTTTTTAAGCCATTAAATCTCTCTCTCTCCCCCCCCCCCCCTCCCCGTTTCTGAATTGATGTTAACAGACTTGAATTTATCACTTATGGGGATGCTTCATGATAATTATTAATAATTATTAAATTATAAATCATGGCCCTATTGTTTTTGAAAAGTAGATTTTCATGTAAAATTTTGACCCCGTATTGTAGTCCTGCCCTGCCTACCATAATAGCGAGAGCAGCGAGAGGCGCCCAGCGCCGCTCGTCACTGCGAGCTCTTAAAGGAACGCCTGGGCGAAGAGAAAATTCGGACTTTACACATTGATCCAAATTTTTTTCCGCAGTTACCTGTGGTCCCATAATGCTTAGCGAATTGCATCTCGTCGCAAACTACGTTCTCGCGGTAGCAATAAAATTCAACAAAATATAAAATCACTTTGATTTAATGGATATATAGCAGACAAATAGTAGAATAAACGTTCTTGATTTGAATAAGCACTGTTCACACTTCGTTTTGGTAGGCTAATGCAACATACATACGACGTCATATGATGTCAGAGTCTAGACGTAGCAAAGAAGCAAATGTCACCTGCGGTTTGACGAGCCCGATCTAAGTAAAGAAAACTGAAAGGTATCTGCGTTAGCTCTAACGGTCGCACCGTCAATATATTAATTGGGGTTTTTACTTCAACAAACTTATATTTGCACTATGTCACGAAGACTTCGTTAGTTTCATCTTTTCTGACCCGGTATATACATGTACTGTTCTTGATTCTTTTTTTTTAATGGTCAACCTTTTATTTGACTAACTTCATTAAATACCCTTGGAATGAAAGCATAACCTGTTAAAACAGACTTGAATTCATATTTTCAAAATATACAATGTACCAAGTTCTATTGAAATAGGACCTATGATTCTGTAGAAGTGGATGAAAATGTGAAAACTTTACAAAAGCATCATTCTACAGGGCTGACAATAAATGGAAACATTTGGATCTTAAATGCTCACTTGACCCTTTGACCCAGGAAAATTTAAAATGAAATACACATAAACATCAACATCTCGGGATTAACCAGTATTTCCCAACCTTTTTGAAGATATGTGTATTCCATTTACTATAACATATGTTGAAACATGAAGTCATTCTGATTTTGATCCCTTTTTGATAGAAATACCAAATAACCAATAAAGATCTATCGGTGATTATATACGTATACATGGATTTCTATTCCTCCAACATATTCTTCATCGCAGATGTGGTTGCTTCTTGTGTCACATCTCCTAGAGAGATATTGAAAACAAAAACATATCTAAAGACATTTAATGACTAATTGTGTGTAACTTAATTTTTTTTCAAACGGGGGGTGCCTACTCCAAAATGGTATCTGATCTCATCTCTGATGTTGTTAGAGGTGTGTATTTAATCTGCTCTAATTTCTATTGTTTCAACGGATTTTGAGATTAATTGCTGGTCGTTATCCTCATATTTAGTTTGTCTGTGTGATTGTTTATTACTCTCAGATCATATATACAGTACATTGGTATACGAGGTACATAAACATAACAAACTCATGTAATAACTTTTCAAGAGTAACATAGAAAATAGAGCGAGCTGAAAACAACTGATGATGTATAGATTATCTACGTGATAAAAAACGTAGTCAGAATACATATAAAAGAAAGTGGGCGCTTTAGTTAGCGATTCGGCAGGAATATAGTGACACATAAAAAGAATAAAAAATTATTATTGATTTTGCTTCTTTTTTTTCAAAATCTAGCTATTAAATGTGTTGTAGGCGAATGTAAAATGGGCAAGTGTTCCTGAATATAGCCGTAGGAATCAAATGATGCGAAAATCTGCCCTTTTAAGGCCATTTTACAGTAATTTTGTTGTTTCTGGGTCTTTTTTCCATGAATTTGAAATGCGTTATCAGTGTATTTTTAATCGTAAAATTTATTCGAGTTATTTAAAAATGGAGAGACGACCCAGTAATATCAAAGTCTAATTTTTTCCATATAGTTTCTGGGAGAAAATCGACAAAGTGCAAAAGTCCAAGTGTATAGGACTGTGGCTTTAACTAATCATTCAAATACCAAATAGGTATAGTGTCCCAGGTAGCTACATGGGTTTGCCGTTGGATTCGAATCACACTCTGACAAGCATTTTAGGTTTCGAAGACAGTGATTTTTTTTTCGCTTGAAAGTATTGATTTGGAAGTTAATAATTACCCTTTGAATAAAGTCGCAAAGTATATTTTAATTTATAAATTATTTTACATTGTTAGATTGGTCAATGTGTTCATATTCTGACATTTATAGTGTTAACGTTGCCAGTTAGAAATAAACATATATGTACTTGTAGCTACAAAATTACGCCTGATGAAAAGAATATTAAAAGGTGGCAGGGGATAGTTAAGTACGAAAGACCCGTTCAAATGTCTTATAAAACTTAGATTCTCCCTGTTTAATGTGATATTTTATATAGAAAAAAGAATTAGAATAATTATGGGATACATTTGCAGTGTAGCAGGGTGCTTGCTGAAATGTGCAACATGTAGGTGTCACTATGATACTTTGCATATACAGAGTTGTAAATGCAAAACTAAGACACATTGTCAGTTGCAGGGGAAATTCCGCTGGAAAGCAGTAGGGCTTAGAAGAAGGTGTGTATCTCAGAGGGAAGGTGAATGGCCTCAGATCAATTGGTGAATTTTCATTAGGGCATGTATTGATTTACAGCATACATGGTGTTTTATCCTCCTCGCTCGGCACTGGGGGTGGGCTGTACGGGTGCTACTGAGGCCCAAATCTTAAAAAAAGGAGCCCAAACTTGGGGAATCCCCAAGTGCATTTTCGGTACATGTGCACTCTAATAGGTAGAATGCGTGTTATATGTTGACATAATTTGTGAGCTATCGGCATATGAAGTGTAATTAATTAGCCCCCAGGAAACTGTCCCCATGTATATATTTTTCTTGACCGCATGTCTTTGTGTACCCTCTTGGCACATGTTCGGCATTAAAATAAAACTATCCCCTGCCACCATATATTTCAAAACTTAGCTATTTCGTTCTGTTACATTCAGTATTTTCAGTGCATTTGAAAAAATGAGCATAAAAGGCGTTAGGTTTCTATTATATTTTATTAAATTATCCAGCAGAAATTTATCTTTCTGGGCGCCTTTTAATTAAAACAATTAAAAACAAATAAACAAACAGGAATTCATCCCCATGAAGTATCTAGGTTCATCGTATAGAATATGTGAAAAAAAAAAACCTTGGTTTTTTGTTGTTTTTTTTTTTTTTTGTTTTTTGTTGTTGTTTTTTTGACATTTAAACCTGAAATGTTTTGTGTCAATTTCAGTCGACTGCCTATCTAGTTGCCCACTTCCTTTAAACATACAATGGAATACACTTTTATTACGATTGTGTCATAATACAGATGGCTTTCCCTAGAGGTCTATTTTTTATTCGTAAATTGCAATTATTTTATTAATGGTATTTGTTATTAGTTTCTGTCAGTTACAACTTTACTTTTAAATAAGGACATTATATAATTATCTCCCCATTTATTCTATTGTAAATACTTACTGACATTTTCAATGAATTCAATTATTGTGTTCTGTTATTTTATTCAGGATAGGTAACTTTAAATATATTTGGAACATAATAATATCTGAACAACATGTATTACATATCAAAACTTACTTTTAAGTTTTCTTCTATACCACAGAATGGTCAAGATAATTAGGATCACTAACATGATTCCGCCCATGGGAATGACAATTGCTAACACTGGTGATTTGGACACATCCTCCGTATCATTCATTCTTTAAATAAATAAATAAATAAATAAATAAATAAATAAATAAATAAAATAGCGCCATATTTCAAGGAAATGTGTGATAATAATTCGTCAATGATTATTAATAAATGATTAAATTATAAATGATTGTATATATGATGATAAAGATAAGACATCTATTTATTATAGTGAATAAGGCATTAATAGGATCTAAATATTATTATTCTAAACCACCACAACTCTACATGCACAACAAGAGGTCCATTAAAAAAATCGCTCACCTGAACACTTTGGTTCAGTATTGAAATATAAATATATAATTTGTACCAAACTATCCCGAAGGGGGAGGAGGGCATGATTTGAACAAATTTGAATTTACACCTACTAGGAATGCTTTATTATGCATTTCCTTGACTTATCATGACTTTCGAAGATTTTTAAAGATTTTTGGTACAAGTTCGATCTTCCATTGTGGCCCCGTCCTCAACCCATGGCCTGTGATTTGGGGAAAAAACCTGATTTTCCAATATACTCCTTTATTTTACTTTGATCCTGGCTTGTGGTTCCTCCCTACCCCCTATGATTTGAACAAATTTGAGTGTACATTTCCTGAAAATGCTTCTGTTTTTAATATGACTTATCATGGATTTGCTGTTCTCTTGATAAAGTTTTTATCAAATTGTTCTTATATATTCCCTTGTAAAACTGTGATCGCCCATTGTGGCCACACCCTACCAGAAGGGCATGATTTGAACAAACTTGCATGAACACTACATGAAGATTATTCCACCAAAGTTTCGTTTTCCCTAGCCAAGTGTTTCTTGAGAAGAATATTTTTAAAAGATAACATATTTTTTTTACTAATTTTTAATTATCTCTCTTTGGAAGAAGACGCAGCCCTTCGTTTGAAGAAACTTGAATCCCTCTTACTTAAGAATGCTTTGTGGCAGGTTTGGTTGATATTGGCCCAGTTGTTCTTGGGAATAAGTCAAAAATGCGAAAAGTTTACAGACAGACAGACGCACGCCAAACAAATTGTGATCAGAAAAGCTCACTAGTGTCTTCGTCTCAGGTGAGCTATCAACAGAACTTTAATATAAGGTGAAATATAAGCAATAAATAGTTGACTTTATTTCTGCTACAGAAGAAATACTCACTCATTGTATTTGCACGTTGTTGTTGACTCTCTGTTTACAGTTGGAACCATTTTGTAACAGTCTGGATCTGTGGGAAAATGAAGTTAATATATAGATGTATTTCTCATATAAATATATGTATAAGATATTTATAAGCAGTATATCACAAAAAAACCAGACTTAAAACAGGCTGAATTAGTATAAAGATCTATCGATGCGTATCGATATTAAAGAGTGTATCATATCGATATATCAACTTCCAAGTAATATCGATCACGCAGTTTTTCTGTGAAATCAATGTGAATATTGGCAATTTCAACCATTAAAACAGTATCTGAAAGTCCTGAAATAATGCTTAACTATAATGTTAAATACTATGAATCACATCTTGAGAGAGGTTTTGTTCTTCACTTATACACACTTGTTTTACAAAATAAATACTAAGACAAGAACTACACGTTCTGATAGATTTTTGAAAGATTTTATCTTGAAATACATATGCAGTCCTCAAAAAATCTGTCCAATAAATGATAGGAAAGATCACTCTAGATCTGAAAGAACGGAACGAAAACATCAATATATAGCATATTGCTTCATAAAAAAATTGTATCGTTTATTAAATACAAAATATTTAAAAGAATTACATTTGTATGCTTCCGTGGAATTGTAGTAATTGGGACAGGGCGGTTGAAATTGGGTGCAATCCGTTGAATAGCTGTCTCTTACGGTTTTTAATCCTGTGTTAAATTCAGCACATCTCCCAGCTAGAAAAGATTCAAAGAATTATGTAAGTAGATGTTTCCTAGTCAACAGACAGAAATGTAAAAAAAATATATATTAAACCGATTTAAAAAAAAAAAAATGTAAATAATTATGAGTGTTTGACTTCCTTACATGCAGTTTTCTTTTGAAAAGTCCAATTTAAATATGGTTAAATATATATAATTTATCTTTGTAAAGAATTGTTTGAAATACATCCCCTTAAATTGATATCAATTGTTATTTGGCAATAGAGATACTGGTTTTTACATATGAAGTTCTTATATTGATTTTAAACTGTTATTTATACAAAAGAGGAAAATATATAGGACACGTACACAAAATAAGTCTTGAAGTTGTGCAAACCTCCACCAATCCAGTCATGTTTTCATTAAGAGTACAATGGTACTGAAAGGATTTGCAGTTGATATCTGTGTACTTTGAGCAGTTTTTCCTTTTTGCATCGGATTCATATTCTTCTTTGGTAGATGGACAAATTTGTACATCTTTCAGTGTTATCAGTGATCTGATGCATGCACTTTCCGATAATTCAATCGCTGTTATAAATCTCTTGCTTAAGTATATGGCGAGAATCTACAAAGTTAAACAGATAATATGATTTCGGGAGAAAGTAGAAAAATCAACCAATAGATCTTTAAAAGATATATGACAAAAGGTATCCAAAAAATTCAGACTGAAAGATGAGAGGGGTGGGGAGCTGAAAGATGGATAGAAACCAAACATTTCTTGACACGTAAATAATAATAATAATAATAATAATGATAAATATTTGTTTTACAAACCACAGCTAACATATTTCACAGGATTCGGTGGGGAAAAGGGGACATTCTCATGGAAAGCCCACAATCCTTCACAATTGTATTTTTTTCTTTTTAAATAAGGAATCAGTGTTTCGGAAAGGATATATAGAAATTTTTTTGACATTTTACAGTACAGTATCAATTTCAGTAAATCTTACACATCATATATATTTGCAGGTCCTTTTGGTTCAAATTGTTATAAAAGTTCTTGTTATAGTACAGGTTAATGTAGTTGTTTTCATTGATACAAATAGAGGATAGGATAATTTCCCCCAGAATTAGCAAATCATATTTTTAAATACATTCGTGATATGAAAATGAAATGATCAAAACTCGATAGCATTGAATTCTTAATTTTTATTTGTTTTCTAGATTAAAACCAACCTATATAATAAGAGCTATATTACCAATCTATTAGAGTGGAAATAATTTTTATCAGCATTCAGAATCGGGGTTGCTTATAAAATTTATGAATAATAAGACACTTTTCAATAAATAAATTTAAAAATAGGGGTATAAATTGTAATATTCAGCATGGGGAATTTTCTCGTTGTTTGTCTTTAATTTATTACATATATGTATGTTTAAGGGAGCTGGGATTTTTTTTCTTTTGGTCCCAGCTTGTCTTATATACCTTTAAGAAAACTGCAAACATGTATCTTAAGATCTGGATGATATCCATGGCAACAGTGTACATGCAAACTCTGAAACAGAAAAAAAATCAGTCATACGTAACATGACATCCAGTGAGGTTCTACATAAAAAATAAATTAAAAAGAAGAAAAATGTTATCATAAAATAAAGATAAAAGCATTACAAATACGTAGGTGAAGAGATAACGAAAGACAAATAGTCCTTACCTTATGCCATAGACATGGGGAGAGGGATCTAAGTCGAGGATCCAGAGGAATGAAAGGGTCATAAGGGTCCTGACCACTTAACATTATAAAGTTTGTAAAATTTATGTATTAAAATAATATAAAAAAGAGAATCTTGGACCTGCTTTGGAAATTCGCCCTCTCCCCTGCTAGGAAACCAAGAATTACATTTAAAAATGTCAATATACCATGTATAGAGGAAGGAAAACGACTGATCGTTGAAAGGTGTATACCCCTCCCCTGAAAAAATAGGTTTTTCATGTTAGGTTTGTTACCGTTGTTGTTTTTCAGTTGGTGTGGATTCCCCCACCATCACCACCACCATCCCTCCAGGAAATTTTCCTGAGTCCGCCCATGATCTCTCCCTACTCCGACTTCCCATCTGCCCCTTCTACTCATTTAACCAGGGGAGTCCACCTCATTCCAGATAAATCTAACCATGAAATTTCTTAACAAGCACAACCCCCCCCCCCCAAAAAAAAAAAAAAAAAAACCAATCAAACAAAAACAAACAAACAAACAAACAAACGAAAAACAACAACCACCCCCCTAAAAAACAAAAACAAACAAAAAAACAAAAACAAAAAAATAAAAAATAAATATAAATTATAAAATAGAAAAATAATAATAAAAAAAAAAAAATCAATTTCCCGAAAGTGAAAAAAGAAAAAAACTATTTCGTGGTGGTGTTGTTGGGGTACACGTTTTCCAGGCCGAGGGCGTGGGTTCCAAAGTCATTTTTTATTTGCTTCAGTGTATACTTTTAATAACTGAAAATCGATCGGGGGGTCACCCCTCTAAATCCGCGCATGGAGAATACAGGGATGCATATCAGTGGCGGATCCAGAAGTCCACGTGGGGGGGGGGGGGGTTGAGGCCCATAGGGCCGAAGGGGGGGGCATGGGAGGGGGTGTCCCCCTCCCATAGGTGGGGGTTCGGAGGGCCTCCCCCGAGAAATTTTCTTTAAAAATGGCTCCAAATGGTGCATTTTCCAGCATTTTAGATTGAATTAGTTAGTTTTTGGCCACTTTTTTTTCTAGTTGTTTTTCAAGACCGACCTACCCAAATTTTCAATAAAACGAACAAAAAATTAAAATTTTGGGATTATTTTTAACTTACATGTTAACTTGAAAAATGAGAATTTCCTAAAGAAAAAATTAAATGTAAAATCTGATAAAATTAGAAATATCGCCATTAGCTATATAATATCCAATTCTTCATTTTAAAATGCACGTCCAACACACTGTCGCATGAGAAGCTTTGTCTACCAAAATACAACTGCATGATGTGTAATTTTCCAACACTTAGAAAATTCGAATTCTGTGTAGAAACCCTAATTACTCTTTTCAACTACTTGACTATACTGTTCATACGATTTGCAATATAAACAAATAATGATATTTCATATTGAAGAATAAATATAAATTATTTTGGGAAATAATTGGAATTATTGCTTATTCATTGGGGGGGGGGGTAATTATAATTTCTAACATAAATGCACTCTTTAATTCTTTCTTTTTACCCACTTACCTGCCCAATGTTTGGAAAAAAGTCTTGAAAAATAATCAATAAAAAAGTGGCAAATTCTTGTTTTGACAGGACCTGTACATTATACATATCAGTTTTACCACAATTCATTATACAAAGTTGTTACCGTTATTTGGGTTTTATTCAACATCATTCAACTGTGATTTTTAAAAAAAAAAAAAGCAGATCTTTTGCTTTTTAAAATTGCATTGTAACTTCCATCTACAAAAGGAATACTTTCAATGTGCTTTTTGGTACAGGTCACAACGTAAACAACAAGTATACGTCCCTGATGTATTAATTAATTTTTTTTCCTATTAAATAGTAATCACAGTTTATTTACGTAGTTCAATAAAGTTACATTCAATCATCGAAGAAAGAAGAAAATTCTCAAAACAATATTACTTCAGCAATACCAAAACAAAACCATAATAAATATGTGCGGTTTTGGTTGTTAGTGTATGACATTGTGTCATCACTAGCTGCACGGACTATCATGATCTCAGTAACAGTACTATTGATTATCTCTATATAGTGTGTATATTGTGTGCGCTCAAGCGGAAAGGGATTTCGCATGGTGGCTGTATATTTCACCTCTTTGTGTAAAACAATGGGCTTGGAAAGAGTCGCATTTATGCAATATATCGTTAAAATGACACGTAAAAAAATATTTTTTTTTGATCAGGCGGGGGGGGGGGGGTTCCCGACCCCCCCCCCCCCCCCCCAAACCCCCCCTGAATCCGCCACTGCATATCAAGGTAGGGCCTAACCTACTGCCCAATCTCATTCACCATTGTAAATGAAATACTGATATAGAACACAGGGTAAATCCCCAGTGATTTACGATAACCATTTAAATAAATTGCAGAGTTTTCTTTTCTTTTATTTTTGGCGCCTTCGAATCCACAAAATTAAAAAAAAAAAGAGCAAACAAAGGCCTTTGTCTGTGTTGTTAGTTTTCCCTTTATTGTATTTATAAATTAAGGGACCAAACATCGCGTGCTAGCTTCTTATGCAGTGCAAAAATATAAGAACATCTATCATATTACAACATGTTTACCTGTGATCATGTACTTACCTGTTCAAACGTGTTCTGACCTGATTTTATTTTAAAGTTCACCGGATGAGATATCTAATTTAAAAAGAATGTCGGGTAAAATACCCGCAATCCGATGTTTGGTGTCTGATGGTGGATAATTTTCTTAGTAGGAATACAAATACAAAAAAGAGAGAAAAGGAAATTAAAAAAAAGAAAAAAAATGAACCTTTTTTTTTCTAAACTCATTTCATGAGATATTGTTATTCTGTGAATATATATATATATATATATATATATATATATATATATATATATATATATATATATATATATATATATATATATATATATATATATATATATATATATATATATATTTAGGTTACCATTTATTACAAATGTTCCATTTATTCCATGTTTTCAATATTAAAAGATCGTTTAAATTTTTTTTTTTAAAAGAAATTTTTCTATCACTCAGACGAATTTAAATGGAATCAGTACCAGTTTTTTTTTTCCTAATAAACATGCAGCGATATGATGTGTTTCGTTTTTAAAACAGGTATCACTATAAACAAGATAAAGTTACTTACATGTAAATTGAAAATGTCAATTAATGAAATTAGTATCTTTGAAAATTGGGGGGGGGGGGGTTATATAGTTCTGCTCCTTAAGAAACCTCTAGAAACTATACACTAATAAGTTCTGATTTTGTGGTATTTTATATAGGTAGAGTAATCTGCCCTTAGATCTTATATGAAATAAATTGAAATCTACAGTTTATCGATCAATTTCTAATACATTCAAGCATTCTTAACATTTTGATAGGCCAAGAAAAATTAATTTTAATAATGATAATACTATATGTACCTCATCTGCATGCTTTACCCACTTAACTTAACAACAGTAATTTCTGTTCATCAAAAACTCTTTTGAACATTTTCCTAGGTGTAAAAGCCGGGCACCCTATGTTAAAAATGATATAAATAAGCTCAATATTTATACCTTTAAACAATATTATTTTCTCCGTATCCAAAAAAAAATTGCTAAGTGCAGAGAGGGTCCTTAACTTACTGCTGGATTGTTAAAGAACTATTTATGCCTGCTTTAAAAATGTACCGAGTATGTATCATGGAAACCTACCTAGAATGGCATTTTGTATGACCATTTTTGAAGATGGACTTTATATCATAAGTCTTTTAGCTTTTAATAGTGAACTTATCAGTGACAAATAAAGAAATACAAGTTAGACCCCTTTTAGCACATATTTCAGGCCAATAGTGCGCTCGCAACAGAGTTCATCTACGATATTTTTACGTATCCTTGTACATGTACCTAGGCCTGTATGCATCAATTTACTGCAACCAAAGATCAATAATTGTCCGTTTTCTGAATACGATATTCAAGAAAAACAACTTTCAAATCTTTTTTATTTATCAGATATTATGCAAAAACTTCATAATAAGTATCCGTTTCAATTATGAATTGATAAAAATTGGAGGGAAAGATGCAGTAAATGGAGAATTATATATTATAATAGAATTTAACATGTTTGTGCAATTTTCATTGTTAAGTGGTTAACTCCCGAATTTTTCCCTTTAGAATATTATTAACATCGTTGCATTAATATATATATATATATATATATATATATATATATATATATATATATATATATATATATATATATATATATATATATATATATATATATATATATATATATATTAATGCAACGATGTTAATAATATTCTAAAGGGAAAAATTATATATAATATATATATAAATATATATATATATATATATATATATATATATATATATATATATATATATATATATATATATATATATATATATATATATATATATATATATATATGTTGTACATAATAGGCCTTTAATACGTCTTTCCACACTTTATGGAATATTCATGTTACCTCATATTTATCAACAATCTTCACCTTGAAAATCATGTCATCGAAACATAATTGTCCAGTTTATACCTTTATAAGTCGTTTGTTTGTTTGAAAAACACTAGAAGTCTTTATTTATATGGGAAAAAGACTGTTAAATTAAAACGTAAATTTTGTTATTACTGTATGTGCGTTTAACATAAAATGTATATACTACTCTATATGTAAAAATGCAACACTTTGTAGTATAAATGTAGCTGATAATGTGTTTTAAATTTGAATTGATAATAATGATATAAACAACTGATAATAATGGAGTAATAAACTCTTCAAAGCTGAGTAATAAAATTTGAAAGGAAATGCAAGGTACTTTAGTTAATATTAAGACAGAGCAATAAAATTAGAATTGTTTAAGTTGGTCCAAAAGTAATGTCACATCTGCTATAAAATATTTATAAATCAAAAGTTTTCAACAAAATTTAATAAACTCTACCATTTTTACCTGTGCTTTAAAAATTAATTCAGATATGCCCTATACTTCTTAAAATATTAAATCAAAACATTACTGTGATATCATTCCTTTGTTCTTGTCTAAAAAATTACCTGTGGCAGTCTGATATTAATCGTAATTGTACTGTTACCCTTCAAAATTGGACTGTTAATGAACAAAAGAAACTAAACTAGATTATTTAACAAAGCTCTAATGTATAATCTTATTACATTTTCAACAGTGAAAAACTGTAATTTATTTATTGAATAAAAGTGATATTCTGACACAATGTGAAAGGATATCAAAATGGTATTCTCACAGTGTGAGAATATCAGAAGTGCGGCAAACTTACGATTTTTCATCCCTTCATGCAGAGTTTTTTTTTTTTTTTTTTTTTTTTTAATCCCTGTTCTGTTATGAGATAGAGTTAATAAAGCATCCTGACAGAGACTAATAGTTATACTGCCAAAGTTTTTCCATATATATCGTTAAAAATCCATGTTTACAACGTTTTTCAATCTCGCAATCACTTATCTATGACGTCTCAACCGCTAAACTATGACGTCACAGCCTATGAAACTATGTTACGAAAAGACAGAGGCGAAGGGAAAATCTAAGAAAATGTAATAAACAGAAAAGTCAATGTTTTGTATATGGATATTGAATTTATTTCAGTCGTGAGACAGGATTTTTTTATATTTTCACTCGTTCTTCGCACTCGTGAAAATATCCAAAAATCTTGTCCCACTCGGGAAATAAATTCCATATTCATCTAAAAAACATTGAATATCCTCTATATACACAATGTTTATTTTGAAAATAAATTATTGTGCATGATAAAGTGAAAATGAAAACCAATTAAACAGAATCTGCATTACAAATGCATTCTGCAATACATCTACATGTAAATATTACAGTTGTGATCGTAATTAGAAATTAATGTCAATGGTAACACATTTTTTTTCTGCAGCCTTCACACGTACACTTCTCCCTGTAGAGTTTCGGGTTCCAATTGAAGTGGAAACAGCATCGCACGAAGAATAAAGTACAAACATCATCAAAAGCAAACAAAAAATATGCAGATGTAGAAGATGAAGGATTCATTTTCTTTGATTTAAGAATACTATCAACAGCTTTCAGTTGATCATCTGATGTTCTCATATCCATGAAGTGCCAGAGATCAATGATCAGAGTTTTTTTTTTTTTTTTCAGAGATCAGCTGTTCATCAATTCCTGATGAGTACAGACGTGTGGCAGACGTGGCACGCAGAGAATTGTTTGTGAAGTGACCGGTAAATACTGCAGATTTGCAGAGACGTACAACAGTACTCTGAATAGGGTGAATACCAGCTACAACATCATCAAACCATAATGCTGCAGTCGGATATTTTTAGGCCTTAAATAAAAGGCATCCCTTCTCTGGACACAATGACACATTCTGTACAAATTCACAATACATTCTTCAAGATTTTCATAATTTTCATAACACGCACACACTTAAGATCCAGCTTCCTCGAGTTTAACAACAACCCCCCCCCCCCCCCGAATTGGTTTTCGATACATCTTCTGTATACAGTAGATAGCGGGTGCCATTGCTGTCCTCGGCGTAAGTTTCGGTGCTCCTGTCCTACTCTAGAAGCGAAATTTAACTCAAAAGAAAAGACTAGAGTATCCAGCAATTTGGACGGTGATTCAGAGCCTAGGAGTCCCTTCTCCAAGATGTTCTCTTGAGCAACACTAATGATCTCTGCTTTTTGATGGGAGGTTCCTAATCCTGTTTTCGCCACTTCCTTCATTCGGGCATCCAGTACTTTGCAATTTTGACGTAGAAAGTGCTGGATTGAAATGATGATCTCATAAAGAGTGTTTGGGCAGTAATAATCCCAAGCTTTGTTCCGTACTTCAGTAATGAAAATGCAGAGACATTTGTTTAAGGTAGCATTGTCAATAGACAGAATAAATTGTTTAATGCCCCTTGATTTAGTCCCTTCTGAAAAATATTGACTGTCCATATGGATTTCCTCTCAGTGTTCTGAGGTACAGCACTTTTAATGAGGTTATTCATATCAGCCTCTTACAGGGATTCCGCAAACCGAGAATTGTCCATTATACCAGAATCATCGAGTACGGACGTTTTTTTGTACGTTTTCAAAGTTTAATTTGAGTTCACAATTAACAGCATTCTCTTTCTCCATTCCAAGAATATCATTTACAAGATTGTCTTTATAGTAATCTGATCCAGAATCATCGACTTTTTTTTTTGTACGTTTTCAAAGTTTAAATTGAAGTTCACAACAGCATTCTCTTTCTCCATTCCAATAATATCATTTACAGAATTGTTTTCATCGTAATCTCATCCATTGTTATCATATTTATATTTGTTTTGCGTCAGGAATATTTCAAACTCTCAATTTTAAAACGATCTAATCGCTCTCAGTACCTACTAAAAAGTTGTAGTGATTCCTTACAAACTGTCTTATATTTTTTTATGCAGAACTGTATTCGGCATATGTCCAATACATCAACACATTAGCTCATAAATGTACATGTATGTGCAATCGTAAACTACTATGGTATTATTTTGATTTATCTTTCACAAAAAATAATGTAAAGTTTGATTCAGCTTCTTCTTCTTCTTCTTTTTTTTTTTTTTTTTTTTTTTTTTTTTTTTTTTTTTTAACTGAAATAAAAAGAAAAAAAAATACGAAGTGCGATTTACATAATTGAACGAACTAATTATGGGTAGTAAATAAGCAATATAATAAGTCGTACAGTATTGTATTCTTTTAAAATTGAGTAACTGTTACAGTGTAAAGGTGGTTGGACACAGATTTGAAGTTAATAGTTTCTCAAATTTTCTGTATAATTTCATGACTTATATGTTGCTATAGTATTTCATACTAAAATATAATAAAAATCTTATTTCATCTCGAAGTTATTAAAACTTAAAACTTTGGATTGACACATCCTTGCGCTTTCACATATTTTAATTTTATTCTTAATACTTAAGAAAGTGGCAATTTTGTTGTGTATTAATGAAAGAATATTAAAACTAAAACCCAGAAAATTCAGAATAGAAATGTTCGAAAGCAAAACCCACTCACAGTATTGTAAGTCCGTGCTCTGTGGTGTGTCCAGAGTTTAACAATTGAACATACCCGGTGAATCGTAAACAATAACAATAACAGATCTCGTGCCCTGTTTACAAAAACAGTTTGCGTTTCACGGGGTGTGTTCAATTTGTTAAAATCTGTACACATCACAAAGCACGGACTGACAATACTGGTGAGTTGGTTTTGCTTTCGAACATTTCTACTCTGAATTTCCTTGATTATAGATGCAATATTTTTCATTAGTACATAACAAAATCGCTTCTTTTCTTAAATATTAAAGATAAAAAAATTAAGTTAAAACTTGTGTAAGTGCAAAGATGTGCTAATCAAACGCGTCCCAGAATTCGTAGTTCCAATAATTTCCAGATAAAATAAGTTTTTAGTTATATTTTCGTGTGAAATGCTATTATATAAATAGTGCACGTTTTTGAGGGTAACAGTTGAAATTGACGCCCCAAGGAAAACCATTGTCAACCGACGCGTCAGAGGGGTGTCAATTTCAACTGTTACCCTCAAAAACGTGCACTATTTATTTTATTATACTGAATGTATTCTTGATTTCGGGTGTCATAAAAAAAAAAAAAAATGGAGATCGTCGTTGAGTTTACGCTTAGAAAGCTTTCAAACTCCCTGCTTCTATTTTTCTCAATAGGAAAGCTTCGGAAAAGATTTACCAACCTCTTTATTGTTTGTTTGCTACTCAAAAAGTCCTTTATTATCTAAAGTTTGCACTCGCAAGGATATTTCGTCTGTCGTTTGTTGTTTTCAAGTAAGCTACATCGGACGCAAGCTTTTATTGACGTCGTTTATTTGGCTTCTTTCAGACGCACAACTGACGTTTTGAGAATTCTACGGTGAACCGTACGCGCATGATTTGAACGCATGTGATATTTTCGTTTTTTTTTTTTTTTTTTTTTTTTTTTTTTTGTCATTCATATTTTAATTTCCGTCATAACATGCATTTTTATACAAACATTACAAAACTACAATAGAATGGCATAAAAACAAATATTCTATATGATAGATAAAAGAGATCCATTTGAACAATTTTGAAAAATAGACAGCATTTTTTTTTCGTAACATTTAAACCTTCACTGACTGAGAAATGTTTTCAAAAAATCCCAACTTTGCTTTATCATGTCTGCTTTCTTATGAGAGAGAGAAAAGGAAGAAGAAAGCTGTATAGTTCTGTTATATCTAAGTACTTCCAAATAAGCATAAAAAGACGGTGTTATATTTTTCCATTTACAATTCATTATATATTGCTTTGCAACCAGAATGATTATGTTCAAAGTTCTGAATTCAGTTTCACTAGAACTTTTATATCCAAATATGATTTCTTCAGCAGTAAATTTAATAATTAAACCACATGTATTTCGAAGTTTATCTCTTAAATTAGACCATAAAGTAACGGAATATGGACACAAGCACAATAGATGGCTTGCATAATTGTTTCTTTAGTATCATGGCAAAAAGAACAAAGTTCTGTTTCGGCTAATTTGCATTTCATAAGTTTGCTATTTGTAAAAATTATTTGATGTAAAAGCTTAAGCTGAAAGCATCGAAGCTTTGTGTCCTTTGTTATTAAATAGGGTAAAGAAAAAGAGTCTTTCCATTTATTTTCATTAATATGTATTGAAAGTTTTTCCTCCCATTTCTTTAAAGCCATTGAGGGGGACTCTGTTTTCTTTTCAACAAACTTTTTATAAAAGTGTTTTGTAACTTTCATATTTTTTTGAAGTTTCAAAATATTTTCACTTTTAATTTCATTCAATTTTTGGTGATGTTTAATCGTTTGCTTCCAATATTTAGGGATTGCTGATAATAGTCCGTTATATTCAACGAAATTTATGTTTAAATTGTATGTATTTTTAAACTGGATGAAATTCATGAAATCGCCATTTTCCATGATTAAGTCATTAATGAAAAAAACACCATTGGCTATCCATTTTCGTTTAAATACGTATTTTTTCCCTACTTTGATACCATTATTAAGCCATAGTGGTTGACTTAAAATTTCACAAGGGGCTGTGGTAGAGTTTTGACCAACCTTTCCCCAAGCTATTAATACACTTTTCCAGAATGGATTAAATTTGTTTGAAATGGTTTCTAAACCTTCATATCTGAAATACCACATTTTTTCATTTCCGAATTTTTGTGTCGTGTCCGAGAGCAAGAGTTTTCATGGGGAATTGATAGAAGCGTCAAGTACTTTCTTGACCATGATATTTTCAAAGCTTGACAGAAGGATGCTAGATGAGGAACCTTAAGTCCTCCGTTTTCTGTTGAATTATATAGAACTGTACGTTTGATCTTGTCTGGTTTGTCTTCCCATTTGAATTCAAAAAACATATTTTGAAGTTTCTTTAAAAAATCTGCAGGTGGGTCCGGGAGAACTGTAAAAAGTTGAACAAGAATTTATAAAACCAATGTTTGAGCACTGTGACTTTTCCGATAAGTGTGAGGTTTCTAAAAGACCAATCATGAATAAGCTTTTTGACCGCTTGCAACTTTTCCTCATAATTACTATAAGTAATGTCAGGTTTGTTTAGTTCAGAAGTTATACCTAAGAGTTTAAATTTACCATCATGGTTCCACATTATGTTTTCTTTTGTGTTAATCTCTTGACCACAGCCCCTTTTTGCACTTATCCATAAAGCCTGTGTTTTTTTCAAAATTAGGTTTTAGTCCAGAGCAAGCAGCAAAGGAGTTTATACATTTTAATGCTAAATTAAGGGATTTTTCATCGTCTGCGAGGGCTAGAGAGGTATCGTCTGCATATTGGCTGACTAGATATTCTGAATCATTAATATTAATTCCCTTAATATCTGGATTGTTTTTTAAGGAGGCGCTGAGGAGCTCTACCACTAGAATAAATAGATAAGGCGAAAGAGGGTCCCTCTGTCTTACACCTCTTCCTATTGTAAAAAAAAAGACGAAAAATGACCATTGTTAAGCACACAGCTAGATATATCGTGATAGAGTAGTTTGAACCATTTAATTATTGATCTCCCAAAGTTGAAAAATTCTAAAGTTTTGAAAATAAAGTTCCAATTGACGATATCAAAAGCTTTTTCAAAATCTAATAATAAAAGTATGCCAGGAATATTTTCTTCTTCTGTTTTTTTGAATCAGATCATAAATAAGACGAGTGCATTCTCCGATATACCTCTTTTTAATGAAACCCGCCTGTGTTTGACTTACAAGTTTTGAAATGTATTTTTTAACCCTGTTTGCAATGCATGCAGAAGTTAACTTATAATCCACATTAAGAAGAGATATCGGTCGCCAATTCTTTAAATACAGTTTTGATTTGCCACTTTTAGGAAGGCAGGTTATCACTCCCTGTCTTTGTGAAACCGACAGGGAATCTATAGAATACGCATAGTTTATAGAGTTAAGTAAATACTTATATATATCTTTCCAGAAGAATTTATAGAATTCATATGTAAAACCATCAAGTCCTGGTGATTTTCCGTTTTTTGCATTTTGTAATGCAAAAAGAAGTTCCTCTTTTGTGATTAGTCCTTCTAGTTCATTTTTTTCATCTTCAGTAAGCTTTTCAATATACTCATTTTTATTGTAAAAAAAAATTCATCATGTTCTTTTGTTATTATGTGATCACCGGCAGTATACAACTCTTTATAAAAAAAATTCCTGAGCCTTTAAAATTTCCGAAAGTTGTGTGATTTCAAAGTCATCAATTATAATTTTGGGGATGATTTTTTCTGTATAATTTCGTTTCTCCAGGTTACAGAAATATTTGGTACTTTTCTCCCCTTCTACATTCCATTTTGCCTTTGCCCTGATAACAATACCTTTCACTTTGTCTTCTCTTATTTGCTTTAACTCATTTTCTGTTTTAACGGTTTCTAATTTAATTTCCTCTGAAAGGGGCTTTTCATACAGACTTTGTAATTTTTTCTCAAGCCCTACCTCCGTTTTATCTCTACTGCGTTTCTTAAATGAGGTATATGATATGGTTTTGCCTCTTATCATTAATTTTAAAGTTTCCCAAAGTAATTGATCAGTAATTGTACAGCTATTATTTGTATCATATTGAGAAATAGTTTCTGAAATGCATTCTTTAACAATTTGGACATAGGTCTGATCATATAGTAAACTATTATTAAATTTCCAGCTGCCTCTTCCTCGAATTTGGTTTGTGAACTTGAAGCAAATTTCAATAAAAGAGTGATCAGACTTGTACACATACCCGATGTCAGATTTCATCGTAAAAAGTTGGAGATCAGTGGAGATTAAGAAGTAATCTAATCTAGCCTGCTTGCTCTTCGGGCCATGCCATGTAAATCTAGATATATCAGGGTTATTTTCCCTTCATATATCAATCAGATCTAAATCTGGTATCATTTCTAAAATACGTTCTCTGGCGTTAGGATTGTTTTGATGTTTGTAGTTGCTAGTATCTTTTTGATAGTCTAACGGTACATTAAAATCTCCCCCGATTATAATAGAGTCATTCCCAATTGTTTCTATCTTGCGGTGAATTGAAGAATAAAAGTTTGGATTATCCTCATTCGGACCGTATAAAGCAACTAAGGTTAAATTTTTATTGAAACATTTTAAATCTAAAATAATGAAATTCCCATTTGTGTCAATAATTTCTTTACATATTTCAAATTCAAAGGAGTTTTTAAATAAGATTGCAACTCCTCTGCTGCTGCTACTGTTTGAACTAAACACCCCTTTAAATTCCCATTCAGTTTTCCAGATGGTTTGTGTTTCTGTCGTGCTATGTGTATCTAGCAAGAAAGTAATATCAAATTTATCTCGACATCTATTAAAAATATCTCTACGTTTAATGTTATTTGAAGCAAGTCCCCGACAATTTTGGCAACCAATAATTAAAACATTCATATAATAACAAGAAGAAGATGAAGAGATTGTTAGTTATTTCTGCAGTCAGTTTGATGGTTGTTTGTATATACATGGAGACAGTTTTCATAGTGTAAAACCCTCCCGCATTCTGATATAAACACCCTCCCATCCAAAAAGAAACTTCCGCTTTTTGAAGCCCTAGGATATTAAAAAAAAGACATACGTTAAATTTACATATTTCACACTCTTATACTTAACAAAACCATAATATGAGCATATAATGTTTAACTCATAGATAAGTTAACTGTTTTCATTGGTGATTACAACTCAATCGTCATTCTTAAAAATAGCAGTGATATTTATTAGTGAAAATGTAGGTCAGATTTCTCCACGTAACTGAGTGCGTGCACATCTGGTAAACATGGGTATCGGAGTCACTGAACCGGACAATCTATTTTTTTAGCATCACAAAGGGAAATTCTTTGATATATATAAGTTTTGTCCTACTTCTAACCTCCGGCGGCATTGCGAATCTTTCCTTTAAGAGTTTTGCCCTTAGGTCGCTTATTTCACGAGGGAGGTCCGGCGATACCCCATGTCCTGATCCACTCGTTAACTTTTTAGTCCCTTCAAGTACCTCCTCACGTTCAATAAGGCTGTTAAATCTTACGATTATGTTTCTTTTTCCTTCTGGCCCACCTGGCAAGCGATGGACAGCTTGAAAAAGCACTCCATTAGCAAATGGCTCCTCAGACTTTAAAACTTTATTCAAGAATCGTCTCACCTTCTTCCATGTTTCTCTCGGCCGCTCGTCATTTGACCCATCAATACCGCGAAAGACCAGATTCCATTTTCTGCCCCATATTTCAAGTTTAAGTTGCTCGATTCGCTCACCCTTAAGTGCCTCTTTCACTTCAGGAAAAGATGTTTGATGAATGTCTGAAATGTCCTGATTTAGATTTTCACATGCAGTTTCCAGATCACTGACTCGTCGCTTTACATCCTGGATTTCTTCTCGAACACCCTTTATGTCCATGGACATGATAGCGAAGCATTCCGCAAGATCTTTTCCTTCAAATCGTTTTTTTTTTAATTCATCCAGGGAAGCGTGATTATGATTACTAGTTGGGTTTTTGTCCACTTCCATTTTAGGGTCGCTAAAGGTGAACTCCTTGTCCGCCATTAAGATCGTGAGTGACGGGTAGTAGTCAAATTATCAGGATAATATATTTAGCACCAGAGTTTTGCTTCCTGCTTATCACTCTAAATTTCTAACACAAATACAATTGATAATTGGACACTGCACATATAGGCCAGACAAACGTGTGAAAGAGCAAATACAACTGGAAATATCCCAGGAGCTCAAAAATACCACGCACCCCACCATTTGTCAACCGGAAGCCCTCAATATATTCGTAATTTTACCCGTTGTCAAGTGTGTTGCTAACGCTAAGGGTAACATTACGGATTGTTAAATGCGTCTAAACCAATCAGATTTTAGTATTTAACATGAAAGTATAATAATGCAATATATAAGTCGTGATATTATACAGAAAATTTGAGAAAATATTACCTTCAAATCTGTGTCTAAGCACCTTTAGTGATAACGCGTATTTAATTGTTAAACGATTTTTTTTCTTATGATAGGCCCCGTTAAATGCTAATTGTGGTCATGATATTTTTATATCAATACATCAATAATGTATAGTTTTAACAAACAATTAATAATTCCCAATACTTACATGAATATTTAGTCGGCAAATGTACACGACATGATCGCCGGGGTTTCTTTTTATCCCTGTTACTTATTACTTGATTATCTTAATTTCTGCAGATGAGTGAACTAAAAAAAAAATGCTGATTTTTGAAATTCATAAATCGAAAATTGGATATAGTTTTCACTCATTTCTAGGCCACTTTTTAAAATCTTTTACCCCCTTACTGCCTATCATAAAATCCAATTGAATCAAAACTCACGGCCAATTTCCTGTATCATGTGATAGAACATACCGCATTCAATCATAAATTACATCTTTACGTATCAAAAAGATAAAAAATAATAATTTTTCGAAGTCGGAGAATTACATAAATTATTATTTGTAATCTAAATTGAACTTTTAAGTCTTATTTACGTGTACATGTAGTTTCAAAAATATCTATTTCCAATTTTTTTTTTTCTTCAGTTTTCCAAAGTCGATGAATTGCAGCAATAAGTATTTTTTTTTTAATCTTAAATGCCTCTTAGTTAAACTTTATTTCTTTTTAAAAATATCCACTCCTAAATATTTTTAACAATTTTGTGTAAAAAAAAAATCGTATATTTGAGTTCACAATCCTGTGCGTGAAAATAGGTTTAATCCTGCGTTAATCGTGCGGAATCACTCGCGTAACGTGATCTTTCGTGTATGTTGTCAACAATAACGTTGCAGCCACTGTACATGCACATGTATAGATCGCCACAAAAACAACAATGATCGATTTCACTACTCTGTTTGGAATAAACAAGGGGCGGAACTTACTGGCGGCAAGATGAAAGCGGGGTCTGCTTCACGCATGAGTGCGTAAAGCGAACCCAGAAAGCGAACGCCGGGTTCGCACTAGCGGACCAAGAACTGAGCCCGAGCGAACCCGAAGCGCACCCAAGGCGAACCCAGAGCGCACCCAAAATTTCTGAAAGCGGACCCGTAGCGGACCCCGAGCGAATCCTTAAAGCGAACCCAGGGTGCGCTTTGCGTTCGCTCTGGTGTTACGTTGTGTCTGGTCGGTACTGTATATATATAGTGTATCAATGTTTTTTGCCAGCTAAAGGGCTCTCAAAACCAGGCTTGTAAAACCTTTTTTTTTCAAAGTAGAGGGTCATCGTCCGAAAAGAGGGATGACAAGGAAAAAAGAAAAAAAAAAACACCATATAAGCTGTCCAAACCCTAAAAACCTACAGAAGGGAGGGGGGGGGGGTCTCTAACTTTTACACGTAGGTGCATTTTTATCTTTCAAATAATTGAATTTGGTTCTTTTTTTATCCAAATGAAAATTTACATATTAAAACTACAACAAAAGACTACCCCCCTCCTGCACTACGGGCCTGAAAATATTGTACGGACAATTTTCTTATCGAGTGTGCCCGTAGCACTTGAACATCGGCTCTATGTCTTTTAAATCAATGGGATTCATGCAAGTAGTTAATATCGATGTACAAAAAACGTCGGTGGTCTACTGACCGACTGACAGGTGCAACATTTTATAAAGGGGAACAAAAATAGGAATCTTCATGTTTTAATCAACACTTCAGTCAAGCGTTAATTCAAATTCGTGTCCGGTGTATTTCAACAATAGAGGTAGTCTTGGAAGTCTAACTCATAGCAGGTACCGCTAAATCATTTCCGGCTCCGAAAATTCATATCATTGGTTTTTTTTTTGTTTCATTCATAACTATCGATTAAATGAAGTAAGAGGAATCTATATTGTGACAAATTGCTTTATAATCTTTAGGGATATGATGAATAAAATACGCCACAAGTGCTTGTTAACTTTGTTTCTGATCAGTGGATCGTAGAAGTAATCAGTTAGTTGTATTTGACGAAACTCATAGAAAAAAAGCTATGGTGTCTTCTAAACACTGAGCTCAGCCCAAGCAGATCATAGTAAGTCAATACCTGAATTAAAGGAGACGAATCACATTCTTTGTTCTTTGTTTTGTAATAAATGGTCAAAGTGCAAGAAAATTAAAAGAGTTCAAATTATCTCCAAAGCGCAGGCAAAAAGTCCCTCCAATGCATGTCTGGAAATCCCAATAACAATTTTGTTTTCATATCAATTGGATATGATTTAGAGCGATTGGTGACCTGTATTAAGATAAATAATTCGGGGGAAAAATTGTGTATAATTCCTCCAAATTGACATCTGTCTATATATATGTCTCTACATGAAATAAATCAAAATGTAAGAAATGTATAAATCAAAATGTATTAAGTGTACATATGAAAGAAAATTACATAATGTACATTTAAATTGTTTTATAAGTGATCATTTTTTTTTAAGATGGCGGTATTTATTTCTCAAAAGTTCTCATAGTTCTCAGTAAGGTCAATATTTAGCCAAGTGAAAGGTAGAGTGCATTATATGCATGCCAATCTCTGGAAGTTCTCCATATGTCTGATGTCAGTGGTGTCTATGGATATTAACTTGGAATGCCTCCCTCGTGTATTTTAAATCAATCAGACAGCATTTTCTTTTAATGTCTACACTTTTATTTTTTTATTTACACGGGCTTCGTATATATATATATATATATATATATATATATATATATATATATATATATATATATATATATATATATATATATATATATATATATATATATATATATATATATATATATATATATATATTTGTGGAATTTCATATGTAAAGGGATGACTGTTCTAAATGTAAACTAGTTCCAATTGTAACGGATACCGGTACAGATGCCAACATCTTAGTATTTTAAACTTTTACAATTCATTTTCTTAGGAATTTTTGGGGAACAACAAATTAAAGCACATATTGCACTATAGCAGAATATGCAAAGGCCGATCAGATTATAGTGCACGTGCATGCACGTGATTTCCAAAATTTCCATATACATGACCTCATAGTATGCCATAATAAAGAGCTTCATTTTAGATTTCAACAAATTTCACTGAAAATGTAGGATACTACAGGAACCTGAATATTAACCAATCAGAATTCAGCACACATGCATGCACGTCCTCATATTCCATAATGTAAAGATTTGTATAAATTTTATTTACTCTACTTTTTCATACCAAATTTAGAAAGTTATAAATAATAACTACAAGTATTTTATTGAAAAGTAAAAGATATATAAAACCTATAAAAAAAAATGTTAATCAGATTCCAGCACGTGCATGGATGTCCTTGCATTCAATTCTGATATTACCTTTATGTCTATCTACATTCAAAATTTCATTTTTTTTTTTTTGGAAAACTAAAAAAGTAATAGCCATTATAGTTTCAGCCACTCAAATTGTAGCACACGTCCATGCACGTGTGCTCATGAATTTTCGTATTAAAGATAGTGTAGATTGTAATGATATTTACCTACATTTAAAATTCGAACGTATTTTGTCAAAAAGCAACAAAAGCGAGGAAGTTGATTAGTTTCTTGTTTCAGCCAGTCAGAGCTAAGCTCACTTGCATGCGCCTGAGTACACGCTAATTTGATAATCTTGTCTAGACCCCTAATATATTTTCATGTTTTGAGTTTTAAAGCGTTTCATCAAAATTATGTTAGGGCTATCTCAAGTATATGAGTAATTTCCCTCATCGCACGCGCACGCATGTGCATTCATGAGCGCGCAAAAATGACTTTCGTTCCATAAATCTAGACAGCATATCTATTAACCCCAAGAAGGTTTCACCTCAATCGGATAAGCAGTTTCCGACATCACTCGTGGACAAAAAAAAATATATAGAGGAAGAAGAAAAATAGAGTAAAAAAGCATATTCCCATTAAAAAAAGATGACATTTGTGGGATGGACTTAACATAATAACTGGTTCTTACAAAACTGTGCAATGCATAGTACAAATATGTTGCAATCGTCAGTTGTCGGGATAGGGGCATAGCCAAAAAAGGACATTGGATTAATACAAATGATCCAATTATAAATAATATGATAGAGAAATTGTTTTCAAACCAGCCCAGAAGAGTGACCAGATGCCATGTAATTTTTTTTTTCTAACTAGTATTACCATTTAACACAGTGTACATAAATTTTCAGAACAGCCACTACAATTTTCCTGAAAATGTTTATTTATGACAGTTAGACGCTGTGCACAAAGGTTAATATTAGGTTGACATCGGAGCATTTGAATCTATCCATTTAGATTTTATAAATGCACAACAACAATGTTTAAAAAATGGCATGTTGCCAAGGTAACAGCTTGTGACTATGCGTTTCCCATATAAAAAAGTTAGAGTAACTAAGACTGTCTGAACCTCAATGATGTAAATTCATCAACTGATCTGAACTGGGTGAAGGTAAGTAATGTTTTAATAAAAAATCTTAAGACTTTAAGGCATAAATAAAGAAAAATCTTCATTACTTTCGATAAATTTCTTTTGAGTTTAATTTTCCCTAATGCTGAGGGATATTACAAAACACCCATGAAATCAATTGTAACTCATTTCTTCTAAAACTTGCCAGAAAAAAAGAATATAGCTCTATTTTCACTTATCAATTATCTTTGGAATAAAAATATCTTTACCCTATTCTGTTAAAAAAGAGAGAGACATCCTGTATATTGGACAATTTCGAGTCCACCTTAAGAATGTATTTATGTCATCCACATTTAACAGTCTGTTATTAAATGAAGTTTAGCTTTTGATTGCTTTGTAGTAGAGACCTGATATTTGGGCATATGTATAAGAAATCTCCATGTTTTATGTACAGTAAAATTCATGGTCATATTAAGACGTAAAAGGTCAAATATTCTGCCATTTTCTGATACTTATCTCTCTCTCTCTCTCGGTGTGTGTGTGTGTGTGTGTGTGAGAGAGAGAGAGAGAGAGAGAGAGAGAGAGAGAGAGAGGGTGTGTGTATGTGTATTGCAAATTAAATCGAGTTTTAGTTATGTCTATCACTCATGTAAGACTAAAATGATGGAGGCATTAACTTTGGCGTATGAAAGGAGTAGGATAAAAGAACTGAAAAGCTGTTTAAACTAAGAAATATTACGCATTGCTTTAACTTATCAATGCATGTATTTTTGGTAAAAAGGGGCATATTCAAAAGTCAGACAACTTCGACAGAAATGAAGAATACATATATTTTAAGTCTGCAGACACTTTTTTGCTTCGGAATGACTACGTTGGTGCATGGCAGAACATGCAACTAAATATATTTTCTGTAGTAAAAATATTTCAAAAACATCCTGTAATGCAATTTAAGATTATTTTAGGTATAAATAAATACTTCCGCGACAGAATGATTTCCTACATTCATATATAATATATTGTAACTTTAATATAATTAGATAAGCATTTCCTGTTATTCTCATGCTTTGAACATTTTCTGCGTATAGATATTTTCGATGTTTACTTTCATTAAAAATAATTCAATTCTGTTTATTTTATTTGATTATGTGCAGATATTTTCTATTAAAACCTCGTCTTTTAGGGAAGAAGAAGTTTACAGATGCTGTTCAAATTACTTTTTTTCAATACTACTACAAAACAATGTCAAAGTAAGCGAATTCCAAAAGGTGCAGTGAAGTTTTGCCATTATTGTTTGTTTAATTAATTTTTTTGTTACATTGATGCATGGTTTCTTTACCAGTATGTCCTAATGGGTATTTTGATATCGACTGCAGCAAGAAATGTTTGCTAGGATTATTTGGAAATGGATGCATTCATCAGTGTCCCTCACAATGTAACAACACTTGCAACTTCATCACTGGAATATGCCCAAGTACAAAATTATTTTTATCAAAAACCGGAAATTGAATGAAATCTGTACATAACATTAAATAGTTTTTTTCAATTGAAAATACTTACATTTCAGGAAACACGTGGAGTGGGAGAAAACAAGACATTTACAGATAAATTATCATTTATGAGTAGAAGAACTAGTTATCCGAACAGGTTTAATATCTTCTCATTGAACAGAGATTCCAGCACAATGTCTGCAGTGTATGAAGTTCGCACAGCGAATATGAAAACTTTGCAATCTGGACGATAAAGTCAAAGTTCTGATATTGTTAGTTTTATATTATATGGAGGAGTAACAATCATAGTGATTTTAATTTTCATTCTGTATATATACTGAAATGCTGCAAAAGTCAAACAATTTTGAATTCAACTAACGAGATTCATTGTGGTCAACATGTAGACGTGCCACATTACGAAACAATGGAATTATTGAATATGGTGCAAGATATAACAGTAATATCATACAAAACCGACATTTCGTGAAGAAACAACATTTGTTTGGAGAAAACAATGTTTTGAAAGGTCTCAAGACCTGCCTACATGTATGACCCACTATCATATACATGTATATGTAGTATTCCTACGCTATAGCAGATATCATATATGATTTCTATTTCAGAATGTAGCATTTTATTGAAATGATTTAAAAATGATTTTATTTAAATGATTTAAAATGTGAGTTCATTTAGTTTGTTTCTGTATTTAAGATCATTTTAAGAAAAGGTACATCTGTAACCTTTTCCTTTAAAAGTAAATACAAGAATTTGTGAGTCATCAGATGTTTAATTCAAATATTTAAGCTTAAAAAAAATCCTTGAAAAAATTCAAGGAAAGTGCATACATGTAGTTGGATCCTTCGACACCTGAATACAGGCTCAGATTTTTAATTATGGTGATGGGCCAAAAATGAAAAAGAAGACCTTGACACTTTGTCAGAATGGATTAAAAGAATAAGATGGATGTTAAAATCTCGCATTAAGCGATTAAGGGGTAATATGAAAACTGGCTATCCTTCTTTCTTCAATAATTTAGATGTGGAAAAAAGATATAGAATGCACGATCAGCTTGTACTGGTCCCAGCTGACAAACAGGTAACAACATTGTTCTCGTTTGTAAGGCTTATTATTTTAATTGTATTTTAACAACAGTGATGGAGAAACGTCAGAAGTAGTGTACAACAATATATTCGAGTCGTGTAAATCAGATGAAGATACTTAAAAACTCCAAGGAACTTTTATAAAATTAGAAATCAGAAAGTTATGCCAAAATCAATAACATCAAAACGTACGACTAATCAACACTTTATACAACCACTCCCCACGATAAATTAATATCCAGGCTTTTTTCAATAAAATAGAACTCTTTAATTTACTCCCCTTGCAATTGGTCATTTGCAAATTTATTTTGTTAAAAAGCATTCTGATTTAACACACAAGTACTCTGATGATGATTTTAAAAAGATGCTTGAGTTTCTGATTGACAATATCAATGTAGTTTTAGGAGATCAGGTCTTCCAACAATCTGACGGAATCTCTCTGGGTACCAATGGCGCCCAGTTATTAGCAGACCTATTTTTGTATTCATATCAAGCAGAATTTATTCAAAAACTTGTACATGAGAAGAAAACACTTGCTATAGCCTTCAACTCGACATTTAGATCAATTAACAATAGTTACTTCTATTCATATGTCGCCTCGATATATCCCAGTGAGCTTAAAATAACGGATATCACATAGTTTGACACATCTGTTTCATATCTGGATATTTTACAAGAAAAAGACGAAAATACTATTCATATGATTTGTTAGGTCATTATTTACTCACTGAATTTTCTACGTATTTTTCCGTTTTCCCGATAATGCCAAGGAGCACATGGCGGGTGTGACAAGGAATTGATATATATTTCCTAAGTTATTGTGTCTAAAAGAAAACTCAGTGGGGATAGCAGGGTTCGAAATTCACTATATAAAACTCGCAAAATGCAAGTTAAAATATCCAAATTGCGAGTTAAAAATTTTGTTACTCGTAAAAAAAATGCGAGTTAATTTTGTTTTTCAATGTAAATTTCACCCGGAAAAAAATATCCGTTTCAATCCAGTTTTAATCTTTCTTTCTTTAGTTACTGTTTATATGCGTCATTTTTAAATGAACGACCATGTACCACGTCTGATGATCATGTCGAAAATTACGAAGTTTTTTTTATAAGATGGATAGATGGCCGCATTAGAATTTTTTAAAAAGGCTTTCATTTTAAAATTGAGAGTTGTCTTTTGAAATTGCGAGTTCATTTTTTGGTACTAGCAATTATTTGCGAGTCGTAATTTTAGGGATTTCTACCCCTGGATAGGGGTATATACACTAACAATTCGTCAGGAGCCTGCGCACAAGAATTCATCTGTCCTTCCCGAGGCACTGATATACCCATCCGACAAATCTGCGGGATGTATGTAGAGTAGGAAATGATTCAGGAAATACCATTTGCATGTTATTTGTTTTCATTGTGTACATAAATGTTATTTTTTCAAAGAAGGAAAAAAGAAAAAAAAAGAAAAAAAAAACTTAGAAGGGGTGGTGGAGGGGTTGTTTGATTTTTCTGAATAAAAAATTAGATATATTGAGGTGTGGGAAATTGACCTTACTGTAACAAAATCGGGAGGGGTTTGCTACCATCCTTTCATGAAAATTTAAAAATAATAAATACTTCTAGAAAAAAAGTAAGGGTTAAAAGCAAGAAATTATTTCTAGGAAAAAGTCAGGGGAGCACCCCCTCCCAAGATACTTCCTGTCTGTACGTAAGGCATTTTCCTCGGATATTATACAAAGTGATTGTTCCTCAATTTTACTGTACACAATATTTGTTTTTTTCTACAGGATTCATTTTCGCTTGCTGTCGGCATCGTAACACAGTTACCATATTAAATCAGAATAGATACAATGTAGTTGAATATTATTTTTTTTCTTTAATCTAAAAACTAAATTAGGGTGATGTAGTTGATTTTGAAATATTTATTAATGAAAGCGTCTTATGGCGTAGCCAGGATGGAAGTGAAGTGTACGCAGAGAGCGGCAGGGGGTCAGGAGGTGAGGGTCCAACTTTCGAAAATCGAAATTTTATTAATACATTACCAGAGTACTATGATTTAACTACGTACACTTCAACTAATGTTGGGAAGGGGGGGGGGGGTAATCACCCTTTAAAATAACAGTTTCAATAGTAAAAGGTAAGGTTTGGAAATAAGTGGGGGAGGTGGGGTGCCCCCCCCCCCCCCCCCGGTGAAGGCACAGAAGGTTCTGCCTTTTAACATTTATTTCATTCATTTTCTGGCAAAATAAAAATTATGCATTGTAGTTTTTGTTTACAAAATAGAAGACGTAGTGATATTTATTATTTTAACGCAAAGTTAATACTTTCATAAAAATTTATTGGACATGAAGTGTAAAAAGCACATATATTAAATGTTAACTTTTTAATCATATGTTAACTTTTTAATCATATACTAATAGATCATAACATTCAACGATGCGCTTGAATTTTAATTTCTCAAAGATCTTTTTTAAAAAATCAATGTATTAGAGAACAATATATGCATTATGTCAATACGTAAATTGGGGAAAACAATCTCATTTTTTTAACTACTACTATATTTTTTTTATTAATCTTTTACCAAAATTTAATAAATAGCTTGATTTAAATCATGTATATAGGGAAAGATTATTTTGTCAATTCTAATTATCCTACATGTAGACCCTACATTGTATGTTTTTGAATTTTTGTAAATACTTGCAACTCAGTCAAAAAAAAAAATGCTTATCACTTTCCTTCGCATCGATATACATGTATATAAACAGGTTTACATGTTCAGGAACCTCCTACATGCTATACATGTAATTTTTAAAATACTTTATATGGATATAAAAAAAAATACTAAACGGATACGTTTTGTACTTGTGCATGGAAAGTACACGTAATTCCAACATTAGTAAATTGAACTTGCAAAGAAACCTTGATACGAAAATGTACATAGTATTTTTCATTACATAGGTACCTGTATTTGAACTTTTTAATTGTCATAATTATTTAATTTTAACACTTAAATAATTTTAGTTTCAAAGTGAAGCCAAGGTCATCACGTGTCGGTAATCATCTACCTGTTTCGAAGATATTGCGGGTGCTAAGAGCAATTGCGGTGGGTTTTTTTAATTGACACTTGCTAGCTGGATGTATACTGTCTCCATGGTCACGGTATACCTGAGTATATACTCCCCCTACATTCGATGCCCCTTAAGTTACATGTACCTCGTCTGGGCACGTTATCAATGAGAAATTCAATTATTATTCCTTTTTTTTTAATTTGGAAACGTCATAGTTCTTTGGTACGTTGCATGAAGAGTACATGTCCATGTAATTTGCTGCCACCCGAATGCTGAAAATCATAAAATAGCTTTACGAGAGAGAGAGAGAGAGAGAGAGAGGACACTGTATATTATTTGAAATTAAAATCGCTACAACCGGCCCATAGAAAACAATTCGAGTACGGAGAGGGGTGGGGGCTCATCGAAATAAAACAATTAAAAAAAAAGAAAGAAAAAAAAAAACATTGGACGTTATTATCTTAATTTTATCTACTTAATCATGCAAGTTTACAGTTATTGAATTCTTGTTTTGTTTATTTTCTTTCTTGTTTGAATTTATTTTTAAACATTTAGAATTTTCCTTGTTAACATGCCGCTCCAGTATGTACATGTACTAGTATATAGTGTGGGGGGGGGGGGGGGGGCATGAACCAGTAAGGAATACAGACTATTAAAATGATTAGTTACTTGAAAATAACTTAAAGAAAATATAATATATTCTTATCAGTGGACCAGTTATTAGTGTTTGTTTGTTTGTTTGGTTTGGTTTTTTGATTGTTGTTGTTGTTGTTTTTTTTTAATTGTTCCGTTAAACTCGCCTTATAAAACAATGATTTATAGCATGGAAGTAAATTATAAATGATCTTTAAAACGAAACTCAATTTACACTGTATGAGAATTTTTAGTGATTATCACGACCTATATGTACATTTAATGGACGACAACCTAGCTTAAATGTAAACTGCTAAATTTGAAAACTTAGCAATTTACGTGTACAGTATGTCTCAGCTATTTCATAGATAAGGTCATAATTCAGTTGTTTGTCTTTCAAACATTTAAATTACGATTTAGCAATTGCAATTACATTTGGAAGTTCCAACTTATTTTAAACCGCATGAATAATGTAAACAAATGAATTTGAAAGGTTTTTTTTATTAAGATACTCTTATCAATTTCACTCCATCCGATACATCGAAAATAAATTTAACACCTTTTCTTCCTTTTCTTTCGAGATATACTTAGCTTGTAAGTAAAGAAAAATAAAAGTGATAAATTTACGTCGAATGTACGTTGAAATTCTTGAAAATTTATCAACGTTCTCCATATTGTCACTTACATGTACATGTTTCGATCGCCATAAAAACAGTAATGATCGATTCACTATTGCATTTGGAATATACAAGGGGCGGGGCTTACTGGCGGCAAGATTAAAGCGGCTTCCGCTTCACGCATGAGTGCGTAAAGCGATTCCGGAAAGCGAACCCCGGGTTCGCTCTAGCGGACCCAGAGCTGACCCCGAGCGAACCCGAAGCGCACCCAGAGCGGTCCCAAATTTTCTGAAAGCGGACCAGCAGCGGACCCCGAGCGAACCCAGGAAGCGAACCCGGGGTTCGCTTTGGGTTCGCTCTGGTGTTAGGTTGTGTCCGGTCGGTACTGTATGTTGACTTTTTAATTTTCACATAACGCTAGAAAGTGATTTATTTGCAGAAAGCTGCACTGGAACACAGGGAACATTAGGAAATTAATAATGAATGATTCATGTGTTTATAACAAAAGTATTTCGTAGTGTACAACGTAAATGTTAGTGTTATAATGAAATTCTTTGAATATAGGTATAATGTAAGTCTTCTGCATGGGTTTGTTTACAGTATGAATGACAAGGAAAGAGATAAGCTGCTAAGAGAACAAGAACGTTGGCGTTGCATTGAATGCAAAAGCAAACCAGATATATGTGCCATACCCTCATTGATTGAACAAGAAAAGGAAAAAAGTTCCTTTTTTTATTGATAAACATAGGTACATTTCAAGAACTGATTATTATCATGAAATTATGAACAAGCATAAATATAGTGGGAACACAACATACCGCATAATTTTAGCCCATTGCCCACTGGGGGAAAAAAAACATGGTAATTTTTTTTTCTTTCAGGATTATTCTGCGCTGTCAGATTTGTAAGTTGAACTTCCACGCAGATTGTGCTAGATACGAAGTAGTGTTACTGTTGACGGGGGAAGATAAGGAAGTTTTGTGTAATTACTGTGCTGAGAATGGAGAGGTTTGTATCAGACGTTTTTTTTTTTTTTTTTTTTCTAAAGAGATAAATACAAGACTCTTATTTTAACCCTGATCTTGTCAGATAAAAGTGATACTAATTAATGTCTTAAACATGTCAATTAAATCTGACATGTACATATTCAAAATTTCAACTCTACATTTTTAATGTTGAAAAATACATATTTTTTATTAAATTTTATGTGAGAACTTTTTTACCATGCAATATTTATCAAACATTCAAATCTTGTAGCCTAACAACAGTAAAAATGAAAGGAAGGACAGATGGGGCAGTGCGGAAACTGGAAGTCAGTAAATCAATTCTGAATTCTCTTATGTCCCCTGATGTGTCTCCAGACATGAAACAATTAATTATAAATGGTTTAATCCAAGATCAGATAAAGGAGGATGGTAAGAAATCAACAACCAGCGAACCTACCACAAAATCATCAAACAGTGAAGCTGCCACAAATAAATCGTCAAGTGTGGCCTCCACAAATATATCATCAACGATGGCGACCGCCACAAATAAATCATCAACCAGTGTGGCCACCACAAATATATCATTAACAAAGGCGACCGCCACAAATAAATCATCAACCAGTGCAACCACTGTGAAAGAACCACCAGTCACTACTGATGACTCTTTTAAAGTATGGAAAAAAGAGAAGAGAAATTTTTGATTGATACCAGACATCAAATGGATGATTTGTTTAAAAGAAACCGAAATAACGGGGAGTTATGGAAAGCAATCTCTGAAAAACTGTTTGATGTTCTGAACTGCAGAGTAACTCAGAATCAGTGCATGTATAAATACAATGCCCTAAAAAAAATGGAAAGAAGTAATAGATGCTCCAACTGGCACGGAAGCCAAACATTTCAGCCACAAAGAAGAATTCGACCAATTCTATGGCACAAAAGCCAGCACAAAACCCCAACATACTACATGTATTCATTCGGATAAAAAAAATAGATGAAGTTCAACAAGATGATGTAGATGAGGAAACGATAAGCATGAAGAAAAGAAGAAAAAATGAAGACATGTAAACAGGATGTTCGTGAGCTTCTGGAAGAACAACATTCTCAATTCCTAAGCCAGGTGGAAAAAATGCATAACAACAAAATGCAGAAATTTGATAAATTTCTTGAAATAATGTCTAAAAAGTGATCAAGAACAGTTAGATCCCAGTTGCTGATAGTCAGACTTTGTTTTGATTTTTTATGTTTTTCTATAGTGCTGCACCGATAGAGTAGTACTAAATAACCTGTTTAATATTGGCAAAAAAGGATGAGTTCAGTTAATCTTGTTAAGCTTGTGGGCAAGAAATGCTGAAAAACATTCCTTTTGTTTATGCAGGCAAGCTTTAGTTTTTTTTTTTAAGTATTTGTACCATGATATTTGGGTTCTGACATTTGAAAGGGGGTCAAAGTTAGATAGAGCATCAAATAAATAAAAAAAAAAAAAAAAAAAACCTGTCAGATATCATAACGCAGCACAGTTAAGGTGCCAAATGGAAATATCGGCGAATTTTTTAGATAGAAAATACATTCTTTATAAGGATGGGCATTTCTTTTTAGGACTTTACTATTATCGGAAAAATGCAATGTGGTTCAAAACTAAATGTTGAGGACGATTAGATTTCTTATTAAGACTTGTCACGTGATGTGGCAGTCACGTGATTTTAGCAAATATACCTGAAGTATTGAAGTCATCTATAAATTCTATTATTATACTTTCATGTTAAATACTAAAATCTGATTGGTTTAGACGCATTTAACAATCCGTAATGTTACCCTCAGCGTTAGCAACACACTTGACAACGGGTAACATTACGAAAATATCACATGCGTTCAAATCATGCGCGTACGGTTCACCGTAGTATTCTCAAAACGTCGGTTGTGCGTTTGAAAGAAGGCACATAAAAGCTTGCGTCCGATGTAGCTTACTTGAAAACAACAAACGACAGACGAAACATCCTTGCGAGTGCTAACTTTAGATGATAAAGGACTTTTTAAGTAGCAAACAAACAATAAAGAGATTGGTAAATCTTTTCCGAAGCTTTCTTATTGAAAAAAAATAGACGCGGGGAGTTTGAAAGCTTTCTAAGCGTGAATTTAACGAAGATCTCCGAATTTTTTTTTTTATGACATCCGAAATCAATAAGACATTCAGTATAATAAAATAAATAGTGCACGTTTTTGAGGGTAACAGTTGAAATTGACACCCCAAGGAAAACCATTGTCAACCGACGCGTCAACTGTTACCCTCTAAAACGTGCACTATTTATATAATGTTGCAAGGACATAACCAAGTTAAAAATCTAAGTTTAACATATAATTATTTTCAACACTCTTTGTAGTTTGTGAAAAGTGCTGCGAACCTATATAGATTCTACTATCTAATTGCTAAAATTACATTTGTTAGACAGTATGTTGAATATTTTGCTGGTCAAGTGCATTAAATATAGACATAATTAATTTATTTGCAAGATTTCAACAGGTTCGCAGCACTTTTCAAATAGCTTCATACTTCTTGAGTTTATATGTAAAAGCTTGTCATAATTCATTGAGGGTATGCCCTTGCAATACATCGATTTATTACGACCCTTCTATTACCCTTCAATGAATCTGCATACAAATATACGACAGTATCGCTTGTGTAGGGAATGTACGGGAAGTATATGAATAAAATCATAAAACAGACATCGCATCCAAGTTAATGGCCTCTTATATATCTTCAATTTATATTTTATTTAATTACAAAATACATTTTTCATTGTATTAATATAACTTGATCCGCCTCTCACTGCATACAAGCTGCGTCAAATTTTCCGATATGACGTCACATTAACAAGTGCATTGCTATCAGTGAATTGTTTATATATATTGCTATGTGGGATTTAACCAACGACAATAATGCATGCACTAGTTAGTATTGATGTAGTTTAAAGCTATTCATAAGTTCAAAATAGCAAATCATTTCATTTTGTGGTAATTTGAAGAACTTATATTTTTGTTTGATGTCATAGTAAGCATTTCCCGTATAAATTAGGCCCCTCCTCCTTACTGCAGCCTTAACTGTGCTGCGAAATACAATAAGAATAAAGTTGTTAAACTGTTCATGCAAGAGCTGTTTGTAAATCTGTCGTCAAATATTGTGACCCTCACATGTATCATAGCAACATGGTGTAAGTGAGCAATGAAACCCATTTGCCCTTTTTTGTTTTTGTTGTTATTTTTTTTTTTTAGTTATAAAGTTTGTATAATATTTTTTTTACAGGTGTTTTTGTTATCTCCAATGCAGATACTTCCATTGTGATACCATTATGTCACATTATCAAGTACATGTACATAAATGTGCATGCGTCATATGTCAAGTCAATTTCCAGTATTATTGTTATATTGGAGAATCTTGTTTTTATTTTTTAAATTGCTCAGAGAGAGTTTCATGAATAAAATGAAAATTACTTCAACAAATTTCTTTCCTTTTCAACCTAACTTTCAAAAGCTTGAATAGAATGATAAGGAAGATGACTGCTAACCTGTCTATAGTCCAAAAAAATGTGTTCAGAAACATGTCTGTGTAGTTATTAGGATAAAAAAGGCTTATTAACAGATGCAGAATATTGTACAAGGATTTTTAAAGAGGAATATTTAGAAATATATATTGTAATTGTGTTGTTGGTTCTTACCAACATTCTTGGTTATTAAAGCTTTGATTATCATATAAGTCATCATAAATAATATATTTTATCTGATGATTAGACTTGCTTAAGTCTCTATGTTTTTTTTTTAATTAAATAATTCTTTGTTCATTTTTGTCTTGTTGTCCTCTGCTCTTCCTCATAGTTAAAAGTTATCAAACATAGAGACTTGTAAACTCTGCACAGGGCTAATCAGCTTCACTATTTAATCTGTCATCATGTATCGCTCTACGAGAAATTTTTATGACCCTTCACAAAATTAAATTGTTTTTGCTCAGCTAGCAAATACACTCCCGGTTAACTGGCGAACTCATATGGCTGCTTCCCTAGAAAGTTTTTTTAGTTTTATTAAATATACACCGAGAACAAAGAAATTTATATGTTTTTTGTGTGGAATTAAAACGGAGGATAGTAATTAAAGAAGAAAGTTATTTCAAGGATCATCTAAAACAGAATATTGTGTATTAATTGAAAGATACTTGCACATTGACATAAATCCAGAGATCCATACAGATACAGTGTGCCGCAAGTGTGCAAGAGAAATTAATAAAGGGAATGAAACTATTTTAAAACTCAAGTCTAATTATGACCGAACAATAAGTAGCCTTTTAGAATCTTAGAATCACAATTGTTTTATCATGAGTTGAACTTAATGCTTTGAACAAAAAAGGTGCTTATTCAAATGTTAAGGATTTACCACGTCCAGTAGGTGAAAAAAGAAAACATCCTTATTCTTTAAATATGCTTCTATAACTTTTTTCTGGTTTAATTTTAATTCACTTATAGACAATTGCTTTAATCCATCAGATATTGCTCGAGATATTTTTTTTCTGTGTTCATTTTACTTGAGAAGCTTAGCAAAAATGTGTGAAATTTGTCCAACTTTGTAACATTTAGGAAATCCCCAATAACAATTCATCACCTGTCAACTTATCAGCGAATCTCCAGCAGCACACTGCGGTGCTGTAATATGATCCCGTTACCGACCATATTCTGGTCGGTGAATTTTCAGGGTTTACAAGGCTCTATGTTTGACATTATCAAAAAGTATGAAAGAGAGCACTAAAACATAGAGACTTGAGCAAGTCTATCTGATGATGTACTCGGCATACAATTTTCGAATATGTAGTTGAAGATCAGTATAATTAAATTTTCACTGAAAGCATGGTAAAATTACTTTTTCAATTCCTAAAGATTACTGTCGCTGCGCAATTGAGGATGGATGTTTTTTTGCGAGTAAGTCGAAGTACAGCACATAACATTGAGCAAAACGGTTATATTATGGGACTAAATTATACACATTTAAACAGAGTTTACACATTCTAAAACATTCTAACTTTGCAGATTTCATAGTTCATTGGCTTATTTACAAAAGAACTCACAAGAAAACCAAAAAGTTAAAGTAGGCTTTAAAATCTTGCAAAATGAATGATTCTAATAAAAATTGATTGCATAAAATAATCTAAATTCTTTTTTCAAAGGCTTAAACCATTTTCAAATAAATGTAAATTAGAAATTTATTACCAGTATTACATGTTGTTCTTAGCCTTAAGTTATTTTGTAAAACTTGGCCCAACACACCATATTTGGGGTAGAATTAAGAAAAATCCTTAATCTCGTTCTTTGACACAAGTAAGAAGCATCTGCCTTTGTGTCATATTGAAAATTTTAACCCAATATGCTTATTGCTTATATGTATGAACTTAATAATCATTTTAAACTCTTTCTGCTCTTCAGTACACTGTCATGATATTTAATAAATGCATTCATATTATTACAAATTTTAGGATCAATTTCAGCAAGTCAAATTGATGAAAACAGGGTGAAGAATAGTTGATTACACCGGGATCCTTCATTATAACAAGATAGGCAACTTGTGAAAGTATACAAATCCCTGATTACACATCAATTTTATAAAGTGTTCCGTTTTCATGGTCACACACACTTTAACTTTGTTGAAGAAGTCTTAGTCTCCTCGCCACACCATGAACTCCATGTTGGTAGATGTTCTCACATTCATTCTCTGCATCTTCTAGGATTGCATTATTGTCCATGAACTCTTCAATGTCATCTGTGTGGATCACACACAAATTGTGCAAAATACACCCAGCCATAATTAATTTTGCTATATGCCTTGGGTTGTGAAATGTCACCTCCTTCAAACGACGAAACCTTCCTTTAAGGTGGGCAAAACACCTTTCTACTGATTGTCTTGCACTAGACAGTTTGGTGTTGTACCTCTGCTGTTGTGGTGTAAGGTGTCCATAATTTTTGAATGATGAAATTAGCCAATTGCGCAAAGGATAGGCATTGTCAGCCAAAATGTGATGATTGTTAATTATGGCTTGGCCCTCTTCCGCTTTCTGATACAATGTTGAATTACGCAGAACCCTTGCATCATGGGTGCTGTGTGTGCACTTATAATTAGCATGTTGCTGTCGGTCACAACCTGCAAAATTGAGGATATATTATTTTAAAAAGGCATAAAGATACGTGACAAGTTCTAGTAAACATGGTAACATATTCTTCTCAGAGAAGTCTTTAAATTAAAACTGGAAGTGACCTAATGATTTTGAAATGTTTAAGTTTAAACACATCTTGAAATTAAAAGGTAAAATGGAATACATGGATCCTCTTTACACTACTTTTATACAATAATTTTGGATCTGGTTAGATACTAGTACCTGTAACTGCATTGATGGAAAACCTTTTCTATTATAATAGTCTCTGTCACCGTCAGGTGCAGTTGCAAGTCTGATATGAACCCTATCCACCTGGAATGCCGTATTTGTCTTCTACCTCTCCTGCAGTTTGCTGCTGTTTCTGAGCAGGTGGCCACTGAATGTTCTACCGTAAATGAAATGTGAAAGATTAAATACAAAGTTTGACCGACGTAATAGTAGGCCATATATTTCTGATTACATTTTTCTTAAATATTTAAAGATTTCTTGTTTTAATGAAGCATTTGCACATGCAGCATTGTATATATATATATATATATATATATATATATATATATATATATATATATATATATATATATATATATATATATATATATATATGTAATATCCTCGTTTGCAGATCCAAAACTACGTCCATGACACGGTTTATAATTTCGTGGACGGTGGATATAGAAAGTCAAAAAAAAATGTCCACACTCTCTCATAGACTGTTGATTTCCTATGAAGTTAAGAAAAACAAGCAGCTGTTTCTCGGGCTGGACAGGTGCTGAACCCCTCGGTTATGGCGTTCTAGACTTCCATGAAGTTCTCGCAACATGAAATCAAACATTTCTAAATCGATTCTGTAATAAATCTTGAAATCGCCAACATTTCTATACAGTTTTATCTCACTTAAAACCTCTTCATACGTGCGAACTTTGGGGGTTGACCTTCTCTTGATGTTGTCCAAATATAAATAATTACAAGATAATTTTTTTTGTTCAATCGCCATTAACTCCTCTTCATCTGTAATCATTTCTATGAAAAACAGCCATATTTCCTCTATCTAACAAGACTATTCTGTGTTCGACTTTTCGATAGTTTGCGCATGCGATCTAGCACTTCCTATTCCAACTAGAGTTTTCACTCGAAATCAGCCATATATATATATATATATATATATATATATATATATATATATATATATATATATATATATATATATATATATATATATATATATATATATATATATATATATATATACAGGTGTACATGTACATGAACCTCTTACATGACTACATGTAATTTTCGAAATACTTTCTAGATAGATAGATAGATAGATAGATAAAACTAGACATGTACGTTTTCTACTTGTGCATAAAATGTACGTAAAGTAATATCAACATTAGTAAATTGAACTTGCAAAGATACCTCAATGCGAAAACGTACATAGTATTTTCATTACATAAATGCCTGTATTTGAACTTTTTAAATTGTAATAATTATTTAATTTTAACACTTTGATAATTATAGTTTCAAAGTGAAGCCAGGATCATCACGTGTCGGTAATCATCCACCTGTTCCGGAGATATTGCGGGTGCTAAGAGGAATTGCGGTGGTTTTTTTTTAATTGACACTTGCTAGCTGGATGTATACTGTTTCCATGGTCACGGAATACCTGAGTATATACTCCCCCTACATTCGAACCTTTCATAAAACCTTTATGCCCCTTAAGTTACCTCGTCTGGGCACGTTACCAATGAGAAATCCAATAGTTTTGTTTTAATTTGGAAACGTCATAATTCTTTGGCCCTTCGCATATTCATGCAATTTGCTACAACTTAAATGCTGAAAATCACTAAAACAGCTTAACGAGAGAGAGAACTGTATATTATTTGAAATTAAAATCGCTACAACCGGCCCATAGAAAACAATTCAAGTACGGAGAGGGAGGGGGGGGGGGTGCTCATAGAAATTTAAAAAAAAATAAAACATAGGGCGTTTTTATCTTAATTTCGTCTACTTAATCATGCCAGTTCACAGCTATTGAATTTTTCTTTTGCTTTTTTTTTTTCTTGTTTTAATATATTTTTAAACATTTAGAATTTGTATGTTAACACGCCGCTCCAGTATGTACATGTATGTAGTTGGTAAGGGGGGGGGGGGGGGTCATGAACCAGTAAGGAACGCAAGCTATTTAAATGATTATTTGTTTAATATATATATATATATATATATATATATATATATATATATATATATATATATATATATATATATATATATATATATATATATATATATATATATATATATATATATATAATACACAAAATCAGGTATATATTACCACAAAACACAAAAATGAAATAAATGAATATACACAGTTCTTAAATTTTTTTTAAATTTCATTCTTTTTCAATTAAATATAAATAAATAAATAAAAAAAATAAGCGGCAAGCCAATTGACGAGACAGAGATTGAAATTAATTAATTCTGTTTGGTACAGTTTTGATTAGGTGCTTTGACTTTTCCCGAAATGGAAAATTAATACATCTATATTTATTTGTACTTTGTAATAACACGCAATTAATTCTTTTGTTCATTTGTATCCCCAACCCGTCGTTGTAAAAAATACTGTTCCTTTAAATTTAGTAGCAAGGAATTTGATCACTGTGTTTTTAAAGGCATAAGATTAGACATCATTTTAATTTTTATATATTCAAAAAATCGTATTCATACCAGGTAACTTAGGGAGTTGGGGAGAGGGGGTATGGAAGGTGTAAATGTAAGGGGAGCTATACTTAGGTCCCTCTCCCCCTCTCTCTTTCTGATTTACGTACCTGTACGTGCATGTATGGATAGAGGTTAAAGATTTAATTTGTTTTATTTCTTATATTGACAGAAAAAGTTAGATTTGAAATAAATGTGAATTGGGAAAATAAAATTAAATACATAAATTGACCAATTCCATATTAGGTCTTTGACCGTTTACTTTTGAGATAGATTTATGTTCCTTATCTTCATATTTCAATGGCAGAATTTACATTCAATTATAAATATCGATAAATTGACACTCTTACCTTAATTCAAAGATTTATGAAAGAGAGAATACTTAGAATATGCAAATATTTATAGATACATCTCATTACAATTATATAAAATATATCAAGGAAGCATAAAAAAGATGTGTTTGTGAAACACAGATACCCTCTTTTGCAGCTCATAGCAAAGGTTTTAGTCTGTTAAAAATATTTCAAACGCCATCATCAAGCTAAAACTTCATGTCAAAGAAATACACGTGAGAAGTATGGAAGTCCAAACATAAACGTTCCGGATTTATGCTCAAAGTTAGTATCCCAAAGGTGGATGAGACGCCAAAGTTGTTATAGTATCGAGATCAAAACTATTAGACACAAGGAATGGTCTTGTCGGAAGGAATACACATGTGAAATATGAAATCCAAGTAAAAAAAATCAAAAGTTATTACCAGGGTTGAGACGTTTTACGTTTTTCAAATAAATGTTTAAAAACCAAGGTCATGAGTTTAAAAACATTGGTTCCCAGAAAAACGTTATTATCAAGAAATAAACATATGAGATATGACAGAGTGATTAGTACATGTACCGACATTTCAAAGATATTGGCAATCGTTGATGTTTTAGAAACAAAAAGACAGACAGACTGACAAACCAAAAACTATATAAGGCATGATAATATGAAATGTTTATGTAAAGAATAAGAAGTAAGTTTGTTTTTTTTTTTTTAATTTATACTTTGTCAAATTCATAATTATAAATTCATAACCCAATACGTATTAGTATTTTTTCATAATATAAGGAACTCAAAATATTTTCATTGACATGATAAATATCATGCATTTCATATGCAATGTAGTAAACTAATACCATTAAAAAACAATTTATTTTTTAGACATTCAAACTCTGTCATATGCTTATTGGTTTAAAATTTAAAGCCATACAGGTATGTAGCATATATTTTACATTAATAAAACATGGAACACACAAAGAGAGAGAGAGAGAGAGAGAGAGAGAGAGAGAGAGAGAGAGAGAGAGAGAAGTTTTTATACATTTACCAATACTTTCTAACCTGTACGTGATTTTAAATAAGAAAACATTAAATGGTCAGGGCTTAATCAAGAATCACTTAATAAATAAACTTCAATACTTGCTTTGACAGTTTTTGTTGTTTTATTGTACATGAAATCTAGGCAGCACGGGTATCCCATTTCCCTTCTGTAATGGTGGATATGTTCTCATTATTACAGCATTTAAGGTTATCTCTAGGGAAGAGAACATGATCTTCACTTTTGATCAGGATAATTGAAAGGTTTGGAGAATTTCTTAAGGTTTGTTAATATATGGTGTGTATATATATATATATATATATATATATATATATATATATATATATATATATATATATATATATATATATATATATATATATATATATATATATATATATATATATTATAATAGTAATAGCTTTAAATTAATAAAGATATCTTAAGATACCAAAGATATCACTTTGAAGACGTAAATTGTTTACAATAGTGATAATTCTGACACACTGAATTACTATAGTAAGGACGCCAAGACTTAAATTTATAATAGCGATAATTTAACACATTCCTTAACTATAGTTACAACTTAGAAACTTTAATTAACTATAGTTAACCAAAGTAAATCTGGTTAACCATATTTTTCTTTAGTACGCTTTTAAAGAGGAAAAATTGATAATTTTCAGTCATCCCTATCATTTCATAAAACCTGGATTAACGCAGGAATTTGGTATAAAACGAATTAAAGGCATTTAACAATGCCCCCTCCTTCTGCATTATTCTTAAAGCTGGTTTCCTAGTACACCCAGGCAAGAAAAAAAATCACTAAAGACAAGGCCTCATTTCATCACAAATGAAAGCTATAATGTAATATTCTAACTGCAAATAACTTCCTGAATAACAAGCATATAAACAATATTGCATTGCTACATCAAACAGGATATATGTAAAAATAGTATGATATTGAATTATTTGTGAGTGAAATAGCTTGAATAGACTTGTATTTTCTCTGACATTTATTGAGTGATGTTTCGAACTTTTGTTAAAATTAATTATGTATGGAAGATTGAAGCAAAACGCATTGTATGATTAAAATAAAATCTTTACTTTGCTATGTTATTCCACACAACCAATTATGAAATTGATATAGATGAAATCTGTTTATATGGTCACACGGAGAAACTTGAGCAAAAATGAGGTTACAATGGGGTTAGTGCAATAATGAGATAGTTACAGAAATATAATGACATATGGCAGATCAAAAATCAAATCTTCGAAATTTCTTCTGATTTTTTTAGCATATTTAATATTCATGTAAATAAAAGGATTGTTTTTCAATAACACTGGTGTGTAAATCACAAAGACTTGCATGTGCGCATATTTTTCAAACAGGCTGCGTGAAAGGTCTGTGTTAATTTACACACTATTTACACTCCCAAAGCTAAAAAAGAGGCTGCTTTTATAACACAAAAAAATGTAATAAGGATCCATTTCAATTTGTAAGAACCTTAGAAATGCAAAAAAAAAAAAAAAAAAAAAAACAAAAACAAAAACAAAAAAAACAATCACGAATTTGAAGATGTATTGTATGGTATATTTACAGCAGTAATCTGTAAAATGTGTATCTCTATAACTGAAACCTCTTCATATCGTTTATTTTTATTTATTTATTTTTTTCTGTTCTCCATATTGATTTTCATTTGAATTAGTTCTAATACAAAACTTACAAATAGCATTTGGAGATGAGTCTTGCATTCATATGAGCACTTTACAAGATAAGTGAATGGTAAAATTTATATCCCTGTCTCTACTTGGCCAGAACTTGCTTTGACAGAATGGGCAGTTTTTTTGCTCTCTGTTTAAAAATCCGTGACATTTACATCTTATAAAGAATGACAGAACATCACAATCTATAAAGCAAAGCCCTGGAACAGACCTAGGTCTTTGGTTGAGCAACGCTTTTTTGTAGATTTTTAAAGAAATAATCAACGCTGCTTTAATACGGGAGGTTGACGTTGGAAAAGCTGAATTTATCCCCTTTGTCATACATGTAAAGTATGGTTATCAATTTTTCATTATTGTTTGGAGTTAGTATAAAATGTAAATATAAATCAGATGTAGCTGACTCTGTAGCGCATTATCCATTCTATATGAGTCAATATGCTAAAAGAAGCACTTCACCGCGACGTCATAATGTGACGTCTATAAATAGAAAAATATGTCCTAATGAAAAAAATGAAAGGGAAAAGTGCAACCCTACATGTACCTAGAGGATAAATAATTTCTGTTTGAAAAATAATCATGTAAAAATATATCTAGGCCACGGAAAGTACTCTAGGATCTGGAAATCTTATCACAGAAATACTTATTCCACATTTTTGCATGCATCCTTACCAAAATTTTACATTTTGGTACATAATACGAAGAATTTTCATCAATTCATGTAAAAAATACGATTCTAGCAGCACTTCTCAAGTACTGTAAACACAGGATTTCGATCGAAACAAAAAAATTATGTTTCAAAGTATGAGGCATGGGTTGAACTTCTGCATTTTTTTTTTTTTTTTTTTTTTTTTTTTTTTTTTTTGAACCAGACAGGAAAGGATAATTGGGATTTTAAAATATTGATTGTCTTCATTATACGAAAAAAAGAAATAAAAAATAAATTTAATCAGCGTACCCTATTCTTTATCTTTAATTCCTTATGAACAACACAATATATGCACGCTTTATGCTTTTAAACTCCCATTTCACATATTTTTATACATGAATTCTCGCTACCTTTCATATTCACTCAGTTACACTAATGTTTAAAGAGTCTATATACCTTTCTTAGTAAATCTAAGCTTAAGAAAACATAGAGTAATTCAGATTTTTGTTTACAAATAACAATTTTCTTATACAAGTCACAGCTTAAAATTGTTCTAATACTTAAAAATCTAACATTTCGAATGTTTTACAGATCCGTTCAAAGAAAGTTCGATGTTGGATCGTTGGGTGGATGTTGTACCTTTCGATTAGATGCTACTTCAAACTGTACCTAGGATCAGCTTTGCACTCGTTTGTTTTCGACATTTTGGCATTACAGATAAACGAAATAAACATTTATCGCAAACATGGGGAAAGTGCGATACATCTTTATAACAGTACAATGTATAACAAAACATTTATTAAATGTGCCCTCGGGCAGAATTTGCATTTAGCCGACTCCTCGAATCAAACTGTTTGCAAACAGTTTGATTCTTTGTTCCAACAAAACGCATAATTCCCACATACCAAGAAATGAATTATACCATATTTCAGTTAAATTCGGTAACTGAATAAATATTTTTGAAAAAATTGAAGCGGAAAAAAATATCCTCATCAGCACTTTGAAAGATCTAAATTATATAATTGTCATAAAGGAATTAAAGAGCAATCATGTCCTACAAAAACAAATGAATAGACACATGTACATGTATGTGTTGTAACTTAAGACTTTAGCGTATTTAATAAAATCTGATATTCTTAGTGTAGATAACAAAATAAATGCTTTCCAATCGACAATTACAAATAAGACAGGGAACAAAAAAAAGACATATAATTTTTTTAAACAGAAATTTTCGGAAAAGAGAGCATATCTTTCACAGCAGTTTTAAAGAATAGTTTATAGTAGTTAATGAAGTGTTACAAATTATAAGGTATAAAAGGTTAAGTTAATATGTATCACATATAGATCTACATGTATATATTTGTAAGCTTATAATGCACAAACATCTGGCATTGCTCCATCAAATTTTGCATCTATATTAAACAGCTGTAACCATGAGGAAATGTATCCTAATGACCACACTCAGTGTGTGCATTTCTATAGATAAGCAAAACGTTTATCATTTTACAGAGATGAGAATTTTAATACAGATCGTTCTTTATTGTGGTTGTTTCATGGAAGTGCATGGAGAATATTGCAAGTATGTAAGCCAGTATTATTTCTGTATCAGAGCTATTTCAGGTCATTTCAAATCCTCTTACCTTGTACATGTTATATAAAAATAATAGATGTCGGGCATATAAATATTTCCTTAGTTAAGAATGAGGTTAAAATAAAAGAGATATGGAAATAACGAACACTATTAAAGCTCAAATATTGCACTATGTGCATTTAATTTTCATAATAATTTTTTTTACACTTCTTGACCGTACGATAAAAAGTCATGTACATATCATCTGATTTCTATCGTTGTTTCAGAGAAAGTGAAAATAAAACCTGCTGCTCAAATTACATCTATAATTTTACAACAAAACAGTGTCAAAGTGAGTAGATTATAAATATCTATATCAGATAGTACATCTCATTTTGAAGGTGTATTTGACACCTTGGATGACCGATTTTTTTTTTTTCAGTATGTCCTGACGGATATTTTGACAAAAACTGCAGTAAGAAATGCTTTCCAGGATTGTACGGCAGAGAATGCAACAAGTACTGCCCACCTGGATGTAAAAAGAACATGTAATTACGTCACAGGAGTATGCCCAGGTACATCCTCGTTAGTAAGAAAGTTACTATTTCAGTCTACAGAATACTGTAAAAGATCGTCTTACATGTATGCATATAGTTAAAATAATTGCTTTTTTTCTTTTGTTTACAATTTAGTACACTAGATGCTTCATTGTAATTATTTAATTACAGGAATCAGCACTTCTTTGGGACAAAATGATGTAACAACAAAAGATATTTCATTAATGGTTAGAAACAGTGGTTATCTGAATGAATATGAGAACACATTGGAAAAAGACATAGAAACAATAGTAGATGGTCATGAATCTTCCTCAGGTAATCTGACAAAGAATGCATCCATTGGTGAACCAGGACACTTACTCAAGGGATCTCAAAAAGTTAACATAATCTTATATAGTGGAGTATCCATTGTATTAATTCTACTTACAATACTTTGTGTAAATATAGTGAAAATGTTTAAAATACAGATCGCATCTAATACAAATGCGCAAGGACAAGAATATAAGACACCTGGTATACCAGTATATGAAACAATAGAGGAATTGAGTATGATACGAGATAATTCAGTACTTTCCGAATAAGGCAATGCTTCATGAAAACGAAAGCAAACAAAAACAAATGAAAAACAAAACCAAAAAATGAATAAATAAATACAATTTTCATGTAATCATATATAAATGTATTTAAAAGTACATTTAGCTTTGATTGTTCCATAGCCATATTTTCCTTTTGTTCATTAATATGCAGGACAATAATTTGACGACACGTCTATCTAAATTTAATTAATCATTATAATAATCATCCACCCTTCATTGTTTGCTTTCTTATTGTGTTCATTCATAAATCAGTAGCTATATATATATTGATATTGATTATATTACAACTCCCAACCTATTCGATACTCACGAACATGCTCCGGAAACGAGTTTCAATCGAGGCAGGATACCTACAAATAAGTTAATGTCACAAGGATTTCAACAACCTCATTTAAAGTCAGCATTTGGTTAATTCTATGATCGTTATAATGACCTTGTTAGAAAATATAACCTGTCATTGGATCGTATGTTGGCTGTCGGTTTCATACCAATAGTTAGGCCTTTGTTTCTATACCGAACTTGACTACGGAGCGTTCCGTCTGCCTGACCTGTGCATAGGACTCGCGGCGGGTGTGACCGATCGACAGGGGATACTTACTCCTGGGCACTTTACACCACAACGGGAATTTCCAGGGGCCCGTGTTCTAGGCCCTGCTCTCAAATTTGTATTGATTGTAGATTTTTATGGATCGATCGCCTTATCATCTTGAACTCGACTCTATTGAACGGACTTTTCATGGTGGGCAGGCATATGTTGTTTTTTGACGTAATCGTATTTGCATGGTATTTCATGTGTCAAAGAGTGCAAGACATTTTTTTCAAGAATGGATTTGTTCAGAAAATCACTTTGGTATTATAAGAATCTGAAATTGTGCTATACCAAGGTTTATGAAAATCAGCGTCTTCGTTCTGTTGTAATGTTGCAGGCTGAGATGGCCAAAAACGTTGTTGCACAATAATTTTGTGTTCACAGAAACACTATCCTGTCATTACGGAAACGTTTTCATTAATTCGGCAACACTTTGGATCGACCACATTCAGGACGTCCCTGTGTGATGTCGATTCGCCAAGGAATCATATCAGACACATTCGTCTAAGAAATCGTTTTTAAACAGCAAGTTTGACTGCTTGAAGCATCTTCGGTCTTAAGTGCATAAGTGCAAGGACTGTACGTAATCGCTTGGGTAAGCATAACACCAGACTTAGACGTCCAGCGATACGTCTAGTCTGCTTCACCATCATCGAACTGCACGTTTAGCATGGATTAAAAGACTAATCTTATGTACCGATTTCAAGACTGGGCCACTGTTTTGTTTACTGATGAATCAAGATTTCATTCGGACAGCAGTGACGGTCGCCGGGAGCTATATCATAAAAGAGACATTGCATTCAAGGTAATGACCTCTTAAATATCTGCGGATAATATTTTATTTAATAATAAATAATATATTTTGTTGTAAAAAAAAAAAAAAAAAAAAAAAAAAAAAAAAAATACTTGGTCCGCTTCTCAATGTATACAAACTGTGTCAAGTTATAGATAATGCCGCCATATCGAAAAAGTGAAGTGCGATCAGTGACTTTTTTAAAACTTACTATGTGAGATTTAACTACCGGTTAAAATTAATTTATCATTAGGTAGTGTGGGTGTAGTTTAATACTCTCCTACACTTTAAAATCGAAAATCATTTCATTTTGTAGTATTTTAAAGTTTTCCGTTTCCTAAGATGTCAAAGTTTATATTTCCAGCAAAAATATATTAGAAACCACCTCCTGTTTGTAGCCTTAATGTCTTGCATTCTGTACATTCAACCATTTTTATTATGACAGTTTTCGTTTTGATTCCATCAGAAATTTTGCGACAATTTTGTCAAGAACATTGATTCTGTGGATGATGTTTTCTCAAACTCATTGATATTGTCAGCTTAAGCATCTTCTAATTTTTTTTTAAAGCCAATTTACTGAATACTTAATTCCAGAGCATCCGCAGTATTTAAAGTATATGTTACATGTGGTATTTCTTTTTGTAAACTTAAGATAGTTCAATCTAAATAAATCGTACTTGTACTCTAGTGAAAACAATATTTTATGGTTAATTGCGCAGATGAATTCCGTGAAATGATACACCTAATGTCAATTTAATACATAAGAGTGAATTGCAAGTTTTCATCTGTTGTTTACCCTTTAAATACTGTATACTAGTGAACAAGACCTAAGAGAACTTGGCGAATAAATTTTGATTTGCTTGATATCAAGTGTCTTTTAATATGAAATATGTAACACGCATGCATAAAAAGTAAGGTAATTAACACAACATATGTTATTTTAATTTGTCCTTATTAATCAGGAATCCACACGTAAGGAGTCAAGCACTATAAAGGAATTCTAAAGCTTTTTTTTTTTTAATTTTATTTTTTCGGGCGATCTCATTCTATACTTGTATTTTACAATTTGTTATGATCAATTTATATGAAAGAAATGTTCGTTCATTTATATACAAAATTCAAAATCAATATTTCTGAAAAACACGTATTTAAAGTAATGATTTGGAGACAGTATTCTATTTACGTAATTTCTCTTATGAGGAAATATATTAAATTGAAAGAGTAGATATTTATCTTAATATCTCATCATAAGAGTGTCAAAAGTGTTAAAATTTAAATCAGTTTCTGTTGATGAATTAAATATATATGATTATTGAGATAACAAATTGTACTTCAATTCTTTTTATATCAATAAGATATAAGGATAACGAACACTAATCATTCTTAGAAGTCCATTGAAACAATACAAATTTGAAGCAGAGTAAAGATGGACCTCTAAAACATCAGAGGTGGGACAGGGTACCATGGAGGAGTGAGCATCCATGCCGACAGGTCACACCCACCGTGTGTTCCCTATCATGATCGGGCAAATGGAAAAAATCATAGATAATTCAGTGTTAAAAGAATGACCTATCAATTTGTATGAAAAACGCCGACAAACATTTGGCTTAATGATTGATTGCATTTGCCCTTATCACAGAAAAATATATTAAAGCAAATATTACAATTTATTTATCTGTATTTTCAGACACGACAAATATGCTAATTTAAAGCACATAATATCAATAACACATAAAAAGCTGTATTAAATACATTCCATTTGGTGTTGAACACAAATCATAATGCTGCCCATATTTTTAGCTGCATTGTACATAGCTTTATATTGTCAATATAATGTCAAATCATAATAATAATAATAAAAAACAAACAAACAAACTCACGTTCATCATTAAAATATTCATTTTACCATCTTTGCATATGTACTTTGCAGATATAGGTATCTGAAGATTATCAACTCTTGTTGTATGCATTTGCACTGTTATTAACTGAAATCATTGTAATAAAATATACCAAAATATGATTTAAAAACACCATCAATTGAATTAAATAATTTTTTTGCGCCAACATTACACCTATATGAAATATATTTCCTATTTAATACCGTTGAAGTACACGTATACAGCACACTATCATAATCGCATACTATATACATGTACAGTGCATATTTTTCTTTTAACAAATAAAGAGACAGAATAAAAATCTTTTATGTCCCGAAATTTTAAGGATACTTTTTTTTCCAAGAAATATTAAAAAAATTGGTAACTATTTCGAAATTTTAAGCATATAAATCATCATTAAATGCAACACACACAAACCCTTATTTTACATGTCCTTCACAAAACATACAAATTAGAAATGTATAACATAGTATTTGAATTACATTTTCGACAATTAGCTTGAACACAAAAGCTTTTAACACGAAACGGTGAGCGGAAATAAGCACATTGGATTGAACACAAAACGGTGGGCGGAAATGAACACATTGGATTGAACACAAAACGGTGGGCGGAAATGAACACATTGGACTGAATACAAAACGGTGGGCGGAAATGAACACATTGGATTGAACACAAAACGGTGAGCTTCATTGAACACTTTGAATTTGGGTATATAGCATTTAGCCGCCTTGAACACCTTCGCGTTGATCACAAAAAGAGAGTTGAATATATCCTAAGCTCAATTTTGTCAAATGAAACATTAGGTAAAAATTGCTACAAAAAACATGTTTATATACACCTGTAAAAATGTCATCATCATGAACGTGTAAATGTGTATTTCTATTTTGTTATATGAACTAGAAACTGTGTCTTAGCCCTTCATGTGATTACTTTTCCTGGGAAAGGGTCACAAAGATAAGTGAACAAGAATTATGTAAACAATTATTTTTCTGCCGTTATATACTATACATATTATAGAAAACATTAGGCTCATAGGCTACATCGCTATATGATGTTGTTGGAAAGCTATTCTTATTTTTTTCCTGTAACTTCTCATTTTAAGATTTTTGCCAGAGGCCTATCTCCTGCGACATTTCATTTCAACGAATGTGAGACTGCGTTATGTTAGAATTTTTGCAAATGTTTTACTAATTATGATCCATTGGTTGATTTATGAAGATTTCATTTTATACTATTTTGTTTTTATTTTTACCCGTCTTGACCATGGTTTAAACATGTTGAGATCTATACTATTGCAATGATTTTTTTCCTATACCAGTGTAAAACTTTGATTACCTTTTTAAACCATTAAATCCCCCCCCCCCTTTCTGAATTGATGTTAACAGACTTGAATTTATCACTAATGGGGATGCTTCATGATTATTAAATTATAAATCATGGCCCTATTGTTTTTGAAAAGTAGATTTTCATGTACAATTTTGACCCCGTATTGTAGTCCTGCCCTGCCTACCATAATAGCGAGCGCAGCGAGTGGCGCCAAGCGCCGCTCGTCACTGCGAGCTCTTAAAGGAACGCCTGGTCGAAGAGAAAATTTGGACTTTGCACATTGATCCAAATGATTTTTTTCCGCAGTTACCTGTGGTCCCATAATGCTTAGCAAATTGCATCTCGTCGCAAACTACGTTCTCGCGGTAGCAATAAAATTCAACAAAATATAAAATCACTTTGATTTAATGGATATATAGCAGACAAATAGTAGAAAAAACGTTCTTGATTTGAATAAGCACTGTTCACACTTCGTTTTGGTAGGCTAATGCAACATACATACGACGTCATATGACGTCAGAGTCTAGACGTAGCAAAGAAGCAAATGCCACGTGCGGTTTGACGAGCCCGATCTAAGTAATGTAAACTGAAAGGTATCTGCGTTAGCTGGAACGGTCGCACCGTCAATATATTATTTGGGGTTATTACTTCAACAAACTTATATTTGCACTATGTCATGAAGACTTCGTTAGTTTCATCTTTTCTGACCCGGTATATCCATGTACTGTTTTTGATTCTTTTTTTTTTAATGGTCAACCTTTTATTTGACTTACTTCATTACATACCCTTGGAATGAAAGCATAACCTTTTAAAACAGACTTGAATTCATATTTTCAAAATATACAATGTACCAAGTTCTATTGAAATAGGACCTATGATTCTGTAGAAGTTGATGAAAATGTGAAAACTTTACAAAAGCATCATTCTACAGCGCTGACAATCAATGGAAACATTTGGATCTTAAATGCTCACTTGACCCTTTGACCCAGGAAAATTCAAAATGAAATACACATAAACATCAACATCTTGGGAATAACCAGTATTTCCCAACGTTTTTGAAGATATGTGTATTCCATTTACTATAACATATATTGAAACATGAAGTCATTCTGATTTTGATCCCTTTTTGATAGAAATACCAAATAACCAATAAAGATCTATCGGTGATTATATACGTATACATGGATTTCTATTCCTCCAACATATTCTTCATTTCAGATGTGGTTGCTTCTTGTGTGACATCTCCTAGAGAGATATTGAAAAAAAAAACATATTTAAAGACATTTAATGACTCATTGTGTGTAACTTAATTTTTTTCAAACGGGGGGTGCTTAATCCAAAATGGCATCTGATCCCATCTCTGATGTTTTTAGAGGTGTGTATTTAATCTGCTCTAATTTCTATTGTTTCAACGGATTTTGAGATTAATTGCTGGTCGTTATCCTCATATTTAGTTTGTCTATGTGATTGTACATAAACATAACAAACTCATGTAATAACTTTTCAAGAGTAACATGAAAAATAGAGCGAGCTGAAAACAACTGATGATGTATAGATTATCTACGTGATAAAAAAACGTAAATCAGAATACATATAAAAGAATGTGGGCGCTTTACATAGCGATTAGGCAGGAATATAGTGGCACATAAAAAGAATAAAAAAATATTATTGATTTTGCTTTTTTTTTTTCAAAACATAGCCATTGACTGTGTTGTAGGCGAATGTAAAATGGGCAAATGTTCGGTTGAATATGTTTGATTTTATTTGAATAAGCACCTGAATATAGCCGTAGGAATCAAATGATGCGAAAATCGGCCCTTTTAAAGCCATTTTACAGTAATTTTGTTGTTTCTGGGTCTTTTTTTTATGAATTTGAAATGTGTATTTTTAATCGTAAAATTTATTCCAGTTGTTTAAAAATGGAGAGACGACCCAGCAATACCAAAATCTAATCTTTTTCCATATAGTTTCTGAGAGAAAATCGACAAAGTCCAGAAGTCCAAGTGTATAGGAATGTGGCTTTAATTAATCATTCAAATACCAAATAGGTATAGTGTCCCGGGTAGCTACATGGGTTTGCCGCTGGATTCGAATCACACTCTGACAAGCATTTTAGGTTTCGAAGACAGTGATTTTTTTTTTTTTCGCTTCAAAGTATTGATTTGGAAGTTAATAATTACCCTTTGAATAAAGTCGCAAAGTATATTTTATAGATTATTTTACATTGTTTGATTGTTCAATGTTTTCATATTCTGTCATTTATAGTGTAAACGTTGCCAGTTAGAAAGTTAGAAATAAACTATATGTAATTACGCCTGATGCAAAAAATAATAAAAGGTGGCAGGGGATAATTTCGTACGAAAGACCCGTTCAAATGTCTGATAAAACAGAGATTTTCTCTGTTTGATGTGATATTTTATATAGAAAAAAGGTTTAGAACTAGACGAGATCTCATTGCGAGCAACGAGTAGGTCTTCCGTCCGATTTTTCGACAAAATGAGATATGATTTTGACTATGATATTTGTTAAAAGATAATAATATATAGACTTCCCTAATTAGATTTCATTCTTTTGATTTATATATCATTATCAAAGAGCTATAGATGACCCCTCTGAGCCCCTAGTTTGAGGGGTCAGCCCCTTTATCTTGATATCACTTGAAATGTCTTGTGATTTTGAAAACGTTTTGTTCAAGAAATATTCAGGGATTTCCTTTCGTTGTTGAGATATGCTGAATGGAATTATTAAGGGGCCACCCCTCCAAGTCCTTAATGGGGCCGTTTGACAAAAACTGAAAGGGTGCATATTGTTTAGAACATTATTCTGACCATCTTTTTTTCAGTATCGCTTATCAAAATATTCCCCCTTTTTGAGATATAAAGCGTCAAAGATTTAGCATTCTGGCCCCTTGTGATCCCTTATTACGTTATATATGATCAGAATCTTATCATATGTTGTTGTATATCGCTAAGATAAACATTTTTGCTTCAGTAATGTATAACAAAATATTGATCGTTAAAGAGTTATAGATGAAACACTTTTGGCCCCTCTGAGCCCCCAATTTGAGGGGTCAGCCCCTTTTTCATGATATCAAATGAAAGCACTTATCATTCTGCACAACTTTTGTTATATATGCTTTAACAAAATATTTACAGGTATAAAGATATGATAGAAAACTTGTCAATTTTTGCGAGATGCTTGTGAGCCTATTTTTCGAGCCCAGGCGAGCTTTGGCGCCTTTTGCGCTGGAAAGATATGGACGCAAAAAAAACACATCTACAATCCCTCCTCTACTTTCACCGAAAATCTCAACTCAATGTCTGGAGTCGTTTTGGAGTGATTACCAGGACAAGCCTACCCTCTGAAAATCAATTAATAATAATTAATAATTGTCTATATCTCACGACCGGAAGTGACGACATCAATATAAAAAAATTACAATAAGGTTCAGATCAATATCTATCAGAAAGTGAATTTTACAAAGATATTTGACATTACTCTAGTCATTTTTAGTCTGAATAACATATTTAAAATTGATTTCAAATACTTTATCTACAGAAGATATTAATGGAAAAGAAAAATATTCAAATTATGTAGTTTTTCTCTCCTAACCGGAAGTTGACGTTTTTGTTTCATGTGGGACCAACATATTTCGAAACTACAAGAGATCCAATAATGTGATGTAAGTATTGATTTAAAAAAGGAAAGTTGGAATTTTACGATTTTTTTGATCACTTCCGTAAGCGACCGGAAGTGCCGACGACGAACGAAAAGTAGCGACCCGGCTAGTACCTATCACGAACTATAATCCCTGAAAGTTGGACATTGATATCTCTTGTCGTTCTTGAGATTATCCGCGGACAAAATGTCATTTTGAAATCAGAAAATGGTCTGTAACTTGGCACCGGAAGGGAATTTACAAAAAATCTCTCAGATAGATCAATTTCATGTTACAACACACTTTTCCTGAAAATTTCATGTAAATCCATCCAATAGTCTTCGAGAAATCGCGTGCACAAAATTAGAAAGTCAAAAAAAATAAGAATAAGAATAATAATAATAATAATAAGAAGAAGAAACAGTAGAATCACTACAGGTCTTCCGTTGAAAACCGAAGACCTAACTAGATGAGATCTCGTTGCGAGCAACGAGTAGGTCTTCCGTCCGATTTTGCGATGAGATGAGATGTGATTTTGATTAAGTTTTCGTTAAAAGATAATGGTATAAAGATTTCCCTCCTTAGATTTCATTCTTTTCATTTATATAACATAATCTTGAACATCTTTCGTTCAATGTTGATTTTCAAAATATTTCCCCTTTTCGAGATATGAAGTGTAAAAGATTTAGCATTCTGGCCTTTTTGGCGCCAAATTACACAATACAGAATCAAAATTTTTACAACATATTGTTGCATATTGTTACGTTAAGCATTTTTGCTTCAGTAATTTAAAACAATTTCTTGATCATTGAAGAGTCACATATTAGTCTTTTGGCCCCTCTGAGCCCCTAATTTGAAGAATCAGCCCCTTTTTCTTGATATCAAATGAAGACTTGTGATTGTAAACATTTTTTGTTCAACAACTATTCAGAAGTTTCTTCTCGTTTTCGAGATATGTAGAATAGAAAAATTTAGGGGCCAACCCTCCAAGTCCTTAATTGGTCCGTTTTACAAACATTTAAAGGATGCATATTGTTCAGAAAATTATTCTGAACATATTTTGTTCAAAAAGCGTCAAAGATTTAGCATTCTGGTCCATTTTTGCCCCTTGTTACGCAACATATAATCTTTTTTTTATAATATTAGTGGCAAATTGTTAAGATGAACATTTTTGCTTCAATAATTGATAACAAAATATTGATAGTTTAAGAGTTATAGATGAAGGACTTCTGGCCGCTCTGAGTCCCTAATCTGAGGGGTCAGCCCCTTTTTCTTGATATCAAATGAAAAGACTTGTGATTGTAAACATTTTTTGTTCAACAACTATTCAGATGTTTCTTCTCGTTTTAGAGATATGTAGAATAGAAATATTTAGGGGCCAGCCTTTCAAGTCCTTACTGGGATCGTTTTGCAAAAATTGAAAGGGTGCATATTGTTTAGAACATTATTCTGAACATATTTTGTTCAATATTGCTTATCAAATTATTTCCCCTTTCCAAGATATAAAGCATCAAAGATTTATCATTCTGGCCCCTTATTATGTAATATATGATCCCAATTTTATAAAAGGTAGTTTTAAATTGTTAAGATAAACATTTTTGTTTCAGTAATTTATAACGAAATATTGACCCTTGAAGAGATATGGATAAAAGAATTTTGGCCCCTTTGAGCCCTTAATAGGAGAAAACAGCCCTTTTTTCTTGATATCAAATAAAAGCTCTTATCATTCTGCACAACTTTTGTTATATATGTTTTAACAAAATATTTACAGGTAAAAAGATATAAAAGAAAACGTGTCAAATTTTGCGAGATGCTTTAATTTTGAGCCTATTTTTCGAGCCCAGCCGAGCTTCGGCGCCTTTTGTGCCGGGAAGATATAGACGCAAAAAGCACATCTACAATCTTTTTTCTGCCTTCACTGAAAATCTCAACTCAATATCTTGAGTCGTTTAGGAGTGATTGCCAGGACAAGCCGACCCTCTGAAAATCAGAAAATCGTCCATTTCTCACGACTGGAAGTGACGTCATCGACGACGAAAATGTCAGACAAGGATCAGATGAATATCTATCAGATCTGAAAGTTTGGTGAAAATCGACCCAGCCATTTCCGAGAATTCGCGTGCACAAAATCGGTAAGAAAAATAATAATAATAATAGGAAAAAAGAAACCGAACGAAAACAATAAGGTCTTCCGTTGGAGACGGAAGACCTAACTAGATGAGATCTCGTTGCGAGCAACGAGTAGGTCTTCCGTCCGATTTTTCGATGAGATAAGATGTGATTTTGATAAAGTTTTCGTTAAAAGATAATGATATAAAGATTTCTCTCCTTAGATTTCATTCTTTTGATTTATATAACATTATCTTGAACATCTTTCGTTCAATATTGCTTTTCAAAATATTACCCCTTTTCAAGATATGAAGTGTAAAAGACTTAACATTCTGGCCACTTATTGCCACTAATTATGCAATAGAGAATCAAAATTTTACAACATATTGCTGCATATTGCTACGTAAAGCATTTTTGCTTCAGTAATTTATAACAAATTATTGATCATTGAAGAGTTACATATTAGTCTTTTGGCCCCTCTGAACCCCTAACTTGAAGGGCCAGTCCCTTTTTCTTAATATCAAATGAAAGGTATTGTCACTTTGAAGACTTTTCTGTTTAACAACTATTCAGAGATTTCATTTATTTGTGGAGATATGCCTAATGGAATTATTTAGGGGCCACCCCTCCAAGTCCTTAATTGGGCTTTTGACAAAAATTGAAAGGGTGCGTATTGTTCAGAACATTATTCTGACCATATTTTGTTCAGTATTGCTCATCGAAATATTCCCCCTTTTCGAGATATAAAGCGTCAAAAATTTAGCATTTTGGCCCCTTCTAACCCCTTATTACGTAAAATATGATCAAAATTTTAAAACATATAGTTGAAAATCTTTAAGATGAACACTTTTGCTTGAGTAATTTATAACAAAATATTGATCGTTCAAGAGTAATACATCAAACACTTTTGCCCCTCTAAGACCCTAATTTGAGGGATCAACCCTTTTTTCTTGATATCAAATGAAAGGTCTTGTGATTTTGAAGACTTTTTGTTCAACAACTATTCAGAAATTAATTTTCGTTTTCGAGATATGCTGAATTGAAATATTTAGGGGCCAGCCCTTCAAGTCCTTAATGGGGTCCTTTTGCAAAAATTGAAAGGTTGCATATTGTTTAGAACATTATTCTAAACGTCTTTTGTTCAGTATTGCTTTTCAAAATATTCCCCCGAACGAAAACAATAAGGTCTTCCGTTGGAGACGGAAGACCTAACTAGATGAGATCTCGTTGCGAGCAACGAGTAGGTCTTCCGTCCGATTTTTCGATGAGATAAGATGTGATTTTGATAAAGTTTTCGTTAAAAGATAATGATATAAAGATTTCTCTCCTTAGATTTCATTCTTTTGATTTATATAACATTATCTTGAACATCTTTCGTTCAATATTGCTTTTCAAAATATTACCCCTTTTCAAGATATGAAGTGTAAAAGACTTAACATTCTGGCCACTTATTGCCACTAATTATGCAATAGAGAATCAAAATTTTACAACATATTGCTGCATATTGCTACGTAAAGCATTTTTGCTTCAGTAATTTATAACAAATTATTGATCATTGAAGAGTTACATATTAGTCTTTTGGCCCCTCTGAACCCCTAACTTGAAGGGCCAGTCCCTTTTTCTTAATATCAAATGAAAGGTATTGTCACTTTGAAGACTTTTCTGTTTAACAACTATTCAGAGATTTCATTTATTTGTGGAGATATGCCTAATGGAATTATTTAGGGGCCACCCCTCCAAGTCCTTAATTGGGCTTTTGACAAAAATTGAAAGGGTGCGTATTGTTCAGAACATTATTCTGACCATATTTTGTTCAGTATTGCTCATCGAAATATTCCCCCTTTTCGAGATATAAAGCGTCAAAAATTTAGCATTTTGGCCCCTTCTAACCCCTTATTACGTAAAATATGATCAAAATTTTAAAACATATAGTTGAAAATCTTTAAGATGAACACTTTTGCTTGAGTAATTTATAACAAAATATTGATCGTTCAAGAGTAATACATCAAACACTTTTGCCCCTCTAAGACCCTAATTTGAGGGATCAACCCTTTTTTCTTGATATCAAATGAAAGGTCTTGTGATTTTGAAGACTTTTTGTTCAACAACTATTCAGAAATTAATTTTCGTTTTCGAGATATGCTGAATTGAAATATTTAGGGGCCAGCCCTTCAAGTCCTTAATGGGGTCCTTTTGCAAAAATTGAAAGGTTGCATATTGTTTAGAACATTATTCTAAACGTCTTTTGTTCAGTATTGCTTTTCAAAATATTCCCCCGAACGAAAACAATAAGGTCTTCCGTTGGAGACGGAAGACCTAACTAGATGAGATCTCGTTGCGAGCAACGAGTAGGTCTTCCGTCCGATTTTTCGATGAGATAAGATGTGATTTTGATAAAGTTTTCGTTAAAAGATAATGATATAAAGATTTCTCTCCTTAGATTTCATTCTTTTGATTTATATAACATTATCTTGAACATCTTTCGTTCAATATTGCTTTTCAAAATATTACCCCTTTTCAAGATATGAAGTGTAAAAGACTTAACATTCTGGCCACTTATTGCCACTAATTATGCAATAGAGAATCAAAATTTTACAACATATTGCTGCATATTGCTACGTAAAGCATTTTTGCTTCAGTAATTTATAACAAATTATTGATCATTGAAGAGTTACATATTAGTCTTTTGGCCCCTCTGAACCCCTAACTTGAAGGGCCAGTCCCTTTTTCTTAATATCAAATGAAAGGTATTGTCACTTTGAAGACTTTTCTGTTTAACAACTATTCAGAGATTTCATTTATTTGTGGAGATATGCCTAATGGAATTATTTAGGGGCCACCCCTCCAAGTCCTTAATTGGGCTTTTGACAAAAATTGAAAGGGTGCGTATTGTTCAGAACATTATTCTGACCATATTTTGTTCAGTATTGCTTATCGAAATATTCCCCCTTTTCGAGATATAAAGCGTCAAAAATTTAGCATTTTGGCCCCTTCTAACCCCTTATTACGTAAAATATGATCAAAATTTTAAAACATATAGTTGAAAATCTTTAAGATGAACACTTTTGCTTGAGTAATTTATAACAAAATAGTGATCGTTCAAGAGTAATACATCAAACACTTTTGCCCCTCTAAGACCCTAATTTGAGGGATCAACCCTTTTTTCTTGATATCAAATGAAAGGTCTTGTGATTTTGAAGACTTTTTGTTCAACAACTATTCAGAAATTAATTTTCGTTTTCGAGATATGCTGAATTGAAATATTTAGGGGCCAGCCCTTCAAGTCCTTAATGGGGTCCTTTTGCAAAAATTGAAAGGTTGCATATTGTTTAGAACATTATTCTAAACGTCTTTTGTTCAGTATTGCTTTTCAAAATATTCTCCCTTTTCGAGATATAATGCGTCAAAGATTTAGCATTCTAGCCCCTTTTGGCCCCTTATTACGTAACATATAATCAACATTTTAAACAATATAGTTGCAAATCGTTAAGATGAATATTTTTGCTTCAGTAATTTATAGCAAAATATTAATCGTTCAAGAGTTATACATAAAAGACTTTTGGCCCCTCTGAGCCCCTAATTTGAAGGATCAGCCCTTTTTTCTTGATTTCAAATGAAATGTCTTGTAATTTTGAAGACTTTTTGTTCAACAACTATTCAGAAATTTATTTTCGTTTTCGAGATATGCTGAATTGAAATATTTAGGGGCCAGCCCTTCAAGTTCTTAATGGGGCCTTTTTACAAAAATTTAAGGATTGCATGTTGTTTAGAACATTATTCTGAACATCTTTTGTTCAATATTACTTATCAAAATATCCCCCCTTTTTGAGATATAAAGCGTCAAAGATTGAGCATTCTAGCTCCTTTTGGCCCCTTATTACGTAATATATGATCAAAATTTTAAACCATATAGTTGCAAATCGTTAAGATGAACATTTTTGCTTCAGTAATTTATAACAAAATATTAATCGTTCAAGAGTTATACATAAAAGATTTCTGGCCCCTGTAAGCCCCTAATTTGAGGGATCAGCCCTTTTCTCTTGATATCAAATGAAAGGTCTTATCATTTTGCACATCTTTTGTTATATATATTTTAACAAAATATTTACACGTAAAAAGATATAAAAGAAAACGTTTCAAATTTTGCGAGATGCTTGTGAGCCTATTTTTCGAACCCAGGCGAGCTTCGGCGCCATTTGAGCTGCAAAGATATAGATGCCCAATTGAACATCTACAATCTTTCCTCTATCTTCACTGAAAATCTTAACTCAATATCATTAGTCGTTTAGGAGGAGTTTCCAGGACAAACCGACCCTCTGAAAATCAGAAAATCGTCAATATCTCACGACCGGAAGTGACGTCATCAAAAAACAAAAAAAAACCTATCAAGATCAATTAAATATCTTTTACATCTGAAAGTTTCGTGTAAATCGGCCCAGCCGTTTCTGAGAAATCGCTTGCACAAAATCCGTTGGAAGAAAAAAAGAAAATAATAATAATAACTAGATGGTTCTCGTTGCGAGCAACGAGTGGGTCTTCCGTCTGATTTTGGATAAAATTAGTCAAGATCTTGACTGAGATATTCGTCTGTAAAAAGTGAAAGGATGCATACTGTTTAAAACATTATTCTGAGCTTCTTTTGTTCATTATTAGCTTATCAAAATATTTCCCCTTTCCAGAAATCAAAGATTTAGCATTCTGGCCCCTTATTACGTAACATATGATCAAAATTTTATAATATATAGTTGCAGAGTGTTAAGATGAACATTTTTGCTTCAGTAATTTATAACAAAATATTGATCATTAAATAGTTATAGATGAAAAACTTTTGGCCATTCTGAGCCCCTAATTTGAGGGGTCAGCCCCGTTTTCTTGATATCAAAGAAAAGGTCTTGTGATTTTGAAGACTTTTTGTTCAACAACTATTCAGAAATTTCCTTTCGTTTAAGAGATATATAGAATAACAATATTTAGGGGCCAGCCCTCCAAGTCCTTAATGGGGATGTCTTGCAAAAATTAAAAGGGTGTGTATTGTTTAGAACATTATTCTGAACATCTTTTGTTCAATATTGCTTATCAAAATATTTCCCCTTTTCGAGATATCAAGTGTCAAAGATTTTGCATTCTTGCCCCTTATGGCCCCTTATTACGTAACATATGATCCAAATTTTATAATATATAGCTGCAGAATGTTAAGATGAACATTTTTGCTTCAGTAATTTATAACAAAATATTCATCATTAAAAAGTTATAGGTGAAAGATTTTTGGCCCTTCTGAGCCCCTAATTTGAGGGGTCAGCCACTTTTTCTTGATATCAAATAAAAGGTCTTGTGATTTTGAAGATTTTTTGTTCAACAACTATTCAGAAATTTCCTTTCGTTTAAGAGATATATAGAATAAAAATATTTAAGGGCCAGCCCTCCAAGTCCTTAATGGGGATGTCTTGCAGAAATTAAAAGGGTGTAAATTATTTAGAACATTATTCTGAACATCTTTTGTTCAATATTGCTTATCAAAATATTTCCCCTTTTCGAGATATCAAGTGTCAAAGATTTTGCATTCTGGCCCCTTATGGCCCCTTATTACGTAACATATGATCCAAATTTTATAATATATAGCTGCAGAATGTTCAGATGCACATTTTTGCTTCAGTAATTTATAACAAAATATTCATCATTAAAAAGTTATAGATGAAAGACTTCTGGCCCTTCTGAGCCCCTAATTTGAGGGGTCAGCCACTTTTTCTTGATATCAAATAAAAGGTCTTGTGATTTTGAAGATTTTTTGTTCAACAACTATTCAGAAATTTCCTTTCGTTTAAGAGATATGTAGAATAAAAATATTTAAGGGCCAGCCCTCCAAGTCCTTAATGGGGATGTCTTGCAAAAATTAAAAGGGTGTGTATTGTTTAGAACATTATTCTGAACATCTTTTGTTCAATATTGCTTATCAAAATATTTCTCCTTTTCGGGATATCAAGTGTCAAAGATTTTGCATTCTGGCCCCTTATGGCCCCTTATTACGTAACATATGATCCAAATTTTATAATATATAGCTGCAGAATGTTCAGATGCACATTTTTGCTTCAGTAATTTATAACAAAATATTGATCATTAAAGAATTATAGATGAAAGACTTTTGGCCCTTCTGAGCCCCTAATTTGAGGGGTCAGTCCCTTTTTCTTGATATCAAATAAAAGTTCTTCTGAATTTGAAGTCTTTTTGTTCAGTATGTTTTAACAAAATACTTCTATTTAAAATTTTATTATCAGAAATGTCTCTAAAATTCACTAATAAATCACGTCCTAAATTTTGACCCCTACCGAGCTTCCATACTTTGCACTTCCGGAAAATATGAAAACCAAGGTGCACAACTGGAACATGTCCTCTATCACCTCGGAAAATTTCAACACTCTGGCAGTTGTCGTTCTTGAGTTTTTGTGCAGACACAAGGTCTATCTAAAAATCGATTAAAGGGCGATAACTTCTGACCGGAAGTGATTTTTCAAACACTGACATGCCGTTATAAACTTCAGATAGCAACGCAATAACCCTGAAAATTTGAAGCAAATCGATCGAGCGATCTCCGAGAAATCTTCTGCACAAAATCGGTAAGGAAAAAAAAAGAATAATAATAATAACTAGATGAGATCTCGTTGCGAGCAACGAGTGGGTCTTCCGTCCGATATTTAATAAGATGAGATAAAAATTTGACTGAGATTTTCGCTCAAATATAATGATATAAATAAATCGTTAAGACGAACAATTTTGCTTTAATAATGTTTAACAAAATATTGATCATTAAAGGGTTATAGATTAAAGATTGTCGGCCCTTCTTAGCCCCTAATGTGAAAGGCCAGCCATTTTTTATATCATCTTAAAGCTCTCATGATTTTGAACACTTTTTGTTCAGCAACTATTCAGAAATTCTTTTTTGTTTTCGGGATATATGCAAAAGAAATATTAAGGGCCGACCCTTCAAGTCCTAAATGGGGACGTCTAACAAAAATTGAAAGAGTGCATATTGTTCAGAATATTATTTTGAACGTCTTTTGTTCAATACTGTTTATTAAAATATTCTTCCTTTTCGAGATATATTGCGCCAAAGATTATGCAATCTGGCCCCCTAAAGACCCCATAATGCATAACATATTATATCAACATCATGTTATGTAGATAAAGTGTGTGAAGAAGAACTATTTCGCTTCAGTAATATATTACAAAATATTGATCATTAAAATGTAATTGATTGTATACTTTCAGCCCCTCTCGGCCCCTTATTTAAGGGGTTAGACCCTTTTCCTTGATAACACCTTAAAGCTCTCATGATTTTGAACACTTTTTGTTCAAAAACTATTCAAAAATTCTTTTTCGTTTCCAAAATATATGCGAAGAATATATTTAGGGGCCGGCCCTTCAACTCCTTAATGGGAACGTTTAGCAAAAAATGAAAGGTTGCATATTGTTGAGAACATTATTTTGAACATATTTTGTTCAATATTGCTTATTAAAATATTTCCCACTTTTGAGATATAGAGCGTCAAAGATTTAGCATTCTGGCCCATTATGGCCCCTAATTATGTAATATATGATGTGAATATCATAATATATAGTTGTAATTTGTTGAGATGAACATTTTTGCTTCAGTAATGCATTACAAAATATTGATTGTTAAAGAGTTATTGTTCAAAGACTTTCGGCCCCTCTCAGCCCCTATTTTGAGGGTCCACCCGTTTTTCTTCACATCAATTTAATGCTCTCATGATTTTGAACACTTTTTGTTCAATATCTAGTCAGAAATTCTTTTTCGTTTCTGAGATATTTGCAAAAGAATTATTTAGGGGCCGGCCCTTCAATTCCTTAATGGGGACGTTTAGCAAAAAATGAAAGGTTGCATATTGTTGAGAAAATTATTTTGAACATCTTTTGTGCAATATTGCTTATTAAAATATTTCCCACTTTTGAGATATAGAGCGTCAAATATTTAGCATTCTGGCCCCTTATGGCCTCTAATTATGTAACATATGATGTGAATATCATAATATATAGTTGTAATTTGTTGAGATGAACATTTTTGCTTCAGTAATGCATTACAAAATATTGATTGTTAAAGAGTTATTGTTCAAAGACTTTTGGCCCCTCTCTGCCCCTTTTTTGAGGGTCCAGCCCCTTTTTCTTCATATCACTTTAAAGTTTTTATGATTGTGAACACTTTTTGTTCAACAACTAGTCAGAAATTCTTTTTCGTTTCTGAGATATTTGCAAAAGAAGTATTTAGGGGCCGGCCCTTCAACCCCTTAATGGGGACGTTTAGCAAAAAATGAAAGGTTGCATCCTGTTTAGAACATTATTTTGGACATCTTTTATTCAATATTGCTTATCAAAATATTTCCCACTTTTTGAGATATAAAGCGTCAAAAATTTAGCATTCTGGCCCCTTATGGCCCCTAATTATGTCATAAATGATGTGAATATCATAATATATAGTTGTAAATTGTTGAGGTAAACATTTTTGCTTCAGTAGTGCATTACAAAATATTGATCGTTAAAGAGTTATTGATTAAAGACTTTCGGCCCCTCTCAGCCCCTATTGTGAGGGTCCAGCCCCTTTTTCTTCATATCACTTTAAAGCTCTTATGATTGTGAACTCTTTTTGTTCAACAACTAGTCAGAAATTCTTTTTCGTTTCTGATATATTTACAATAGAAGCATTTAGGGGTCGGCCCTCCAACTCCTTAATGGGGACGTTTAGCAAAGAATGAAAGGTTGCATCTTGTTTAGAACATTATTCTGAACATCTTTTATTCAATATTGCTTATCAAAATATTTCCCCCTTTTGAGATATAAAGCGTCAAAGATTTAGCATTCTGGCCCCTTATGGCCCCTAATTATGTAACATATGATGTGAATATCATAATATATAGTTGTAAATAGTTGAGATAAACATTTTTGCTTCAGTAATGCTTTACAAAATATTGATCTTTAAAGCGTTATTGATCAAAGACTTTCGACCCTTCTCAGCCCCTAATGTGATGGGTCAGCCCTTTTTCTTTGATATCATATAAAAGATCTTGTAATTCTACACAATTTCTGTTCAATATGTTTTAACAAAATACTCATAGTTAAAAAGTTATCGTGAGAAATGTCTCTAAAATTCACTCATGATTCGCTTCCTAAATTTTGACCCCTACTGAGCTTCCATACTAGGCACTTCCGGAAGATTTGAAAACCCAGGTGATCAATGGTAACATGTCCTCTATCATCGCTGAAAATTTCAGCACTCTAGCTTTACTCGTTTTTGAGTTCCATTGCAGACAAGGAGGTCCTCTGAATTTTGATTAAAGGGCGATAACTTCCGACTGGAAGTGAATTTCAAAAAAATGAGAAAAAAGTATAAGGTTCAGACAAAGATACATCTTCCCTGAAATTTTCAAGTAAATCGATCGAGCCAACTCCGAGAAATCTTCTGCACAAAAATTGTAAAGAAAAAAAAAATAATAATAATAAAAGTGAAAAAGAAACAATAGAATAATAGAAGGGTCTTCCGTTGGAGACGGAAGACCCTACTAATAATAACTAGATGGTTCTCGTTGCGAGCAACGAGTGGGTCTTCCGTCCGATTTTGGATAAGATTAATCAAGATCTTGACTGAGATATTTGTCTATAAAAGTGAAAGGATGATTGTTTTAAACATTATTCTGAGCATCTTTTCTTCAATATTGCTTATCAAAATATTTCTCCTTTTCCGTAACATATGATCAAAATTTTATAATATATAGTTGCAGAATTTTAAGATAAACATTTTTGCTTCAGTAATTTATAACAAAATATTCATCATTAAAGAGTTATAGATGAAAGACTTTTAGCCCTTCTGAGCCCCTAATTTGAGGGGTCAGCCCCTTTTTCTTGATATCAAATAAAAGGTCTTGTGATTTTGAAGACTTTTTGTTCAACAACTATTCAGAAATTTCCTTTCGTTTAAGAGATATGTAGAATAACAATATTTAGGGGCCAGCCCTCCAAGTCCTTAATGGGGATGTCTTGCAAAAATTAAAAGAGTGAATATTGTTTAAAACATTATTCTGAGCATCTTTTGTTCAATATTGCTTATCAAAATATTTCCCCTTTTCGAGATATTAAGTGTCAAAGATTTAGCATTCTGGTCCCTTTTGGCCATTTATTACGTAACATATGATCAAAATTTTATAATATATAGTTGCAGAATGTTAAGATTAACATTTTTGCTTCAATAACTTATAACAAAATGTTCATCATTAAAGAGTTATAGATGAAAGACTTTTGGCCCTTCTGAGCCCCTAATTTGAGGGGTCAGCCCCTTTTTCTTGATATCAAATGAAAGGTCTTGTGTTATTGAAGACTTTTTGTTCAATATATTTTAACAAAATACTTCTATTTAAAATGTTATTATAAGAAATGTCTCTAAAATTCACTCATATATCACGTCCTAAATTTCGACCCCTACCGAGCTTCCATACTTCGCACTTCCGGAAAATTTGAAAACCAAGGTGCACATCTAGAACATGTCCTCTATCACCACTGAAAGTGTCAACACTCTTGCATTTGTCGTTCTTGAGTTTTTGTGCAGACACAAGGTCCGAGTAAAAATCGATCAAAGGGCGATAACGTCTGACCGGAAGTGATTTTTCAAAAACTGAAGCGGCGATATAAACTTCAGATAGCAATGCATTAACCCTGAAAATTTGAAGCAAATCGATTGAGAGATCTCCGAGAAATCTTCTGCACAAAATCGGTAAGGAAAAAAAAAAAAGAATAATAATAATAACTAGATGAGATCTCGTTGCGAGCAACGAATAGGTCTTCCGTCCGATTTTTCGATGAGATGAGATGTAATTTTGATTAAGTTTTTGTTCCCCCCCCCCCCTTAGATTTAATTTTTTTTTTATTTAAATAACATAATCTTGAACATCTTTCGTTCAATATTGCTTTTCAAAACGTTTCCCCTTTTTGAGATAGGAAGCGCAAAAGAGTTAACATTCTGGCCCCTTATGACTTCTAATTACGCAATAGAGAATCAAAATTTTACTACATATTGTTGCATATAATTAAGTGAAGCATTTTTGCTGGATAACAAATTCTTGATCATTGTAGAATTACATATTAGTCTTTTAGCCCCACTAAGCCCCTAATTTGAAGGGACAGCCCCTTTTTCTTGAAATCAAATGAAAAGACTTGTGATTTTAACCATTTTTTGTTCAACAACTATGCAGAAGTTTCTTCTCATTTTCGAGATATGTAGAAAAGAAATATTTAGGGGCCAACCCTTCAAATCCTTAATGGGGCCGTTTTGCAAAAAATGAAAGGATACATATTGTTCAGAACATTATTCTGAACATCTTTTGTTCAATATTGCTTATTAAAATATCTCCCCTTGTTGAGATATAAAGCGTCAAATATTTAGCATTCTGGCCCCTTTTGGCCCCTTATTATGCAACATATGATCTTTATATTCAAATATATAGTTACAAATCCTTAAGATGAACATTTTTCCTTCAGTAACTGATAACAAAATATTGATATTTAAAGAGTTATAGATGAAAGACTTTTGGCCCCTCTGAGCCCCTAATTTGAGGGGTCAGCCCCTTTTTCTTGATATCAATTGAAAGGTCTTGTGATTTTGAAGACTTTTTGTTCAACAACTATTCAGAGATTTCTTTTCGTTGTGGAGATATGATGAATGGAAATATTTAGGGGCCACCCCTCCAAGTCCTTAATAAGGCCGTTTGATAAAAATTAAAAGGGTGCATATTGTTAAGAACATTATTCTGACCATCTTTTGTTCAGTATTGCTTATCAAAATATTCTCCCTTTTCGAGATATAAAGCGTCAAAGATTTAGCATTTTGGCCCATTGTGACCCCTTATTACGTAACATATGATCAGAATCTTATCATATGTTGTTGTAAATCATTAAGATAAACATCTTTGCTTCAGTAATGTATTACAAATTATTGATCGTTAAAGAGGTAAAGATGAAAGACTTTTGGCCCCTCTGAGCCCCTAATTTGAGGGGTCACCCCCTTTTTCTTGATATCAAATGAAAGATCGTATCATTCTGCACAATTTTTCTTCTATATGTTTTAACAAATTCTTAATATGTGTGAAGATATGAAAGAAAAGGTGTAAAATTTTGTGAGATGTTTCTGAGACATTTTTTGAGCCCTACCGAGCTTCGGCGCCTTTTGCGCTAGAGAGATTTGGACACCTGCCTGCAAATCTACAAACCTTCCCCTACCTCCACTGAAAATCTTGAATCAATATCTTAAGTCGTTTCGGAGGAGTTTCCAGGACAAGCCGACCCTCTAAAAATCAGAAAATCCTAAATATCTCGAGATGGAAAGTGACGTCATCAACGAAAAAAATTTCCAATAAGGTTCAGATCAATACCTATCAGATCTGAAAGTTTCTTGAAAATCGGCCAAGACGTTGCCGAGAACTTGCGTGCACAAAATCGGTAAGAATAATAATAATAACTAGATGAGATCTCGTTGCGAGCAACGAGTAGGTCTTCCGCCCGATTTTTCGATAAGATGAGATACGATTTTGACTATGATCTTTGTTAAAAGATAATAATATATAGACTTCCCTAATTAGATTTCATTCTTTTGATTTATATAACATTATTAAAAAAGCTCTAGATGACATGCTTTTGGCCCCTCTCAGCCCCTAGTTTGAGGGGTCAGCCCCTTTTTCTTGATATCAATTGAAAGGTCTTGTGATTTTGAAAACGTTCTGTTCAAGAAATATTCAGAGATTTCTTTTTGTTGTGGAGATATGCTGAATGGAAATATTTAGGGGCCACCCCTCCAAGTCCTTAATGGGGCCGTTTGACAAAAACTGAAAGGGTTCATATTATTTAGAACATTATTCTGACCATCTTTTGTTCAGTATTGCTTATTAAAATATTCCCCCCTTTGGAGATATAAAGCGTCAAAGATTTAGCATTCTGGCCCCTTGTGACCCCTTATTATGTAACATATGATCAGAATCTTATCATATATTGTTGTAAATCGTTAAGATAAGCATCTTTGCTTCAGTAATGAATTACAAATTATTGATCGTTAAAGAATTATAGATGAAAGACTTTTGGCCCCTCTCAGCCCCTAATTTGAGGGGTCAGTCCCTTATTCTTGATATCAAATGAAAGGTCTTGTGATTTTGAAGAGTTTTTGTTCAACAACTATTCAGAGATTTCTTTTCGTTGTGGAGATATGCTGAATGGAAATATTTAGGGGCCACCCCTCTTAGTCCTAAATGGGGCCGTTTGACAAAAATTCAAAGGGTGCATATTGTTTAGAACATTATTCTGACCATCTTTTGTTCAGTATTGCTAATCAAAATATTCTCCCTTTTCGAGATATAAAGCGTCAAAGATTTAGCATTATGGCCCCTTGTGACCCTTTATTATGTAACATATGATCAGAATCTTATCATATATTGTTGTAAATTGTTAAGAAAAGCATCTTTGCTTCAGTAATGTATTACAAATTATTGTTCGTTAAAGAATTATAGATGAAAGACTTTTGGCCCCTCTCAGCCCCTTATTTGAGGGGTCAGCCCCTTTTTCTTGATATCAATTGAAAGGTCCTGTGATTTTGAAGACTTGATGTTCAACAACTATTCAGATATTTCTTTTCATTATGGAGATATGCTGAATGGAAATATTTAGGGGCCTCCCCTCCAAGTCCTTAATGGGGCCGTTTGACAGAAATTGAAAGGGTGCATATTGTTTAGAACATTATTCTGACCATCTTTTGTTCAGTATTGCTTATCAAAATATTCCCCCTTTTTGAGATATAAAGCGTCAAAGATTTAGTATTCTGGCCCCTTGTGACCCCTTATTACGTAACATATGATCAGAATCTTATCATACATTGTTGTAAATCGTTAAGATAAGCATCTTTGCTTCAATAATGTATTACAAATTATTGATCGTTAAAGAGTTATAGGTTGAAGACTTTTGGCCCCTCTGAGCCCCTAATTTAAGGGGTCAGCCCCTTTTTCTTGATATCAAATGAAAGATCTTGTGATTTTGAAGACTTTTTGTGCAAGAAATATTCAGAGATTTCTTTTCGTTATGGAGATATGCTGAATGGAAATATTTAGGGGCCACCCCTCCAAGTCCTTAATGGGGCCATTTGACAAAAATTGAAAGGGTGCATATTGATTAGAACATTATTCTGACCATCTTTTGTTCAGTATTGCTAATCAAAATATTCTCCCTTTTCGAGATATACAGCATCAAAGATTTAGCATTCTGGCCCCTTGTGACCCCTTATTATGTAACATATGATCAGAATCTTATCATATATTGTTGTAAATCGTTAAGATAAGCATCTTTGCTTCAGTAATGTATTACAAATTATTGATCATTAAAGAGTTATAGATGAAAAACTCTTGGCCCCTCTCAGCCCCTAATTTGAGGGATCAGCCCCTTTTTCTTGATATCAAATGAAAGATCGTATCATTCTGCACAACTTTTCTTCTATATGTTTTAACAAATTCTTAACAGGTATGAAGATATGAAAGAAAAGGTGTAAAATTTTGTGAGATGTTTCTGAGACATTTTTTGAGCCCTACCGAGCTTCGGCGCCTTTTGCGCTAGAGAGATTTGGACACCTGCCTGCAAATCTACCAACCTTCCCCTACCTTCACTGAAAATCTTGAATCAATATCATAAGTCGTTTCGGAGGAGTTTCCAGGACAAGCCGACCCTCTAAAAATCAGAAAATCCTAAATATCTCAAGATAGAAAGTGACGTCATCAACGAAAAAAATTTCCAATAAGGTTCAGATCAATACCTATCAGATCTGAAAGTTTCATGAAAATCGGCCAAGACGTTTTCGAGAACTCGCGTGCACAAAATCGGTAAGAATAATAATAATAATAATAATAACTAGAGCAAAGCTCGTTGCAAAGCAACGAATGGGTCTTCCTTCTTAGCGATTAGCTTGTAAGTTGACGTCGTAATAAATGGATAAATATTTGTTTAATTTCCACCTAAAGGTTACATGTTTCTGTTTAGATTGACAACGTTGCTAACATTCTCTGTCTTCTTTGACCCTAATATCAAGAGACCTCATCTCCGGAACTCTGAATCTGGAGTGAACATGAGTATATATAATTCAATTGTACTCTCTCCAACAGTACTCTTGAAATTGTATCCAAAACACTAATACTCCCAGACCCTCATTTCTTGAACTATGACTTTTGATTTTTAATTTCTAGACTTTTCTGTTCATCTAACATCTTTGATGCAATCATGTTAGTAACACGTGCCATACTACAGAATCATCAGTGTTTTGCTACATCACTGTCATAATAATTGCTTGACAAAACATTTACACAGCATAACTACATAGTAAGTAATCAAAATGTGTTACTGATTGAGGATACCCATTGTTTGACAATCAGTAAGTAGAAAAATACTCTTACAAGAAATGCACAGGGATGATTTCAGTAAGACGGTGTCACTTTTGGAAAATTTTAACATAATCTCTTTTTTAGCCTCTTACTTAAAAATTAAACTTCATTATCTCAAAAACCAATATCTAAATACATGTACCATTTATATGTTGAAGTGAGTTGGTACTCCCAACCCCTTATTCTTTAAGTTTTTACCCTGAATGGTTATCTGGAGTCATTGGATATCTTGATGTTTAATCTTGGTCCAGTTGAAATTGAGAAAAAATGCTTTTACTGTACTTCTTGAGTTCATTTATTTAAATGTTTTACAAGGGGGAAAAAAGACACATATATTTAAATTTTGAAACATGTTAAAATAATCTTTTACATGTACATGTATATTACACATATATTCAAGTAAATTTTTTTAAATAAGAATTCATTAAAAATATTTGAATCAATTGAAGTTGATTGCAGTAGATATAATGTGAATTATGAGCCTAAGACACAACAAGCAAATTTAAAGAATAGTGGTCTCATTCTGTCATTTGTCAACTGAAAAAGTTTGATGATAATAGGCCTGAAACTGTTCAAAATATGCCAAGATTAAATGATTCTAAACCTCTCGGTATTCGAATTAATGACCTTTATTGTTTTGAAAAAGATTAGCCATAAAATTCAAAAAGTAGGTCAAGGTGACCTACTTTTTAGTTGACGTACTTCGACGACCCAAGATGCATCAACTGACAAAGTTTGATGATCATAGGCCTTAAATTGTTCAAAATATGCCTCTAAATCATTTTGAAAAAGAATGGCTGCAAAATTTAAAAAGTAGGTAACCATGAACTACTTTTGAGTCAACATGATACGAGGTCCTTAGATGCATCAACTGACAAGATTTGATGATCCTAGTCCTTATAGTAAGCAAAATATCAACATTTTAATAAATGTAATTTTTGGTCAACTTTGAAGTGACCTTGAGACCAAGTCCTTTGTCCCAGGGCGATTCCTGTGCAAATTTTAATCTACAATATACATGTATCCTCATCCTTTTGTGAAAGTTTGGTGATAATCTGCCCAGTGGTTCTTGAGAAGACGATTTTTTAGCAACCAGTACTTTTGGTTTTATTTACCTAATTATCTCCCCTTGTTTAAGGGTCACAACCCTAAGTTTACTATAAACGGGAGCCCTTGGGCCATGGATACACTGTGACAAATTTGACAATAATTGGCCAAGGGGTTCTTGAGTAATGGCACATATTCTAACAAGAGGCCCATGGGCCACAATGCTCACCTGAGTTACTTTGGCCCTGCTGTTCTTCACCAGACCCTCCCTCCCTTGTAATACTTATTGCGGCCCCACCCTACCTCCGGGGGCCATGATTTGAAAAATTAGAATCTACACTACCCCAGGATGATTCCACATATGTTTCAGTTTTTCTGGCCCAGTGGTTCTTGAGAAGAAGATTTTTGAAGATTTTGCCTATATATTTCAATGTAAAACTTTGATTCCCTATTGTGGCCCCGCCCTACCGCCGGGGGCCATGATTTGAGGAATTTAGAATCTACACTACCCCAGGATGCTTCCACATAAGTTTCAGCTTTTCTGGCCCACTGGTTCTTGAAAATAAGATTTTTAAAGATTTTGCCTATATATTTCAATGTAAAACTTTGATTCCCTCTTGTGGCCCCGCCCTACCCCCGGGGGCCATGATTTGAAGAATTTAGAAATCTACACTACCCCAGGATGCTTCCACATAACTCTCAGCTTTTCTGGCCCTGTGGTTCTTGAGAAGATTTTCTAATGACCCCACCCTATTTTTGTCTTCTCTTGATTATCTCCCCTTGTAAAGCGGGTTGGTCCTTCATTTTGACAATTTAAACTCCCCTTCACCCAAGGATGCTGTGTACCAACTTTGGTTAAATTTGGCTCAGTGGTTCTTGAGAAAAAGATGAAAATATGAAAAGTTTACAGACGGATGGACAGACAGACGGACAGACGACGGACAACTGGTGATCAGAAAAGCTCACTTAAGCTTTCAGCTCATGTGAGCTAAAAAGTTTACGTACACTGCACAATGGCCATAGCATTAGCTCTTTGAGCCTTTGGCTCACAAGAGCAAAAAAGATAAAAAAGAATTATGTATCTTAGAGTCGTCTATTTGTAATCAAAGTTATATTGAAATCAGACTAATTTCTTGAAATAAAAAATTGCACTGTTGTAGTGCAAAAAAATTAATGATATTTTACATGTCGCTACAATATTCAAGAGAGGGCATGTTGCAAAATTTTAAAATTAAATTAGAGGGGTTATGACTGTTTCATCGCTAATTATAGATGATCAATGCGAAAACACAAAGTTGAGAATTGCAATGTCATTGAAAGTCTTGGAGAGCACTACGCTATTAAAAAATTATTTCTTCAGACAGGAAAATACCCAAAAGAGACTAAAATGTTTTAAGATGCTTCAGGGATTGCCTATACATATCTATGACAAAAGTGTTCAAATAGTAGTAGCTTTGTTAATGGAAGGATTGACATTTTTGATGACCCAGTCCATGCGATATCCCAGTACATCGCTTATCGCATGGATGTTGTGCCTACGGATTTTGCATTGTTTCCATTCCTATTGCTTTACTGTGTAGACATAGATTTTAAGATCTCAATAATATTTGATATGCAACAATAGAAAAAGTAACATGACTTGCTAGAGTTATTCAATTTTAAAGTAGGGAAAAGACATGTAAATGATAGAACTGAAAGGTATTTATAGCTGTGAAAAGCTCAGCAGGTTTGGAATCAGGTTGTCACATCACCTAAGATCAAACAAAAGGCCCAAGGGCCTTGAATCGCTCTTCTGATACACTGTACAACCTATCACTTCTATTTGAAGCCTCTAAGTATCCTGTATATTTAGATAAACCCTTAAAATTCAAATTCACATTCTGAGAACCCAAGATGATTCTAAGCCAACTAATACCTGAGAGTTGGTCAGGTGACCTACTTATCACTTCTCTGAGGACCCATCAACTAAGTTTGATGATTCTAAGCCTATTAATACCTAATTTTTTTTTTTTTTAAATTATAACCATAAAATTTTATAAGTAGGTCAAAGTGACCTACTTTTCAGTTGTTGTACTCCAAGGACCCAAGATGCATCAACTGACAAAGTTTGATGATTCTAAGCCAATTAGTACCTGAAATATTTAATTAAAGCCATAAATTTTCAAAAGTAGGTCATGGTGACCTACTTTTCAGTCGACCTACTCCGAAGACCAAAGATGCATCAACTGACAAAGTTTGAAGATTCTAAGCCAATTAGTACCTGAAATATTTAATTAAAGCCATAAATTTTCAAAAGTAGGTCATGGTGACCTACTTTTCAGTCAACCTACTCCGAAGACCAAAGATGCATCAAGTGACAAAGTTTGAAGATTCTAAGCCAATTAGTACCTGAAATATTTAATTAAAGCCATAAATTTTCAAAAGTAGGTCATGGTGACCTACTTTTCAGTCAACCTACTCCAAAGACCAAAGATGCATCAACTGACAAAGTTTGAAGATTCTAAGCCAATTAGTACCTGAAATATTTAATTAAAGCCATAAATTTTCAAAAGTAGGTCACGGTGACCTACTTTTCAGTCGGCCTACTTCGAAGACCCAAGATGCATCAACTGACAAAGTTTGATAATTCTAAGCCAATTCGTGAAATATTTAATTAAAGCCATAAATTTTCAAAAGTAAGTCATGGTGACCTACTTTTCAATTGACGTTTTTTAAGAACCCAAGATGCATCAACTTACAAAGTTTTATGATCATAGGCTTTAAAATGTCCAAATTATGCCTCTAAAACGCTTTGAAATCGAATGCCTGCAAAGTTCAAAAAGTAGGTCACTGTGACCTCCTTTTTAATAAATATGTTTTATGGCCCCAAGATGCATCATCTTACAAGATTAAATGATTCTAAACCTCTCGGTATTCGAATTAATGACCTTTATTGTTTTGAAAAAGATTAGCCATAAAATTCAAAAAGTAGGTCAAGGTGACCTACTTTTTAGTTGACGTACTTCGACGACCCAAGATGCATCAACTGACAAAGTTTGATGATCATAGGCCTTAAATTGTTCAAAATATGCCTCTAAATCATTTTGAAAAAGAATGGCCGCAAAATTTAAAAAGTAGGTCACCATGACCTACTTTTGAGTCAACTTGATACATGTATGAGGTCCTTATATGCATCAACTGACAAGATTTGATGATCCTAGTCCTTATAGTAAGCAAAACATCAACATTTTAATAAAATGTATTTTTTGGTCAACTTTGAAGTGACCTTGAGACCACGCCCTTTGCCCCAGGGTAGATCCCCGTGCAAATTTTAATGTACAACATATCCTCATCCTTTTGTGTAAGTTTGGTGATAATCTGCCCAGTGGTTCTTGAGAAGAAGATTTTTTAGCAACCAGTACTTTTGTTTCTATTTTCCTAATTATCTCCCCTTGTTAAAAGGTCACAACCCTAGTTTTAGTACAAAAGGGAGCCCTTGGGCAAAGGATACCCTGTGACAAATTTGACAATAATTGGCCAAGGGGTTCTTGAGTTATGGCCCATATTCTAAAAAGTTTACACACACCGCACAAATGGCCATAGCATTAGCTCTTTGAGCCTTTGGCTCAGAAGAGCTAAAAACATCAAATGCTTGCTCCCTGAATTCTTTGACTGCACAGCAAAAATTGTATATTTTCAACATTTTAGTAAATGGACCTGATTTTTTACATATTAATAAACAGATAAACAAAATATAAGAATTTAATCAGATAAATGTCATTTTTCAAAGTGCACAGTAAATTTTCCTTAAATCAATGTGTCCGCAAACTTTTCTAACAATCCTTGTTCATGTACATGCCCTTAGCACTGAAGTCATTTGAAATATGCACATATGTTAACATTTGTTGTTGTATATGCCAAAATAGCAGTTCTCTCTAAATTATTTTGTAAAAATACATATATTACATTGTAAGTTTTTAATGTATTAAGGCCTGATGTGTCCATAATCCTAGATGGAAGGACTTTTATCCTTGTGTGACTGTTTAAATTTCACTATAATGCTGCTTATTCTTCGTCATCTCCAAACAGATGCTCTTCTGGCAAATATGGTCATGCTTGGTATCAAATTTCAGTTATCAGATGGCAGTCACACCTATCCAAAAGAAATTGAAATTTCTCATTCAAAATAAAAAAAAAAAAAAGTACAACTTATAAATGAAAAATAGTGATGTTAGTTTTACTTGGACAGCTAAGTCGAACAGTCAGAGGCTTTAGTCAAATGAAAGTCGAGTACTCGTTGAAATTTAAATTAATTTTTCATGTCATTTTCCTTTTTGTCTTTAAGAGACTGCTAGCCTGTACAATATTTAAACTACGTTGTAACCATTATACAACAAATTATTGAATCATTAACATTTACCTAGTAATAAATATATGTATCAAATGTATTTGATTTCAAATATAATATTTACTGCCAGTGTTTTTTTTTTTCAGTACTTTGGGAATGGGGGCTGGGGCCCTCAGAATTGGGAATTTCAGCATCAATTAGGCTAAATTGGGAATCTCCCAGAAAACCCAATCACTTAAAAAGCATTGTCAAAAAGCTTTGTTTTTGTCTTTGTATTACTTTAACAAACAATTGTTATAACTAATCAAGACTATTCTTGGTATGGATTATCTAATTACTTGCATCAAGAACAATAGTGGTATGAATTATCTAATTATGAAGAAATCCAACTTGGCTGAGTTGGCAGAGGATAGTTTTTTTAATGCCAAACATGTGCCGAGGGGGTACACATATACATGCGATCCATAAAAACATGTACATGGGGACAGTTTTCCAGGGGCTAATTAATTACACTTCATATGCCCATGGCTAACAAATTATGTCAACAAATTACATGTAATCTGCCTAGTAGAATGCACATGTACCAAAAATGCACCTGGGGTCTCCCCAAATTTTGGCTTGTTTTCCCAAGATTTGGGCCTCAGTCGCACCCATACAACCCACCCCCAGGCCCGAGCGAGCAGGATAAAACACCCAGTAGTCTGTAAATCAATGCATGCCCTAATGAAAATTCACCAATTGATATGGGGCCATTCTTCTTCCCTCTGAGATACACACCTTCTTCTAAGGCCTACTGCTTTTCAGCTGAATTTCCTCTGCAACTGACCACGTCTTAGGTTCGCATTTACAACTGTATATGATAAGCGTCATAGTGACACCTACATACAGTTGCACATCATTTATTTCAGCAAGCACTCTGCTACACTGCAAATGTGTCCCATAATTATTCTAATCATTTTTCTACATAAACATACATGTGATAAGTCAAAGACCACAAAACTGTACAGGAGCCACAAAAAAACTGGAATTTGGGTGAAAAAACTGTACACTGCCTATCAAAAAACGGTACAAAAAATGGTATAAAATATCGCTTAAATTCTACTGAAATTCCATCGTAATCATTGTAATAAACATCGTATATTTTATACCTACGAAGATCTGGGTCAGATTCACGTATATTAAGTCATGTATATCAAATTTAGAAGTTGGCTTAATTTTTTTCAATCAAGTTACGTATACGAAACATTAACAGTAATTAAGTACCCCTTAAAAAATAAAGCTACCTAAAGGGGTATTTGATACGAATTTATAGCAAGATAATTATCCCAATTGGCAGTTCACACCTTCTCACGCGATGGTTTGTGTACACTACACAATTATCATCAGGTCAAGTGTCAACACAGGTGACGTTTTCCAGTGTCTCGCGAGCGAGAATGAGAGGAAAATGGCGGCATTTAGCGAGAAATTCAAAATACTGTACAAATTTTCATATTCCGTGAATTTTGGTGTCCCGCCGGTACACGATGAATGGGCTCGAAAAACTGTACATTTTGCGTACAGCCTGTACATATCACATGTATGCATAAAATATCACATCAAACAGGGGATATCTCAATTTTGAAATTTGACCGGGTCTTTAGTACGAAACTATCCCCTGCCACCTTTAACTTTCAAAGTTTGCTTTTAATTAAAATAACTTTCCATATTTAGAAAGTGCAATCAATTCTGAGTAAAAATATACTAAATATGTCTTATTTCAATGAAAAATAAAAAAAGTTAAGAGGCAAATAAGTGACCCCACCAATTGTCGGTCAACCACCTTAACCCCATATTCTTTGTGTTACTTCAAAAATGACCAACTCCTACAATCCAAGAGAATCTATTTCTTACCAAAACAGTGTTTAATGGTAACTTTGATCAATTTCAAATGCAGCTACATATAAAAAGTTCAATAAGAATTGCATGCCTTCATGAAATGTACTCACATGAAACACATACTCTCCTATTTTTGATGTTTTGAGAAATCCCATTTTACCTCTTAATTGCTTGAATTTATACATCTATAGCTTGTTTGCAAAAAAAAACCAATCTATTTTTCAGGATATATATTGTAATTTACAAAAACCCCTCTTGCATCAAAGGTTCAAGAAGAAGTGTCCTGGAAATTGCAGTTATCTACCCTACCCCTCCAACCATTACCTGATTCTATAGAGAATATACTGTGGAAATCTGATTTTACTGACTGTCCTTTTTCTGAGTATATTTCCATTCAATTTCAATGTATCTGAGTGATCAAATACATGCATTTGATTCCCCTGAATATTTAAAGTGATCATCCTGTCCTTACTTGGCATTTGTGAGTAAATTTCAGGTGTTTAGTAGAATCCAATAATTACATGAAAATGTACCGAATTTCGGCCCCAAGTCGGCCCTAAAAAAATCACTGACTGCACATTTTATCTATCTACAGAACATCAAATGCTCGTATTTATCCTTTCTTTTCCTGCTGCTAGTACATGTACCCGTTATTGATTTCTTACCTGAAGCCATTTGAATGTGTCTTGTCAGTGACCCGTGATTGTTAAACAATTAAAGTGTAACTCTTATAAAAACAAAATTTTAATTATGAGACTTTTGCATTCAATGAATACAATGAATACAATTTAAAAATGATTGATATTAATATCAGAAAGAAACACCTTTGAATTATGCTCATAACCATTCCCCAATTTACATGTATTTATAAAGTTTTATTATTCTTCATTAATTGGTAGTTGCATTATATGAGATCTTACGAAATTGCAGGTTGAAACTTTACAATTTGGATCCAACATCTTTTAAAGTATGCCAATGCATGTTTGAACAATTAACAAAGACTCATGGTTAAGCCTTTCCCTGAGTTTGAACACTGATACGTTAATAAATGAACTGAGCAGATCCAATTTTTTTTACATTGAATTTAAGAGTAGCAAATTTTAAACGAATAACCGACTTAACAAATTTTAGTCGATAGTCAATATGATTGAATGGTAATCGAGTACTCGAATATTCATTGACATCCCTAATGAAACCATCAAACAGAGTTCAAAGATACTGTCATATTTTCCGTGTATTATTTGTAAAAAGTACTCTATTAAATAGATGTTTACATGCAGTCAATTTTGAGGATGTAATTAAAAAATATAATATATATAGGGATTAATTAGGAGTTTTTTTTCATGATTTCACAAAGGAAATGCACATAACTTATACATGTAAAAAATTTCTTAGGGATGGCAATGGTCAACTGGGTAACCATCTAATCAGTCAGAAATATAGTAACCGGTTTAGTATGGGATGACGGGTTATGATTTTCATAACCGGTTAGTCGGTATTTTTTGTAAAATATGTACTTTTTAAATAATATACCAGTATACATATTTTTTTAAAAAATTACCACTTAGATCATGTAGATAGCATGTGTAAAACTAGTCTCATTCAAGCAGATGCTCGACTGTCTCCATAAACTCCTGCTCGTTGGAGTTTACGGAGACAGACAAGCATCTGCTTGAACGAGATTAGTTTAAAACTGAAAAGTTGCAATCGACTAATTAAATTATTCACAATATACAGCCACTGTGAAAACAAATCCCCATTATTTTGTCATTACAGTAAAACATGCTTATAAGTGCCAGGGACAAATAATTTTGATTCATTATAAATGTATTCATTTTTCAGTTTAGTTTTCAGTATGTTTTAAAACCACAGGGAATGAAAATCACTTCACTATATGCTTCAATTCCTTATTTAAGTCTGTTCGCAGTAAGCGTGTTTTACTGTATAACCCAAATACCACTCTAAGTTTACATACCCCAATCTATTTTTTTACTAAACAATGTTTTACATGGTAATTAATCTAGTTCATTATCTGTAATGGTAGCCTAGTTGTAGGGCATTCATTTTGTAATCAGGAGGCCTGGGCTTGATTCTCATTTGCTGTGTCAAACCTAAGACATAAACATATAGGTAGTGAAGGTTCTTTCACCAAGCACCCAGCATTAGAATGAGAGTCAACAGTTTTTCAGATGAGACCTTAAAAACCTCACAGTAGATGTTGGGACAATAAAGAACCCTCACTGCTCAATGGGCCTTAGTGCTAAGTATTAAGGTCTATGTTTGAAGCCCTTCACCAGTATGTGGTAATGTCTCTATACGAGAGAAAAATTTTCAAGTAAGATGTAAAACAACATACAATCAATCAAAGTGTCAGTATTAGAAGCTGATCCTTACGTCGCAGGTTTGAATCCCACTGCTGGATGTGGATTGAGATAGGTTCCTCGGATGAAACCGTATGAACCGAGGTTCTGTGTCACAGAAGGTGCTGGCACGAAAAAGATCCCTCACTTCCCAAAGGCTATAAGTGTCAAGTACAGGTCTATATTTGCAGGCCTCCACCAGCAAGTGGTGGCATAATAATATATAATATGACTAAAAAAAATCTGAAGGGGCAATAAACAAAACACAAACCAATCCTGCAGTCTTATCACAGAAATAATTCAAACTTTTATGTATAAATATATTTCCAAATTTCTTTTGCAATTTAACTGAGTGACATTTTTGAGATTTTCCAATAATAATACACATTTACTAACTGGGTTCGAGGGCAACGTGTTTTGTCGGACCTAAGAACCAAACTGTTTGCCTGAGGCCATTAGGCCGAAGGGAAACAGTTTGGTTCAAGGGGTCAGCAAATTGCATTTTACCCCGAGAACACGGTCAATAAATGTTTTGTTATATCTTTTATTTTCTTTCTTTGTTTGACATACATGTATTTTGTACTGGCTTCCGTGATGTAAATTTCCCTTTCCAGCACTGAGGTAAAACTCTGTCAATTCTGTAACTTTCGAACACCAACGAATACAAATGAGATTTTAATTAACTAATCCCGCGCATACTAGTACTGTAATATGTAAGCAGTCCAATGATCTCATCGACAGGTTCAATATCTCACTTTGCGGTTCAACATAGATTTTTTTATGATTGCTCATAAAACATTGGAAATGTTAGACATTTTAAGTGTACACTGGTATAGATTTATATAGGAACAAATTTTAAAAGGTATAACAAATTATAATATTAATTAAGGCCCTAGTTATAACAGCTATTCATACTTGTTGAAGAATATATAACAATAATTATCATGTTTATACATGTAGTATGTTAGATAGTGTATTGTTGAATTTTTGCATTTTTTTGTTTCAATAAAAAAAAATAAGTCTTGGTGAAATTATATGGCAGGCTCTCATGTATTTAAATATAAGGTAAAGCAATGGGGATTTGACAATGTCATGTTAGGGCTAACAGACAGAGACTGAACCACAAAATAGATAACATACATCAGTGTTTGTGCGTACATTTATACATTTGCTGGCATATACATGTAAACATCAGTGCTGTAAGCAGCTGTTAAATTTTAGATAAGAAAAATTCTAACCTTCATTTCCAAGGTCCACGCCAATCATATATTAAAATGTCACCGTGAACTCTTTCATCACTCGCTACATTTATTACAGAAAACTCCGACACAAGACTGTTCATCGCTGTTAATGTGATCGTCAGAATTTCCTCGTAAACAATTTGCGCAAGAATATATATATCCCTTTAAAACTAATGCTCCCTGTACGCAACCAAGGATTTTATGTGCTTCGTAGATGTGGATTAAATGTGCATGTCTACATACGGCTCGTACGTTAAGAAAATGTACAACTGACAACTTCACATATTTTCTTCTCATTTTCTGTCTGTAATTCCGACTTGCATGGCTACTTCCGGGGACGTACTAAAGACTTGATATACTAAAGACCTGATATTCGACCTGATGATTTTTCAAAAAATAAAATAGTCAGATTGAGTGTTATGCATGATTTATTTTTAAAAATTATTGATTATGAAGCATTATGCTATACTAAACTACACTTTTTTTTTAAATATTTGCCAACAAAGCATCAGATCAAATCACGTTTTTCGTATATCGGGTCTTTAGTGTCTTCTTCCCACAATGCCGCTCGTGATTGTTTACATCCAGGTTACAAACAAAAGGCCCCGATTACGACTTTTTCTATACGGATGCATTTGTAAATGTTGATTTACCTTTACTTGTGTAAATGACTTGCATTTATAAACGATTTAAATAATAGAAAACAGAGAAATCGAATCAAAACAATTTATTTAAAACACAACAACTATCTAAAACCGTACAAGCATGTGTTACGATGCCCTAAAAGGCGTGGCTGGTTTGTAGACAACTTGTTCCTGTACGATTCTCGAATAATTATTATATAAAATAGAATAAAATATAGCACGGAGCTTGTTTCTCTTTATACCACATGACAAGATTTTATATGTTAGAAATTATGTCATTCAAACTTTTTCATAATATTTTAATATTTTTAGCTATCCAAAAAATACTTTTATGACCTGCTGTCCCCTGAATATAGGGGCCAGCCCCTTTTTCTTGATGTTATCTGAAAGCTCTCGTAATTACACACAACTTTTATTCTATATGTCTTACCAAATTTTTATCAGTTTAAAAGTTATTAAACAAAAAGCAGCAAAATTCCATGCAAAAATAATTCTTAAAACTTGCCGTCACATAGCTTCCGAACTTAAAAAAATTAGCCTACAATTTTAATGTTCTGCTCATCTGCAATGTATTAGTTACAAGTTCTCCAATTTTCATGCAAATATCATGTGTCGTTATTGAGATTTCTACTGGACAAGAGACCCTCCAAATATCGATTAAAGGGCAATAACTCATGAACGGAGGTATATATCAAAAATTTGAAAAAACCGTTTTTAGGCAATAATACATTGTATCTACCCTGAAAGTTTCATAGCAATCGGACAAAAGGTCTCCGAGAAATCGCCTGCTGAAAATCGGCGGGAAAAAAAAATAAAATAATAATAAGAAACAGTAGAATAACAGTAGGGTCTTCCGAAGGAAGCTCGGAAGACCCTAATAATAGGGAAAAAGAAACCGAACGAAAACAATAAGGTCTTCCGTTGCAGACAAAAGACCTTAACTAGATGAGATCTCGTTGCGAGCAACGAGTAGGTCTTCCGTCCGATTTTTCGATGAGATATGATTTTGACTATGATCTTTGTTAAAAGATAATAATATATAGACTTCCCTAATTAGATTTCATTCCTTTGATTTATATAACATTATTAAAAAAGCTATAGATGAAATGCTTTTGGTCCCTCTCAGCCCCTAGTTTGAGGGGTCAGCCCCTTTTTCTTGATATCAATTGAAAGGTCTTGTGATTTTGAAAACGTTTTGTTCAAGAAATATTCAGAGATTTCTTTTCGTTGTGGAGATATGCTGAATGGAAATATTTAGAGTCCACCCCTCCAAGTCCTTAATGGGGCCGTTTGACAAAAACTGAAAGGGTGCATATTGTTTAGAACATTATTCTGACCACCTTTTGTTCAGTATTGCTTATCAAAAATATTCTCCCTTTTGGAGATATAAAGCGTCAAAGATTTAGCATTCTCGCCCCTTGTGACCCCTTATTATGTAACATATGATCAAAATCTTATCATATATTGTTGTAAATCGTTAAGATAAGCATCTTTGCTTCAGTAATGTATTACAAATTATTGATCGTTAAAGAATTATAGGTGAAAGACATTTGGCCCCTCTCAGCCCCTAATTTGAGGGATCAGCCCCTTTTTCTTGATATCAAATAAAGGACCTTGTGATTTTGAAGACTTTTTGTTCAACAATTATTCGGAGATTTCTTTTCGTTATGGAGATATGCTGAATGGAAATATTTAGGGGCCACCCCTACAAGTCCTTAATGGGGCCGTTTGACAAAAACTGAAAGGGTGCATATTGTTTAGAACATTATTCTGACCATCTTTTGTTCAGTATTGCTTATTAAAATATTCCCCCTTTTCGAGATATACAGCATCAAAGATTTAGCATTCTGGCCCCTTGTGACCCCTTATTATGTAACATATGATCAGAATCTTATCATATATTGTTGTAAATCGTTAAGATAAGCATCTTTGCTTCAGTAATGTATTACAAATTATTGATCATTAAAGAGTTATAGATGAAAAACTCTTGGCCCCTCTCAGCCCCTTATTTGAGGGATCAGCCCCTTTTTCTTGATATCAAATGAAAGATCGTATCATTCTGCACAACTTTTCTTCTATATGTTTTAACAAATTCTTAACAGGTATGAAGATATGAAAGAAAAGGTGTAAAATTTTGTGAGATGTTTCTGAGACATTTTTTGAGCCCTACCGAGCTTCGGCGCCTTTTGCGCTAGAGAGATTTGGACACCTGCCTGCAAATCTACCAACCTTCCCCTACCTTCACTGAAAATCTTGAATCAATATCATAAGTCGTTTCGGAGGAGTTTCCAGGACAAGCCGACCCTCTAAAAATCAGAAAATCCTAAATATCTCGAGATAGAAAGTGACGTCATCAACGAAAAAAATTTCCAATAAGGTTCAGATCAATACCTATCAGATCTGAAAGTTTCATGAAAATCGGCCAAGACGTTTTCGAGAACTCGCGTGCACAAAATCGGTAAGAATAATAATAATAACTAGATGAGATCTCGTTGCGAGCAACGAGTAGGTCTTCCGTCCAATTTCTCGATAAGATGAGATATTATTTTGACTATGATCTTTGTCAAAAGATAATAATATATAGACTTCCCTAATTAGATTTCATTCTTTTGATTTATATAACATTATCAAAGAGATATAGATAACATGCTTTTGGCCCCTCTGAGCCCCTAGTTTGAAGGGTCAGCCTCTTTTTCTTGATATCAATTGAAAGGTCTTGTGATTTTGAAAACGTTTTGTTCAACAATTATTCAGAGATTTCTTTTCGTTGTGGAGATATGCTGAATGGAAATATTTAGGGGCCGTCCCTCAAAGTCCTTAATGGGGCCATTTGATAAAAATTGAAAGGATACATATTGTTTAGAACATTATTCTGACCATCTTTTGTTCAGTATTGCTTATCAAAATATTCCCCCCTCTCAAGATATAAAGCGTCAAAGATTTAGCATTCTGGCCCCTTGTGACCCCTTATTACATAACATATGATCAAAAACTTATCATATATTGTAGTAATTTGTTAAGATAAGCATCTTTGCTTCAATAATGTATCATAAATTATTGATCATTAAAGACTTAAAGATGAAAGACTTTTGACCCCTCTCAGCCCCTAATTTGAGGGGTCATCCCTCTTTTCTTGTTATCAAATAAAAGGTCTTGTGATTTTGAAGACTTTGTTCAACAACTATTCAAAAATCTATTTTCGTTTTCGAGATTTGCTGAATTGAAATATTTAGGGGCCAGCCCTCAAAGTCCTTAATGGGGCCGTTTTGCAAAAATTGAAAGGTTGCATATTGTTTAGAACATTATTCTGAACATCTTTTGTTCAATATTGCTTTTCAAAATATTCCCCCTTTTTGAGATATAAAGCATCAAAGATTTAGCATTCTGGCCCCTTTTGGCCCCTTATTACATAACATATGATCAAATTTTAAACCATATAGTTGCAAATCTATAAGATGAACATTTTTGCTTCAGTAATTTATAACAAAATATTGATCGTTCAAAAGTTATACATGAAAGACTTTTGGCCCCCCTGAGCCCCTAATTTAAGGGATCAGCCCTTTTTTCTTGATATCATTTGAAAGGTCTTGTGATTTTGAAGATTTTTTGTTCAACAACTATTCAGAAATCTAATTTCGTTTTCGAGATATGCTGAATTGAAATATTTAGGGGCCAGCCCTCAAAGTCCTTAATGGGGCCGTTTTGCAAAAATTGAAAGGTTGCATATTCTTAAGAACATTATTCTGAACATCTTTTGTTCAATATTGCTTTTCAAAATATTCCCCCTTTTTGAGATATAAAGCGTCAAAGATTTAGCATTCTGGCCCCTTGTGACCCCTTATTACGTAACATATGATCCAAATTTTAAACCATATAGTTGCAAATCGATAAGATGAACATTTTTGCTCCAGTAATTTATAACAAAATATTGATCGTTCAAGAGTTATACATAAAAGATTTTTGGCCCCTCTGAGCCCCTAATCTGAGGGATCAGCCATTTTTTCTCGATATCAAATGAAAGGTCCGATCATTTTACACATCTTTTGTAATACATGTTTTAACAAAATATTTACAGGTAAAAAGATATAAAAGAAAATGTGTCAAATTTTGCGAGATGTTTGTGAACCTATTTTTCGAGCCCAGGCGAGCTTCAACGCCATTTCGGCTGGAAAGATATAGATGCCCAATTGCACATCTACAATCTTTCCTCTATCTTCACTGAAAATCTTAAGTCAATAGCTTTAGTCGTTTAGGAGGAGTTTCCAGGACAAGCCGACCCTCTGAAAATCAGAAAATCCTCAATATCTCACGACCGGAAGTGACGTCATCAAAAAACAAAAAAACCTATCAAGATCAATTGAATATCTTTTACATCTGAAAATTTGGTGTAAATCGGCCCAGCCGTTTCTGAGAAATCGCGTGCACAAAATCGGTTGGAAGAAAAATAATAATAATAATAATAATAACTAGAGCAAAGCTCGTTGCAAAGCAACGAGTGGGTCTTCCTTCTTAGCGATTAGCTTGTAAGTTGACGTCGTAATAAAAGGATAAATATTTGTTTAATTTCCACCTAAAGGTTACATGTTTCTGTTTAGATTGTCAACTTTGCTAGCATTCTCTTTCTTCTTTGACCCAAATATCAGGAGACCTCATCTCCGGAACTCTGAATCTGGAGTGAGCATGAGGATATATAATTCTGAATAACTGTGCTCTCTCCAACAGTACTCTTGAAATTGTATCCAAAACACTAATACTCCCAGACCCTCATTTCTTGAATTTTGACTTTTGATTTTTAATTTCTAGACTTTTTCTATTCATCTAACATCTTTGATGCAATCATGTTAGTAACACGTGTCATACTACAGAATCATCAGTGTTTTGCTACATCACTGTCATAATAATTGCTTGACAAAACATTTCCTCAGCATAGCTACATAGTAAGTAATCCATATGTGTTACTGATTGAGGATATCCATTCTTTGACAATCAGTAAGTAGAAAAATACTCTTACAAGAAATGCACAGGGATGATTTCAGTAAGACATGGTGTCACTTGTGGAAAATTTTAACATAACCTCTCTTTTAGCCTTTAACTTAAAAGTTAAACTTCATTATCTCAAAAACCGATATCTAAATACATGTACCATTTATATGGCGAAGTGAGCTGGTACTCCCAACCCCTTATTCTTTAAGTCTTTTACCCTGCATGGTTATCTGGAGTCATTGGATATCTTGATGTTTAATCTTGGTCCAGTTGAAATTGAGAAAAAAATGGTTTTACTGTACTTCTTGCGTTCATTTATTTGTTTTACAAGGGGGAAAAAGACACATATATTTAAATTTTTGTAACATGTTAAAATAATCTTTTACATGCACAAGTATATTACATATATATTCAAGTAAATTTTTTTAATAATAATTCATTAAAAATATTTGAATCCATTGAAGTTGATTGCAGAAGATATAATGTGAATTATGAGCCTAAGACACAACAAGCAAATTTATGGAACAGTGGTCTCATTCTGTCATTTGTCAGCTGAAAAAGTTTGATGATAATAGGCTTGAAACTGTTCAAAATATGCCTCTAAATCATTTTGAAAAAGAATGGCTGCAAATTTAAAAAGTAGGTAACCATGAACTACTTTTGAGTCAACATGATATGACGTCCTTTGATGCATCAACTGACAAGATTTGATGATCCTAGTCCTTATAGTAAGCAAACTATCAACATTTTAATAAATGTAATTTTTGGTCAACTTTGAAGTGACCTTGAGACCAAGCCCTTTGTCCCAGGGCGATTCTCCATGCAAATTTAAATCTACAATATATCCTCATCCTTTTGTGAAAGTTTGGTGATAATCTGCCCAGTGGTTCTTGAGAGGACGATTTTTTAGCAACCAGTTCTTTTGGTTTTATTTACCTAATTATCTCCCCTTGTTTAAGGGTCACAACCCTAAGTTTACTAAAAACGGGAGCCCTTGGGCCATGGATACACTATGACAAATTTGACAATAATTGGCCAAGGGGTTCTTGAGTTATGGCCCATATTCTAACAGAGGCCCATGGGTCACAACGCTCACCTGAGTTTCTTTGGCCCTGCTGTTCTTCACCAGACCCTCCCTCCCTTGTAATACTTATTGAGGCCCCACCCTACCCCCAGGGGCCATGATTTAAAAAATTAGAATCTACACTACCCCAGGATGCTTCCACATATGTTTCAGTTTTTCTGGCCCAGTGGTTCTTGAGAAGAAGATTTTTGAAGATTTTGCCTGTATTTCAATGTAAAACTTTAATTCCCTATTGTGGCCCCACCCTACCCCCGGGGGCCATGATTTGAAGAATTTAGAATCTACACTACTACAGGATGATTCCACATAAGTTCCAGTTTTTCTGGCCCAGTGGTTCTTGAGAAGAAGATTTTTGAAGATTTTGCCTATATATTTTAAACTTTGATTCCCTATTGTGGCCCCGCCCTACCCCCGGGGGCCATGATTTGAAGAGAATCTACACTACCCCAGGATGCTTCCACATAAGTTTCAGCTTTTCTGGCCCACTGGTTCTTGAGAAGAAGATTTTTAAAGATTTTGCCTATATATTTCAATGTAAAACTTTGATTCCCTATTGTGGCCCCGCCCTACCCCCGGGGGCCATGATTTGAAGAATTTTGAATCTACACTACCCCAGGATGCTTCCATATAACTTTCAGCTTTTCTGGCCCTGTGGTTCTTGAGAAGATTTTTTTAATGACCCCACCCTATTTTTGTCTTCTCTTGATTATCTCCCCTTGTGAAGGGGGTTGGTCCTTCATTTTAACAATTTAAACTCCCCTTCACCCAAGGATGCTGTGTACCAACTTTGGTTAAATTTGGCTCAGTGGTTCTTGAGAAGAAGATGAAAATATGAAAAGTTTACAGACGGACGGACAGACAGACGGTCAGACGACGGACAACTTGTGATCAGAAAAGCTCACTTAAGCTTTCAGCTCAGGTGAGCTAAAAAGTTTACATACATCAAACAAATGGCCATAGCATTAGCTCTTTGAGCCTTTGGCTCACAAGAGCTAACAAGAGGCCCATGGGCCACATTGCTCACCTGAGCACATTGGTTAGGCAAAAGCACAAATCAGTTCAGATTGGGGGAGGGGGGGGGGCTTGAATTTTAAACTACCTTCAATGCCAATTTAACAAATGGCTTTGTTGTACTTGAAAAGCTTTAAAAAAAATTTCCCATATATTCCTTTGTAAAAATTTGATCCCCCATTGTGGCTCCTCCCTATCCCATGGGTCATCATTTGAACAAACTTGAATCTACACTATCTGAGGATGCTTCCATATCAATACGACTAAACATAGTTTTCTGTTCTTGAGAATATTTTTTTCTATATGTTCTTATGTAAAACTTTGGGTCCCACCCTACCCCTGCAAAGACAGATCCAGGGCCAGCGCACTGGGCATGCTCCCCCCGTTTGAATTTTTTTTTATGTAGAACTTATATGTCCATTATCCTAAAAGCAAGGAAAAACATCTTTTCTTTGTCAGCTTCCCAGACCCCCACCAAGGCCTTGCTCTAGACCCACTGGGGGCTTCAATGGAGCCCCCAGACCCACTGCCTCTACCCCCCCCCCCCCGTTACGAAATTCCTGGATCCGCCACTGCCCCGGGGGTCATCATTTGAACAAAATTGAATTTACACTACCTGAGGATGCTTCTATATCAATATGACTAAACATGATTTTCAGTTCTTGAGAAGAAGATATTTTCCTATATGTTCCTATGTAATTTTCAATCCCCCACTGGGCCCCACCCTACCCCTGGGGGTCATCATTTGAACAAAATTGAATTTACACTACCTGAGGATGCTTCCATATCAAAATGACTTATCATGGCTTTGCACTTCTTCAGAAGAAGATATTTTCCTATATATTTCTATTTAAGACTTTGATCCTCCATTGTGGCCCAACCCTACCCCCCCCCCCCCGGGGGTCATGATTTGAACAAAATAGAATCTACACTACCTGAGGATGCTTCCACATAAATATGACCAATCAGGGCTTTGCCGTTCCTGAGAAGAAGATTTTTTTAAAATATTTCCTTTATATTTCAATGTAAAACTTTGATCCTCCATTGTGGCCCCGCCCTACCGCCGGGGGGTCATGATTTGAACAAACTTGAATCTACACTACCTGAGGATGCTTCCATATAAATATGACTCATCATGGCTTTGCTGTTCTTGAGAAGAAGATTTTTTTAAAGATATTTCCTTTATATTTCAATGTAAAACTTTGATCCTCCATTGTGGCCCCGCCCTACCCGGGGGTCATGATTTGAACAAACTTGAATCTACACTACCTGACAATGCTTCCACATAAATATGACTCATCTTGGCTTTGCTGTTCTTGAGAAGAAGATTTTTAAAGATACTTCCTATATATTGCTATGAAAAACTTTGATGCTCCATTGTGGCCCCACCCTACCCCCCAGGGGTCATGATTTGAACAAACTTGAATCTACACTACCTGAGGATGCTTCCATATAAATATGACTCATCATGGCTTTGCTGTTCTTGAGAAGAAGATTTTTAAAGCTTTTTCCTATATATTTCTATGTAAAACTTTGATCCTCCATTGTGGCCCCGCCCTACCCCCGGGGGTCATGATTTGAACAAACTTGAATCTACACTACCTGAGGATGCTTCCATATAAATATGACTCATCATGGCTTTGCTGCTCTTGAGAAGAAGACTTTTAAATGTTTTTCCTTTATATTTCTATGTAAAACTTTGATCCTCCATTGTGGCCCCGCCCTACCCCCGGGGGTCATGGTTTGAACAAATTTGAATCTACACTACCTGAGGATGCTTCCACATGAGTTTCATCTTTCCTGGCCCTGTGGTTCTTGAGAAGAAGATGTTTAAAAGATGCTATTTATTTTTCACCAATTCTCTATTATCTCCCCTTGAAAGAGGGCGTGGCCCTTCATTTGAACAAACTTGAATCCCCTTCACCCACGAATGCTTTGTGGCAAGTTTGGTTGAAATTGGCCCAGTGGTTCTGGAGAAGAAGATGAAATTGTGAAAAGGTTTACAACGCCGATGACAACGCCAACGACAGACAACGGACAAATTTCGATTAGAAAAGCTCACCTGAGCCGAAGGCTCAGGTGAGCTAAAAAGATAAAAAGAATTATGTATCTTAGAGTTGTCTATTTGTAATCAAAGTTATATTGAAATCAGACCAATTTCTTGAAATAAAAAATTGCACTGTTGTAGTGCAAAAAAATTAATGATATTTTACATGTTGCTACAATATTCAAGAGAGGGCATGTTGCAAAATTTTGAATTAAATTAGAGGGGTTATGACTGTTTCATCACTAATTATAGATGATCAATGCGAAAACACAAAGTTGAGAATTGCAATGTCATTGAAAGTCTTGGAGAGCACCGTGCTATTAAAAAATTATTTCTTCAGACAGGAAAATACCCAAAAGAGACTAAAATGTTTAAGATGCTTCAGGGATTGCCTATACATATCTATGACAAAAGTGTTCAAATAGTAGTAGCTTTGTTAATGGAAGGATTAACATTTTTGATGACCCAGTCCATGCGATATCCCAGTACACCGCTTAATGCATGGATGTTGCGCCTATGGACTTTGCATTGTTTCCATACCTATTGCTTTACTGTGTAGACATAGATTTTAAGAGCTCACTAATATTTGATATGCAACAATAGAAAAAAGTAACATGACTTGCTAGAGTTATTCAATTTTAAAGTAGAGAAAAGACATGTAAATGCTAGAAATGAAAGGTATTTATAGCTGTGAAAAGCTCAGCAGGTTTGGAATCAGGTTGTCACATCACCTAACATCAAAAAACATCAAATATTGCTTGCTCCGTGAATTCTTTGACTGCACAGTAAAAAATCGCATATTTTCAAAATTTTAGTAAATGGACCTGATTTTTTACATACTAATAAACAGATAAACAAAATATAAGAATTTAATCAGATAAATGTCATTTTTCAAAGTGCACAGTAAATTTTTCTTAAATCAATGTGTCCGCAAACTTTTCTAACAATCCTCATTCATGTACATGCCCTTAGCACTGAAGTCATTTGAAATATGCACATATGTTAACATTTGTTGTTGTATATGCCAAAATAGCAGTTCTCTCTAAATTATTTTGTAAAAATACATATATTACAAGTTTTTAATGTATTAAGGCCTGATGTGTCCATAATCCTAGATGGAAGGACTTTTATCCTTGTGTGACTGTTTAAATTTCACTATGCTGCTTATTCTTCGTCATCTCCAAACAGATGCTCTTCTGGCAAATATGGTCATGCTTGGTATCAAATTTCAGTTATCAGATGGCAGTCACACCTATCCAAAAGAAATTGAAATTTCTCATTTAAAATAAAAACAAAAACTGTACAACTTATAAATGATAAAAAATTAACGATGTTAATTTTACTCGGACAGCTAAGTCGAACAGTCAGATGCTTTAGTCAAATGAAAGTCGAGTACTCGTTGAAATTGAAATTAATTTTTCATGTCATTTTCCTTTTTGTCTTTCAGAGACCGCTAGCCTGTACAATATTTAAACTACATTATAACCATTATATAACAAATTATTGAATCATTAACATTTACGTAGTAATAAATATATGTATCAAATGTATTTGATTTCAAATATAATATTTACTGCCATTGTTTTTTTTTCAGTACTTTGGGAATGGGGGCTGGGGCCCTCAGAATTGGGAATTTCAGCATCAATTAGGCTAAATTGGGAATCTCCCAGAAAGCCCAATCACTTAAAAAGCATTGTCAAAAAGCTTTGTTTTTGTCTTTGTATTACTTTAACAAACAATTGTTATAATTAATCAAGACTATTCTTGGTATGGATTATCTAATTACTTGCATCAAGAACAATAGTGGTATGAATTATCTAATTATGAAGAAATCCAACTTGGCTGAGGTGGCAGAGGATAGTTTTTTTTAATGCCAAACATGTGCCGAGGGGGTACACATATACATGCGATCCATAAAAACATGTACATGGGGACAGTTTTTCAGGGGCTAATTAATTACACTTCATATGCCCATGGCTCACAAATTATGTCAACAAATTACATGTAATTTGCCTAGTAGAGTGCACATGTACCAAAAATGCACCTGGGGTCTCCCCAAATTTTGGCTTGTTTTTCCAAGATTTGGGCCTCAGTCGCACCCATCCAACCCACTCCCAGGCCCAAGCGAGCAGGATAAAACACCCAGTAGTCTGTAAATCAATGCATGCCCTAATGAAAATTCACCAATTGATATGGGGCCATTCACCTTCCCTCTGAGATACACACCTTCTTCTAAGGCCTACTGCTTTTCAGCTGAATTTCCTCTGCAACTGACCACGTGTCTTAGGTTCGCATTTACAACTCTGTATATGATAAGCATCATAGTGACATCTACATGTTGCACATTAATTTTTTCAGCAAGCACTCTGCTACACTGCAAATGTGTCCCATAATTATTCGAATCATTTTTCTACATAAAATATCACATCAAACAGGGGATATCTCAAATTTTTAAGAAATTTGACTGGGTCTTTAGTACAAAACTATCCCCTGCCACCTTTAACTTTCAAAGTTTGCTTTTTAATTAAAATAACTTTCCATATTTAGAAAGTGCAATCAATTCTGAGTAAAAATATACTAAATATGTCTTATTTCAATGAAAAATAAAAAAGTTAGAGGCAAATATGTGACCCCACCAATTGTCGGTCAACTACCTTAACTCCATATTCTTTGTGTTACTTCAAAAATGACCAACTCCTACAATTCAAAAGAATCTATTTCTTATCAAAACAGTGTTTAATGGTAACTTTGATCAATTTCAAATGCAGCTACATATAAAAAATTCAATAAGAATTGCATGCCTTGATGAAATGTACTCACATGAAACACATACTCTCCTATTTTTGATGTTTTGAGAAATCCCATTTTACCTCTTAATTGCTTGAATTTATACATCTATAGCTTGTTTGCAAAAAGAAAACCTAATCTATTTTTCAGGATATTTATTGTAATATACAAAAACCCCTCTTCCATCAAAGGTTCAAGAAGAAGTATCCTGGAAATTGCAGTTATCTACCCTACCCCTCCAACCATTACCTGATTCTATAGAAAATATACTGTGGAAATCTGATTTTACTGACTGTCCTTTTTCTGAGTATATTTCCATTCAATTTCAATGTATCTGAGTGATCAAATACATGCATTTGATTCCCCTGAATATTTAAAGTGATCATCCTGTCCTTACTTGGCATTTGTGAGTAAATTTCAGGTGTTTAGTAGAATCCAATAATTACATGAAAATGTACATATTTCTGATATTTTGTTCATTAAATATGCAAAAAGACCTGTTTTGTTATAATTTAAAGAAAAATATATAATCTATATGAAAATAATGAAAAGTTTAAGTTCTATCACATTATAGAAGACAAATGAGGGGGAAAATGAAGTGGAGGGGGTATTTTTGAGCCCCTTTAATTTTAATTAATACTAAGTGATTGCATCAAAATTTGATAAAATATATGTGACAGTGCCCAAACTATTATTTTCAAACAAATAAATTTTTTTCAGACAAAAATTGCCTTACTCTGTTAAGATTTGTTATGCTGATGCTTCAAACTCTTTGAAAATGTGTACTGGGAAAGGTTTACCCCCCTTGTGTTTAGGTCTCTCTACCTAAATGAATAAGAGTCAAATAAAAGAAATATGGTGAGTTTTGAAAATAGCATAAATCAATAAACTTATTTAGAGAAGAATTAGACTAAATTACATAAGCATCATAGTGACACCTACATGTTGCACATCATTTTTTTCAGCAAGCACTCTGCTACACTGCAAATGTGTCCCATAATTATTCGAATCATTTTTCTACTTAAAATATCACATCAAACAGGGGATTCTCAATTCTTTAAGAAATTTGACTGGGTCTTTAGTACAAAACTTATCCCCTGCCACCTGAACATTAAAACCTGCTTGAACTTCACTAAAAAACATGCAATAAACAAACTGAATTTGATCACATATTTTGTAAGTTTTTCTTTGGGAAAACTTCCATTACATTTTGGGAAAATACAGGCATATCGCCCTAAAAAAATCACTGACTGCACATTTTATCTATATACAGAACATCAAATGCTCCTATTTATCCTTTCTTTTCCTGCTGCTAGTACATGTACCCGTTAATGATTTCTTACCTGAAGCCATTTGAATGTGTCTTGTCAGGGACCCGTGATTGTTAAACAATAAAAGTTAAGTGTAACTCTTATAGAAACAAAATTTTAATTATGAGATTTTTGCAATCAATCAATACAATTTAAAAATGATTGATATTAATATCAGAAAGAAACACCTTTGAATTATGCTCATAATCATTCCCCAATTTACATGTATTTATAAAGTTTTATTATTCTTCATTAATTGGTAGTTGCATTATATGAGATCTTACGAAATTGCAGGTTGAAACTTTACAATTTGGATCCGATGTCTTTTAAAGTATGCCAATGCATGTTTGTCGAACAACAAAATTCCTTTGAACAATTAACAAAGACTGGTTAAGCCTTTCCCTGAGTTTGAACACTGATACGTTAATAAATGAACTGAGCAGATCCAATTTTTTTTTACACTGAATTTAAGAGTAGCAAATTTTAAACGAACAACCGACTTAACAAATTTTAGTCGATAGTCAATATGATTGAACGATAGTCGAGTACTCGAATATTCATTGACATCCCTAATGAAACCATCAAACAGAGTTCAAAGATACTGTCACATTTTCCGTGTATTATTTGTAAAAAGTACTCTATTAAATAGATGTTTACATGCAGTCAATTTTGAGGATGTAATTAAAAAATATAATATATATAGGGATTAATTAGGAGTTTTTTTTTTCATGATTTCATATAAAGGAAATGCACGTTACTTGTACATGTAAAAAATTGATTAGGGATGGCAATGGTCAACTGGGTAACCATCTAATCATTCAGAATGTAGTAACTGGTTTAGTATGGGATGACAGGTTATGATTTTCATAACCGGTTAGTCGGTATTTTTTGTATAATATGTACTTTTTAAATAATATACCAGTATACATATTTTTTTTTTAAAAAATTACCACTTAGATCATGTAGGTAGCTTGTGTAAAACTAGTATCATTCAAGCAGATGCTCGACTGTCTCCATAAACTCCTGCTCGTTGGCGTTTACGGACACAGACAAGCATCTGCTTGAACGAGATTAGTTTAAAACTGAAAAGTTGCAATCGACTAATTAAATTATTCACAATATACAGCCACTGTGAAAACAAATCCCCATTATTTTGTCATTACAGTAAAACATGCTTATAAGTGCCAGGGACAAATAATTTTGATTCATTATAAATGTATTCATTTTTCAGTTTAGTTTTCAATATGTTTTAAAACCACAGGGAATGAAAATCACTTCACTATACGCTTCAATTCCTAATTTAAGTCTGTTCGCAGTAAGCGTGTTTTACTGTATAACCCAAATACCACTCTAAGTTTACATACCCCAATCAAAAAAAATTCTATTTTCTAATTTCAAGAACTAATTTTTTACTAAACAATGTTTTACATGGTAATTAATCTAGTTCATTATCTGTAATGGTAGCCTAGTTGTAGGGCATTCATTTTGTAATCAGGAGGCTTGATTCTCATTTGCTGTGTCAAACCTAAGACATAAACATATAGGTAGTGAAGGTTCCTTCACCAAGCGCCAAGCATTAGAATGAAAGTCAAAGGTTTTTCAGATGAGACCTTAAAAACCTCACAGTAGATGTTGGGACAATAAAGAACCCTCACTGCTCAATGGGCCTTAGTGCCAAGTATTAAGGTCTATGTTTGAAGCCCTTCACCAGTATGTGGTAATGTCTCTATACGAAAGAAAAATACTCAAGAAAGATGTAAAACAACAAACAATCAATCAAAGTGTCAGTAAGAAGCTGATCCTTACGTCGCAGGTTCGAATCCCACAGCTGGATGTGGAGATAGGTTCCTCGGATGAAACCGTATGAACCGAGGTTCTGTGTCACAGAAGGTGCTGGCACGAAAAAGATCCCTCACTTCCCAAAGGCCATAAGTGTCAAGTACAGGTCTATATTTGCAGGCCTCCACCAGCAAGTGGTGGCATAATAATATGACTAAAAAAAATTTGAAGGGGCAATAAACAAAACACAAACCAATCCTGCAGTCTTATCACAGAAATAATTCAAACTTTTATGTATAAATATATTTCCAAATTTCTTTTGCAATTTAACTGAGTGACATTTTTGAGATTTTCCAATAATAATACACATTTACTAACTGGGTTCGAGGGCAACATGTGTTTTGTCGGACACAAGAACCAAACTGTTTGCCTGAGGCCATTAGGCCGAAGGGAAACAGTTTGGTTCAAGGGGTCAGCAAATTGCATATTACCCCGAGAACACGCCCTAATAAATGTTTTGTTATATCTTTTATTTTCTTTTCTTGCTTGACATATGCATACATATATTTTGTACTGGCTTCCGTGATGTAAATTTCCTTTACCAGCACTGAGGTAAAACTCTGTCAATTCCGTAACTTTCGAACACCAACGAATGCAAATGAGATTTAACTAATCCCGCGGATACTGTAATATGTAAGCAGTCCAATGATCTCATCGACAGGTTCAATATCTCACTTTGCGGTTCAACATAGATTTTTTTATGATTGCTCATAAAACGTTAGAAATGTTAGACATTTTATGTGTACACTGGTATAGATTTATATAGAAACAAATTTTTAAAGGTATAACAAATTATAATATTAATTAAGGCCCTAGTTATAACTGCTATTCATACTTGTTGAAGAATATATAACAATAATTATCATGGTTATACATGCAGTATGTTAGATAGTGTATTGTTGAATTCTTGCATTTTTTTGTTTCAATAAAAAAAAAGTCTTGGTGAAATTACATGCTCTCATGCATTTAAATATAAGTTAAAGCAATGGGGATTTGACAATGTCATGTCAGGGCTAACAGACAGAGACTGAACCATTAAATAGATAACATACATCAGTGTTTGTGCGTACATTTATACATTTGCTGGCATATACATGTAAACATCAGTGCTGTAAGCAGCTGTTAAATTTTAGATAAGAAAAATTCTAACCTTCATTTCTAAGGTCCACGCCAATCATATATTAAAATGTCACCGTGAACTCTTTCATCACTCGCTACATTTATCACAGAAAACTCCGACACAAGACTGTTCATCGCTGTTAATGTGATCGTCAGAATTTCCTCGTAAACAATTTGCGCAAGAATATATATATCCCTTTAAAACTAATGCTCCCTGTACGCAACCAAGGATTTATGTGCTTCGTAGATGTGGATTAAATGTGCATGTCTACATACGGCTCGTACGTTAAGAAAATGTACAACTGTCAACTTAACATATTTTCTTCTCATTTTCTGTCTGTAATTCCGACTTGCATGGCTACTTCCGGGGACGTACTAAAGACTTGATATACTAAAGACCTGATATTCGACCTGATGATTTTTCAAAAAATAAAATAATCAGATTGAGTGTTATACATGATTTATTTTTAAAAATTATTGATTATGAAGCATTATGCTATACTAAACTACACTTTTTTTAAATATTTGCCAACAAAGCATCAGATCAAATCACGTTTTTCGTATATCGGGTCTTTAGTGTCTTCTTCCCACAATGCCGCTCGTGATTGTTTACATCCAGGTTACAAACAACAGGCCCCGATTAAGACTTTTTCTATACGAATGCATTAGTAAATGTTGATTTACCATTACTTGTGTAAATAACTTGCATTTATAAACGATTTAAATAATAGAAAACAGAGAAATGGAATCAAAACAATTTATTTAAAACACAACAACTATCTAAAACCGTACAAGCATGTGTTACGATGCCCTATAAGGCGTGGCTGGTTTGTAGACAACTTGTTCCTGTACGATTCTCGAATAATTATTTTATAAAATAGAATAAAATATAGCACGGAGCTTGTTTCTCTCTATACCACATGACAAGATTTAATATGTTAGAAATTCTGTCATTCAAACTTTTTCATAATATTTTAATATTTTTAGCTATCCAAAAAATACTTTTATGACCTGCTGTCCCCTGAATATAGGGGCCAGCCCCTTTTTCTTGATGTTATCTGAAAGCTCTCGTAATTACACACAACTTTTATTCTATATGTCTTACCAAATTTTTATCAGTTTAAAAGTTATTAAACAAAAAGCAGCAAAATTTCATGGAAAAATAATTCTTAAAACTTGCCGTCACATAGCTTCCGAACTTAAAAAAATTAGCCTACAATTTTAATGTTCTGCGCATCTGCAATGTATTAGTTACAAGTTCTCCAATTTTCATGCAAATATCATGTGTCGTTATTGATATTTCTACTGGACAAGAGACCCTCCAAATATCGATTAAAGGGCAATAACTCATGAACGGAGGTATATATCAAAAATTTGAAAAAACCATTTTTAGGCAATAATACATTGTATCTACCCTGAAAGTTTCATAGCAATCGGACAAAAGGTCTCCGAGAAATCGCCTGCTGAAAATCGGCGGGAAAAAAAAAATAAAATAATAATAAGAAACAGTAGAATAACAGTAGGGTCTTCCGAAGGAAGCTCGGAAGACCCTAATAATAGGGAAAAAGAAACCGAACGAAAACAATAAGGTCTTCCGTTGGAGACGGAAGACCTTAATAATAACTAGACGAGCTTGTTGCAAAGCAACAAATAAGTCTTCCGTCTTAATTTCAAGGAGATGAGATCTAGATCGAGAGACATCTACGGTCATATGAGCAAGAATGAGCCATTCACCATTACTTCCGGTGTGACCGGAAGTGACGTCATTTTGACGACTTTTGATGATCTCCTTAGCTGCTACTTGTCATTTTCAACAACTATGCTTCACGATGCTATACAAATTCTCAATACTTTTTGAGATATCAGGAAAACACTTTTGGCCCCTCTAGCTCCCTAATTTTAGGGGCCAGCCCCTTATTGTTGATATCCTTTGAAAGATCGTAACATTCTACACAACTTTTGTTCTATATGTTTTAACAAAATATTTACAGGTAAAAAGATATTGTTGAAAAAGTGTTAGGAATTTTAAAAATCCCGATAGGACATTTTTCGGGCCATAGCGAGCGCCGACGTGCGGCACTTCCGGGGAAAAAGAAATGCGTATGTTACATCTACACATAATGCTCTATCATCGCTGAAAAATTTCATGCTTCTACTAGGAAGCGCTTTTGAGGAAACTGCCGGACAAAGTGACCCTCCGAAAATCACTAAATCGCTGAAAGCTCGGAACCGGAAGTGACGTCATCAAAACCAAAAAATATACATCTAGATGTTTTAATGTTCTATCAGACCTGTAAGTTTCATGAAAATCAAGCGAGCCGTTTCCGAGAACTCGCGTGCACAAAATCGGTAAGAAAAAAAAACAATAATAATAACTAGAAACTCATTACTAGTAATGAGAAGGTCTTCCGTTATACTACTTCCTGTTTGCATGAACATGTCTTTTCCAACGTCGGTATTAGCCTAAAATTTATGTAGAAACAAAATAACTTAAAAAAATACTTTTTTGCTTCGTTTTCTGTCACGACCGGAAGTAATGACGACACACGATATCTACACGATGCAAATGAACTGATTACTTACTATAAGTCCTGAAAGTTTAAGACTACAGTCTTTTACTGTTGCCGAACAATTGTGAGAACAAATTCTAATTTTGAAGACAGGAAAACACACGACCGGAAGTGAACTGAATAAAAATCTCTGAATTTTCTCTTGACTTTTGCAGTATCTACGGCATATGTAAAAAATATTTCAAATACTTATCTATAAGTGATATATATGAGAAAGTTAAACCACGAAATAACGTCGTTTATCTCTTAAAACCGGAAGTTTAAAGTTTCTGTTTCCAGCGAAATCTTACATATTTCAAAACAGCGAAAGAGAAGCAATAAAGTGATGAAAGTTTTAATTTTAAAAAGAAAAGTTGAAATTTTCGATTTCTTCGATCACTTCCTGTCACGACCGGAAGTGACAGCTGACGCTTTTAACCCTATGTGTTTTGCCTTCTCACCAAGGTTTTTTACTCCTATAAGTTTGGTGTCTTAATCTCATGCTGTTTCCGAGATCTCGCTGAAATAATTTTTCATATTGAGGACAAGAAAACACGCGACCGGAAGTGAATTTTACTAAGATATTTCACGTCACTCTAGACATCTGCAGTCTCAATAACATATATATAAATCATTTCAAGAACTCTATCTATAGGGGATATGTATGGGAAAATTAAAAATCCCTTTTATGTAGTTTTTCTCTTATAACCGGAAGTTGTCGTTTTTTGTTTCCGGTGGGACCAACACATATCGTAACTGTGAAAAGGATACAATTATATGGTGTAAGTCTTATTCCAAAAGAGAAAAGTTGAAATTTTTGATTTCTTTGATCACTTCCTGTGACGACCGGAAGTGACGACTGACGCTCTTAACCCAAATGGTTTTGTCTACTCCTCAAGGTCTAATATTCCTATAAGTTTGGTGTCTAAATCTCTTACAGTTTCTGAGATCTCACTCGGACAAGTTTTCAATTTGGGGACATTTAAACGTGCGACCGGGAGTGAATTTTACAAAGATATTTGACGTTACTCTAGACATTTGCAGTCTTGATAACATATTCAAAAATCAGTTCAAATACATTACCTATAAAAAATATTTATGGGAAAGTAAAATACTAAAATTATGCAGTTTTTTGCTTATAGCCGGAAGTTGACGTTTTTGTTTACGGTGGGACTGACATATTTCGAAACTACAAATGAGATTCAATAATGTGATGCAAAAGAAGATTCAAAAAAGAAAAGTTGAAATTTTCGATTTCTATTATCACTTCCTGTGACGACCGGAAGTGACGGCTGACGCTCTTAACCCAAATGGTTTTGCCTACTCCTCAAGATCTATTAACCACATAAGTTTGGTGTCTTATTCTCTTACCGTTTCTGAGATATGACTGGGACAAAATATTTTTGAAAAAAAACGGAAATCAGACATATCTGACGACCGGAAGTGAATTTTGAAAAAATGAAAAAAACGCCTGGGCGTATTTTTATTTTCATTCATCCCTGAAAATTTCAAGAAAATTCGTCCAGCCATCTCTGAGAAATCGCCCGGAAAAGAAAAGGGGAAAAAAAAAAAATAATAAAGAAGAAACAGTAGAATCACTATAAGACCTTAATAAGAGAATGTCGTGTAAGGTTCACGTCAAAACATGGCTGACGCAAAACAATTCCTGAATTTTCCCCTTCAATTCGAGCATTTCTGTATTGGATAGGGTGATGTTTGTTTATGAGATGATAAACTATGTGTAAACTTTCTTAGTTTAGCGGAATCATGAACATTTTCGGCGTGATGAATAATTTGTTTACAGTAGTGATGAGGCTTTCGCGCACCTGCAGGAGCGGATCCAAGGATTTACGAATTTAATAAAAACAATGGAAATGAAGTTCTAATACTTATATATATTATTTAATGAAATTATTAATATGCAAGTAATAGATATACAAGAAAATGCTAAGGAATGCAGCTGACAATCGGTACTTCCTAAAGATAAATTAATTCTAAATAAAATAATTATAAATTCTTTAGACGAAACAGAAGAAGAATGAATGGTAGCAAAATATCAAATCACATCAGGGGAACTGAATTTTATTAATGACACTCTTAAGAAGTTCCTTAATAGTTGTATATTTTATATCTGCCTATTCCACCTGGCTGCTTCGAGTGGGGAGGGGGGGGGGGGTCCTGAACATAAACATGTAAATTACCATTATTTTGTAGAAAGAATTAAGCCTTATCATTTTGAAAACTTCAAGAAGAGTTGCTTGTGATATGAAGGTCAAGTTCATTTTATTTATAATCCAAAACATAAAAGCGACCTTTGCATTCATTACAATAAAAGAGAAGGGGGGGGGGGTCTGTAAAGATGACAATGTCTTCTACAGTTGACAAAATAAAAGAGGGGTGAATAAAATGTGCACACATGATATATATCATATTCAACCATTTTTATTTAATATAAATTTGTTTCCATGGCAACAGGAAGATTTTTCTGGCCTATCTCACTCACAAGAGAAGTGTTACCTCTACACTTCTTCCTAAGAGAATAGACTCGGACCAGTCCCCGTAAACTATATATACGACAAAAAAATCAATATTTTGTAGTGTTTAAGAAACGTTGGTCCTACGTTTTCAGAAATTCTAAGATATTTAAAGATATTTAATTCCTTCTTAATCAAATCAAGAAACTGGCAATACATAAAATCTTCAAAGAGGGGCCTTTACATACCCTGTGAATATTACAGAAAAAAGAAGTTAGAAAGACGAAGAAATTGAAAAAATCGACTTTTAAATCCACTTTCTGTGACGACCGGAAGTATTGACGACGGACAAAATGTTCATGGTGACATCTACAAGTCATTATCTATGATATTTGATAGAGTTAACTTTCATATCTTAAGCCGTTCTAAAGAAATGGAGCGGACAAAGTTCTTTACAAAATTTCGTCTATACAATAATATTAAGAATAGTAGAAGCTCATTACTAGTAATGAGAAGGTCTTCCGTTATACCACTTCCTGTTGGGAGTCGCCTATGTATCACAGTGTTTTGAGCGGTTTTTTGGCCGGTACTTCTAGTGGAAATAATTTGCGTGGACATGTCCTTTCTAACTTCGGTATTATCCTAAAACTAATGTAGAAAGAAAACAACTTGCAAAACTTCACTTTTTTGTATCACTTCCTGTCACGATCGGAAGTAATGGCGACACACGATTTTACATGATGCATTTGAACTGATGATTGACTATCAGTCCTGAAAGTTTTAGACTTCATTCTTTAACTGTTGTCAAGCAATTTTAAGAACACGTTCTAATTTTGAGTACAGGAAAACACGCGACCGGAAGTGAATTGTATAAAATCTCTGAAATTTCTCTAGACATTTTTAATATCTACAACATATATAAAAAAACATTTCAAATACTTAATCTCTTAGTGATATTTATAAGAAAGTTAAACATAGAAATAACATAGCTGATCTCTTAAAACCGGAAGTTTAGGTTTTTGTTTCCGGTGGAATCTAACATATCACAAAACAGCAAAAGAGTTGCAATAAAGTGATGCAAGTTTTAATTTTAAAAAGAAAACTTAAAATTTTTGATTTTTTATCACTTCCTGCGACGACCGGAAGTGACGGTTGACGCGTTTAACCATATAAGTTTTGTCTACTCCTCCAGATCTATTTATTCTTATAAGTTTGGTGTATTAATCTCTTACTGTTTCCGAGATTTCCTCAGTGAACTTCTCATTTTCAGGACAGGAAAACACGCGACCGGAGGTGAATTTTACAAAGATATCTGAAATTACTCTAGACATTTGCAGTCTGAATAAAATATCTAAAAATCATTTCAAATTCCTTATCTATAAAAGATATTTATGGGAAAGTATAATACTCAAATTATGTGGTTTTTCTCTTATAACCGGAAGTTTTTGTTTCCAGTAGGACTGACATATTTCGAAACTACAAATAAGATGCAATAAAGTGATGCATAAAAGATTCAAAAACGAATAATTGAAATTGTCGATTTCTTTGATCACTTCCTGTGATGATCGGAAGTGACGGCTGACGTTTTTTACCCAAATGGTTTTGCCTACTTGTCAAGATCTATTACTCATAAAAGTTTGGTGTCTTAATCTCTTACCGTTTCTGAGATCTGGCTCAGACAAATTCTCATTTTACGGACAGTAAAACACGCGACCGGAAGTGAATTTTACAAAGATATTTGACGTTACTCTAGACATTTGCAGTCTTGATAACATTTCTAAAAATCATTTCAAATACTTAATCTATAAGCGATATTTATGGGGAAGTATAATACTCGAATTATGTAGTTTTTCTCTCATAACCGGAAGTTGACGTTTTTGTTTCCGGTGGGATCAACATATTTCGAAACTACAAATGAGATGCAATAATGTGATGCAAAAAAAGATTCGAAAAAGAAAAGTTCAAATTTTTGATTTCTTTGATCACATCCTGTGACGACCGGAAGTGACGGCTGACACTCCCAATCCCAATGGTTTTGCCTACTCCTCAAGGTCTATTACTCTTGTAAATTTGGTGTCTTAATCTCTTACCGTTTTTGAGATCTCACTGGGACAAAATATTTTTGAAAAAGACGGAAATCGGACATATCTGACGACCGGAAGTGAATTTTCAAAAAATGAAAAAAACATCTGGGGGTATTTTCATTCTCTATCATCCCTGAAAATTTCAAGAAAATCCGTCCAGCCATCTCTGAGAAATCGAGGGGGGCAAGAAAAAGGGGAAAAAAATAATAATAATAATAAACAGTACAATCACTATAAGGTCTTCCGTCTGAAACGGAAGACCTTAATAAACACTACAATCACTATAAGGTCTTCCGTCTGAAACGGAAGACCTTAATAACAGAATGCGGTGTAAGGTTCACGTCAAAACATGGTTGACGCAAAACAATTCCTGAATTTTCCCCTTCAATTCGAGCATTTCTGCATTGGACAGGGCTGATGGTTGTTTATGAGATGAAAAACTATGTGTAAGCTTTCTTAGTTTAGCGGAATCATGAACATTTTCGGCGTGATGAATAATTTGTTTACAGTAGTGATGAGGCTTTCGCGCACCTGCAGGAGCGGATCCAAGGATTTACAAATGAATAAAATTTAATAGAAATGAAGTTTTAATACTTTTAAATAGTATTTAATGAAATTATTAATATGCAAGTAATAGATATAGAAGAAAACGCGAAATGCTAATGAATGCAGCTGACAATCACTACTTTCTAAAGATAAATTAATTCTAAATAAAATAATTATAAATTCTAAAGACAAAACAGAAGAAGAATGAATGGTAGTAAAATATCAAATCACATCAGGGGAACCGAACTTTATTAATGAAACTCTTAAGAAGTTCCTTATAAGTTGTAAATTTTATATCTGTGTATTCTACCTGGTTGCTTCGAGGAAAGGGGGGGGGGGGGTCTTGAACATAAACATGTAAATTAGCATTACTTTGTAGAAAGAATTAAGGCTTATAATTTTAAAAACGTCAAGAAGAGTTGCTTGTGATATGAAAGTCAAGGTCATTTTATAAAGAATGCAAAACATAAAAGCGAAAAAGAGAAAAAAAGGGGGGGGGGTGTAAAGATGGCAATGTCTTCTACAGTTGACAAAAATAGGGGCGAATAAAATGCACACACATATCATATACAACCGTTTTTATTTAATATAAACTCGTTTCCATGGCAACGGCAAGGTTTTTCTGGCCTAATCCAATCACCCAGTAGGTTTTAACTCTACACCAGTTCCTACGTAAATGAGCACTGAGCAGTCCTCACAAACTATATATACGGGGGAAAAATCAATATTCTGTAGTGTTTAAGAAACGTTGGTCCTACGTTTTCGGAAATTCTAAGATATTTAAAGATATTTAATTCCTTCTTAATCCTATCAGGAAACTGGTAATACGTAAAATCTTCAAAGAGGGGCCTTTACATACCCTATGAATATTACAGAAAAAAAAAGTTAGAAAGACGATGAAATAGAAAAAATCGACTTTTTAATCCAATTTCTGAGACGACCGGAAGTAATGACGACGGAAAGAATATTCATGGTGACATCTACAAGTCATTATCTATGATATCTGACAAAGTTAACTTTCATATCTTAAGCTGTTCTGGAGAAATGGAGCGGACATAGTCCTTTACCAAATTTCGTCTATACAATAATATTAAGAATACTAGAAACTCATTACTAGTAATGAGAAGGTCTTCCGTTATACGACTTCCTGTTTGTATGAACATGTCTTTTCCAACGTCGGTATTAGCCTATAACTTATGTAGAAACAAAATAAGTTAAAAAATACTTTTTTGCTTCGTTTCCTGTCACGACTGGAAGTAATGACGACACACGATTTTTACACGAAGCAAATGAACTGATGACTGACTATAAGTCCTCAAAGTTTTAGACTTCAGTCTTTTACTGTTGCCGAACAATTGTGAGAACAAATTCTAATTTTGAAGACAGGAAAACACACGACCGGAAGTGAACTGAATAAAAATCTCTGAATTTTCTCTTGACTTTTGCAGTATCTACAGCATATGTAAAAAACATTTCAAATATTTATCTATAACTGATATTTATGAGAAAGTTTAACCACGAAATAACGTAGTTTATCTCTTAAAACCGGAAGTTTAAAGTTTTTTCCCTGTGGAAACTAACATATTTCAAAACAGCGAAAGGGAAGCAATAAAGTGATGAAAGTTTTAATTTTAAAAACGAAAAGTTGAAATTTTTGATTTCTTCGATCACTTCCTGTGATCACCGGAAGTGACGACTGACGCTTTTAACCCTATGTGGTTTGCCTTCTCACCAAGTTGTATTACTCCTATAAGTTTGGTGTCTTACTTTCATGCCGTTTCCGAGATCTCGCTGAAATAACTTTTCATTTTGAGGACAAGAAAACACGCGACCGGAAATGAGTTTTACTAAAATATTTCACATCACTCTAGACATCTGCAGTCTCAATAACATATATAAAAATCATTTAAAGAACTCTATCTATAGGCGATATGTTGGGGAAAATTAAATACCCTATTATGTAGTTTTTCTCTTATAACCGGAAGTTGTCGTTTTTTGTTTCCGGTGGGACCAACACATATCGTAACTGTGAAAAAGATACAATTATATGATGCAAGTCTTATTCCAAAAGAGAAAAGTTGAAATTTTTGATTTCTTTGATCACTTCCTGTGACGACCGGAAGTGACGGCTGACGCTCTTAACCCAAACGGTTTTGTCTACTTTTCAAGGTCTAATACTCCTATAAGTTTGGTGTCTAAATTTCTTACTGTTTCTGAGATATCACTGGGACAAGTTCTCATTTTGTGGACATTTAAACGCGCGACCGGAAGTGAATTTTACAAAGATATTTGACGTTACTCTAGACATTTGCAGTCTTGATAACATATTCAAAAATCAGTTCAAATACATTGTCTATAAAAAATATTTATGGGAAAGTAAAATACTCAAATTATGCAGTTTTTCGCTTATAGCCGGAAGTTGACGTTTTTGTTTCCGGTGGGACCAACATATTTCGAAACTACAAATAAGATGCAATAATGTGATGCAAAAAAAGATTCAAAAAAGAAAAGTTGAAATTTTCGATTTCTTTGATCACTTCCTGTGACAACCGGAAGTGACGGCTGACGCTCTTAACCCAAATGGATTTGCCTACTCCTCAAGATCTATTACTCCTGTAAGTTTGGTGTCTTAATATCTTACCGTTTCTGAGATATGACTCGGACAAAATATTTCTGAAAAAAACGGAAATCGGACATATCTGACGACCGGAAGTGAATTTTGAAAAAAATCAAAGATAAGTTTGTAGGTATTTTCATTCTCTATTATCCCTGAAAGTTTCAAGAAAATCCGTCCAGCCATCTCTGAGAAATCGTGAAAAATAGAAAAGGGAAAAAAAAAAATAATAATAATAATAACTAGAGACTCATTACTAGTAATGAGAAGGTCTTCCTTTATACTACTTCCTGTTTGCATGAGCATGTCTTTTCCAACATCGGTATTAGCCTAAAACTTATGTAGAAACAAAATAACTTAAAAAATACTTTTTTTGCTTCGTTTCCTGTCACGACCGGAAGTAATGACGACACGCGATTTTTACACGAAGCAAATGAACTGATGACTGACTATAAGTCCTGAAAGTTTTAGACTTCAGTCTTTTCTGTTGCCGAACAATTGTGAGAACAAATTCTAATTTTGAGGACAGGAAAACACACGACCGGAAGTGAACTGAATAAAAGTCTCTGAATTTTCTCTTGATTTTTGTAGTATCTACAGCATATGTAAAAAACATTTCAAATACCTATCTATAAGTGATATTTATGAGAAAGTTAAACCACGAAATAACGTAGTTTATCTCTTAAAACCGGAAGTTTAAAGTTTTTGTTTCCGGTGGAATCTAACATATTTCAAAACAGCGAAAGGGATGCAATAAAGTGATGAAAGTTTTAATTTTAAAAAGAAAAGTTGAAATTTTTGATTTTTTGATCACTTCCTGTGATGACCGGAAGTGACGGCTGATGCTTTTAACCCTATGTGTTTTGCCTTCTCACCAAGTTTTATTATTCCTATAAGTTTGGTGTCTTACTTTCATGCCGTTTCCGAGATCTCGCTGAAATAACTTTTCATATTGAGGACAAGAAAACACGCGACCGGAAGTGAATTTTACTAAGATATTTCACGTCACTCTAGACATCTGCAGTCTCAATAACATATATAAAAATCATTTAAAGAACTCTATCTATAAGCGATATGCTGGGGAAAATTCAAAACCCCTATTATGTAGTTTTTCTCTTATAACCGGAAGTTGTCGTTTTTTGTTTCCGGTGGGACTAACACATATCGTAACTGTGATAAAGATACAATTATATGATGCAAGTCTTATTCCAAAAGAGAAAAGTTGAAATTTTTGATTTCTTTGATCACTTCCTGTGACGACCGGAAGTGACGACTGACGCTCTTAACCCAAATGGTTTTGTCTACTCCTCAAGGTCTAATACTCCTATAAGTTTGGTGTCTAAATCTCTTACCGTTTCTGAGACCTCACTCGGACAAGTTCTCATTTTGCGGACATTTAAACGCGCGACCGGAAGTGAATTTTACAAAGATATTTGAAGTTACTTTAGACATTTGCAGTATTGATAACATATTCAAAAATCAGTTCAAATACGTTATCTATAAAAAATATTTATGGGAAAGTAAAATACTAAAATTATGCAGTTTTTCGCTCATAGCCGGAAGTTGACGTTTTTGTTTCCGGTGGGACCAACATATTTCGAATCTCCAAATTAGATGCAACAATGTGATGAAAGAAAAAAATCAAAAAAGAAAAGTTGAAAATTTCGATTTTTTGATCACTTCCTTTGACGACCGGAAGTGACGGCTGACGCTCTTAACCCAAATGATTTTGCCTACTCCTCAAGATCTATTACTCACATAAGTTTGGTGTCTTAATCTCTTACCGTTTCTAAGATATGACTGGGACAAAATATTTTTGAAAAAAACGGAAATCGGACATATCTGACGACCGGAAGTGAATTTTGAAAAAAAGAAAAAAAACGCCTGGGAGTATTTTCATTTTCTATCATCCCTGTAAATTTCAAGAAAATCCGTCCAGCCATCTCTGAGAAATCGCCCCGAAAAGAAAAGGGGAAAAAAAAAATAATAATAAAGAAGAAACAGTAGAATCACTATAAGGTCTTCCTTCTGAAACGGAAGACCTTAAAAAGAAAAAAGAAGAAACAGTAGAATCACTATAAGGTCTTCCGTCTGAAACGGAAGACCTTAATAACAGAATGCGGTGTAAGGTTCACGTCAAAACATGGTTGACGCAAAACAATTCCTGAATTTTCCCCTTCAATTCGAGCATTTCTGCATTGGACAGGGCTGATGGTTGTTTATGAGATGAAAAACTATGTGTAAGCTTTCTTAGTTTAGCGGAATCATGAACATTTTCGGCGTGATGAATAATTTGTTTACAGTAGTGATGAGGCTTTCGCGCACCTGCAGGAGCGGATCCAAGGATTTACAAATGAATAAAATTTAATAGAAATGAAGTTTTAATACTTTTAAATAGTATTTAATGAAATTATTAATATGCAAGTAATAGATATAGAAGAAAACGCGAAATGCTAATGAATGCAGCTGACAATCACTACTTTCTAAAGATAAATTAATTCTAAATAAAATAATTATAAATTCTAAAGACAAAACAGAAGAAGAATGAATGGTAGTAAAATATCAAATCACATCAGGGGAACCGAACTTTATTAATGAAACTCTTAAGAAGTTCCTTATAAGTTGTAAATTTTATATCTGTGTATTCTACCTGGTTGCTTCGAGGAAAGGGGGGGGGGGGGGTCTTGAACATAAACATGTAAATTAGCATTACTTTGTAGAAAGAATTAAGGCTTATAATTTTAAAAACGTCAAGAAGAGTTGCTTGTGATATGAAAGTCAAGGTCATTTTATAAAGAATGCAAAACATAAAAGCGAAAAAGAGAAAAAAAGGGGGGGGGGGTGTAAAGATGGCAATGTCTTCTACAGTTGACAAAAATAGGGGCGAATAAAATGCACACACATATCATATACAACCGTTTTTATTTAATATAAACTCGTTTCCATGGCAACGGCAAGGTTTTTCTGGCCTATCCCAATCACCCAGTAGGTTTTAACTCTACACCAGTTCCTACGTAAATGAGCACTGAGCAGTCCTCACAAACTATATATACGGGGGAAAAATCAATATTCTGTAGTGTTTAAGAAACGTTGGTCCTACGTTTTCGGAAATTCTAAGATATTTAAAGATATTTAATTCCTTCTTAATCCTATCAGGAAACTGGTAATACGTAAAATCTTCAAAGAGGGGCCTTTACATACCCTATGAATATTACAGAAAAAAGAAGTTAGAAAGACGAAGAAATAGAAAAAATCGACTTTTTAATCCAATTTCTGTGACGACCGGAAGTAATGACGACGGAAAGAATATTCATGGTGACATCTACAAGTCATTATCTATGATATCTGACAAAGTTAACTTTCATATCTTAAGCTGTTCTGGAGAAATGGAGCGGACATAGTCCTTTACCAAATTTCGTCTATACAATAATATTAAGAATACTAGATACTTATTGCCTAGGCAATAACAGGTCTTCCGTTTTCTTGATTCTTTTGTCAATTGGTTTGAAAAAAAAGCTGAAAATGCAAAAAAAAAAAAAAAAAAAATGTTCTCCCAGTAGGGATCGAACTCAAAACCTTTGGTTCGTAAGGCAGGCGCGCTAACCACTAGACCACGTATTCCGATGAAGATGGAGGTAGTAAATTAATTGTTTAAGAATAAATAGAAATAAAAGCACGTGTTCTTTTGTTTGTTATGGAATGTAGTAATCAGTATTGAATAGATTGAGAAACACGATTGGTGTATAATGCAAATGCAGATTTTCGGTTTAAAAAAATATTTGAGTTGGTCTATATTTGGAATGCATTGAGTTAATCATTCAGAGCCTATGGTGCATTAGAACTGCAGTGTCGAGACTTTGTTTACAAATATATGAAAATTCGGATCGGGTTCGGGTGTGACTGAATATCCTGAAATAATAGGTAAGATTAAAATAAGCATCTCTGTGTGGATTGAATTAAATGTAAGTAGCATGAATCAAAATTTCAGTTATGCATTTTAGGAAGAAAAATATGTCAATGAGAGCGTGAAAATTTATTTGCTAGGAAAAAATCGCTGTTTTCGACATTCATTCGATTAATATTAATTCCAAATAAAATTGAAATAAATTCCAAATACTAGAGAAAGCAAGAGTGCTTGGTGTTAAAATATCATATCATATCAAGAGAATCGACTGCTATTCATAACAATTGAAGAAATAATCGAGAAAAGCTTTAATTAATTTTTATGTTCATCGGCACCTAAATTTCAGATACGAAAAAAGATGTAGTGTTTGCCGTTAACATTCATAATTTCTATATCCTTTAGAGATTCACCGTCAAACTTTCAGGAAACTTTCTTTTAGGTTTTTTCTGCATCTAACCGAAATTTTATGTCGATCCGAGATGTTGTATGAGTTTACGAGAAATATTCTAGGTTGCTATTGATTTGATTTAAGAGAGTAAATTAATCATTGATTCTGACCTTTTGGTCAAAGGTCTTCAATGTTCAAGGTCAAAGGTGAAGGTCAAATGTCATGAAAAAAAGGAAATAACTCTTTACTTTCTATGTTTTTTTTAATTTCATCACGACTGAAATTACTCCAAACAAATAAAATGTTCATTCTACACATAAATTATTCACAACTGATCATCCCTAAAAGTTACCGTGAAACCTACTGATGTTTGAGACAACTTCCGGTTTTTCTGCCGGCACTTCCGGTGAAAATAATTTGCAATGTCATGGTCTATCTATCATCTGCATTACGAAAACATTTTTTTAGAAAGAAAAAAAAAATTGAAAAATCTTGTTTTGCATCGCTTCCTGTCACGACCGGAAGTGATGGCAACGTACGATTTTCACATGATGTAGATAAACTGATGACTGACTATCAGTTCTGAAAGTTTTAGACTTCAGTGGTTTACTGGTGCTGAGCAATTAGGTGAACAAAATCTCATTTTGAGGACTGGAAAACACACGACCGGAAATGAATTTTACTAAGATGTTTGACGTCACTCTAGACAACTGCACACTCAATAACATATATAAAAATCATTCAAAGAACTTTATCTATAAGCGACATTTATGGGAAAGTTAAAAATCTCTATTTTACAGTTGTTCTCTTATAACCGGAAGTTGTCGGGGGTTTTTTTTTTGTTTTTTTTTAATGTGCTGGGTAGGTCCAACACATATCGAATCTTTAAAAAAGATAAAAGGAATTATATGTTGCAAGTCTTTTATTTCAAAAGAAAAATGTTTAAATTTTTGATTTCTTTGATCACTTCCTGTGACGACCGGAAGTGACGGTTGAAGCGTTTAATCATATATGTTTTGTCTACTCCTCAAGATCTATTATTCTTGTAAGTTTGGTGTCTTAATCTCTTACTGTTTCTGAGATCTCGCTCAGAGAACTTCTCATTTTCAGGACAGGAAAACACGCGACCGGAAGTGAATTTTACAAAGATGTCTGAAATTACTCTAGACATTTGCAGTCTGAATAAAATATCTAAAAATCATTTCAAATTCCTTATCTATAAAAGATATTTATGGGAAAGTATAAAACTCAAATTATGTGGTTTTTCTCCTATAACCGGAAGTTGTCGTTTTTGTTTCCGGTGGGACTGACATATTTCGAAATGACAAATAGGATGCAATAAAGTGATGCAAAAAAAGGTTTAAAAACTAAAAGTTGAAATTTTCGATTTCTTTGATCACTTCCTGTGACGAGCGGAAGTGACGGCTGACGTTCTTTACCCAAACGGTTTTGCCTACTTGTCAAGATCTATTACTCATTAAAGTTTGGTGTCTTAATCTCTTACCGTTTCTCAGATCTGGTTCAGACAAATTCTCAGTTTACGGACAGTAAAACACGCGACCGGAAGTGAATTTTACCAAGATATTTGACGTTACTCTAGACATTTGCAGTCTTGATAACATATATAAAAATCATTTCAAATACTTAATCTATAAGCGATATTTATGGGGAAGTATAATACTCGAATTATGTAGTTTTTCTCTTATAACCGGAAGTTGACGTTTTTGTTTCCGGTGGGACTAACATATTTGGAAACTACAAATGAGATGCAATAATGTGATGCAAAAAAAGATTCAAAAAAGAAAAGTTGAAAATTTCGATTTCTATGATCACTTCCTGTGACGACCGGAAGTGACGGCTGACGCTCTTAACCCAAATGGTTTTGCCTACTCCTCAAGATCTATTACTCATACAAGTTTGGTGTCTTAACCTCTAACCGTTTCTGAGATATGACTGGGACAAAATATTTTTGAAAAAAACGGAAATCGGACATATCTGACGACCGGAAGTGAATTTTGAAAAAATGAAAAAAAAGCCTGGGGGTATTTTCATTGTCTATCAATCCTGAAAATTTCAAGAAAATCCGTCCAGCCATCTCTGAGAAATCGAGGGGGACACGAAAAGGGGAAAAAAAAAATAATAATAACTAGATGAGATCTCGTTGCGAGCAACGAGTGGGTCTTCCGTCCGATTTTTGATAAGATGAGATAAGAGTTTGAATGAGATTTTCGTTTAAATATAATGATATAAATAAATTGTTAAGACGAACAATTTTGCTTTAATAATGTTTAACAAAATATTGGTCATTAAAGGGTTATAGATTAAAGATTTTCGGCCCTTCTTGGCCCCTAATGTGAGAGGTCAGCCCCTTTTTCTTGATAACATCTTAAAGCTCTCATGATTTTGAACACTTTTTGTTCAACAACTATTCAGAAATTCTTTTTTGTTTTCGGGATATATGCAAAAGAAATATTAAGGGCCGGCCCTTCAAGTCCTAAATGGGGACGTCTAGCAAAAATTCAAAGAGTGCATATTGTTCAGAATATTATTTTGAACGTCTTTTGTTCAATACTGTTTATCAAAATATGCTTCTTTTTCGAGACATATTGCACCAAAGATTATGCAATCTGGCCCCCTAAAGACCCCTTGTTGCGCAACATATGATATCAACATCATGTTATTTAGATAAAGTGTGTGAAGAAGAACTATTTCGCTTCAGTAATATATTACAAAATATTGATCATTAAAGAGTTATTGATTGTGTACTTTTGGCCCCTCTCTGTCCCTTATTTAAGGGGTCAGACCCTTTTCCTTGATATTACCATAAAGCTCCCATGATTTTGAACACTTTTTGTTCAACAACTAGTCAGAAATTCTTTTTCGTTTCTGAGATATTCGCAAAAGAAGTATTTAGGGGCCGGCCCTTCAACTCCTTAATGGGGACGTTTAGCAAAAAATGAAAGGTTGCATCTTGTTTAGAACATTATTTTGGACATCTTTTGTTCAATATTGCTTATCAAAATATTTCCCACTTTTGAGATATAAAGCGTCAAAGATTTAGCATTCTGGCCCCTTATGGCCCTTAATTATGTAACATATGATGTGAATATCATAATATATAGTTGTAAATTGTTGAGATTAACATTTTTGATTCAGTAATGCATAACAAAATATTGATCGTTAAAGAGTTATTGATTAAAGACTTTCAGCCCCTCTCAGCCCCTATTGTGAGGGTCCAGCCCCTTTTTCTTCATATCTCTTTAAAGCTCTCATGATTTTGAACACATTTTGTTCAACAACTATTCAGAAATTCTTTTTCGTTTCTGAGATATTTGCAAAAGAAGTATTTAGGGGCCGGCCCTTCAACTCCTTAATGGGGACGTTTAGCAAAAAATGAAAGGTTGCATCTGGTATAAAACATTATTTTGGACATCTTTTGTTCAATATTGCTTTTCAAAATATTTCCCACTTTTGAGATATAAAGCGTCAAAGATTTAGCATACTGGCCCCTTATGGCCCTTAATTATGTAACATATGATGTGAATATCATAATATATAGTTGTAAATTGTTGAGATAAACATTTTTGCTTCAGTAATGCATTACAAAATATTGATCGTTAAAGAGTTATTGATTAAAGACTTTCAGCCCCTCTCAGCCCTTATTTTGAGGGGCCAGCCCCTTTTTCTTGATTTCACCTTAAAGCTCTTATAATTTTGAACACATTTTGTTCAACAACTAGTCAGAAATTCTTTTTCGTTTCTGAGATATTTGCAAAAGAAGTATTTAGGGGCCGGCCCTTCAACTCCTTAATGGGGACGTCTAGCAAAAAATGAAAGGTTGCATCTTGTTTAGAACATTATTTTGGACATCTTTTGTTCAATATTGCTTATCAAAATATATCCCACTTTTGAGATATAAAGCGTCAAAGATTTAGCATTCTGGCCCCTTATGGCCCTTAATTATGTAACATATGATGTGAATATCATAATATATAGTTGTAAATTGTTGAGATAAACATTTTTGCTTCAGTAATGCATTACAAAATATTGATCGTAAAAAAGTTATTGATTAAAGACTTTTGGCCCTTCTCAGCCCCTAATGTGATGAGTCAGCCCTTTTTCTTTGATATCATATAAAAGATCTTGTAATTCTACACAATTTCTGTTCAATATGGTTTAACAAAATACTCATAGTTAAAAAGTTATCATAAGAAATGTCTCTAAAATTCACTCATGATTCGTGTCCTAAATTTTGACCCCTACCGAGCTTCCATACTAGGCACTTCCGGAAGATTTGAAAACCCAGGTGATCAATGGCAACATGTCCTCTAGCATCGCTGAAAATTTCAGCACTCTAGCTATTATCGTTTTTGAGTTCCATTGCAGACAAGGAGGTCCTCTGAATTTTGATTAAAGGGCGATAACTTCCGACCAGAAGTGAATTTCAAAAAAATAAGAAAAACGTATAAGGTTCAGACAAAGATACATCTTCCCTGAAATTTTCAAGTAAATCGATCGAGCCAACTCCGAGAAATCTTCTGCACAAAAATTGTAAAGAAAAAAAAAGAATAATAATAATAATAATAATAATAAAAGTGAAAAAGAAACAATAGAATAATAGAAGGGTCTTCCGTTGGAGACGGAAGACCCTAATAATAAACACTACAATCACTATAAGGTCTTCCGTCTGAAACGGAAGACCTTAAAAAGAAAAAAACAGTAGAATCACTATAAGGTCTTCCGACTGAAACGGAAGACCTTAATAACAAAAAATAGTGGAAAAGAAACCGAAGAAAAACAAGAAGGTCTTCCGCTGAAGACGGAAGACCTTAATAAAACAGAAGAGAAATCATTGCTCCTAGACAAATTACTAGTCATTAAACATTTTTCGATGTTTTCGTAAAAAAAAAAAAAAAAAAAAAAAAAAAAAAAAAAAAAAAAAAATTGCGCCTCTAGCAGGGATCGAACTCAAAACCCTTGGTCTGAAAGGCAGGTGCGCTAACCATTAGGCCACGCATTCCGATAACATTAGTAAGTTAAAATGTTTAGGACTATAGAATAAATGCAAGCATATTTTTAGAATCGGTAGGGGAAGAAAGAAGTTCCGTAAAAGGAAATAGTTCCTGAACTTGCAAGCAGTATATAAAATAAGGAGGGACGGGCTGCGTGAGAAAACGTTAACACTGTTCCCTAATGAAAATGTATTAGTGGACTGTAGCCCGATTCATCGATATTGTGAGCGTGCTGAATTTTTTGTAAATACATGTAGCTTTGTTGAAAGCTTAAAAGATCGGGTTCGGATTTTAACATTTCTGACTGAATATCCTGAAATAAATATTAAATATTTAAATAAGCATTTCTCTGGGTTAAATTAAATATATGTAGCACAAATTAAACTCCCAACATGCATTTTCAGAAGGGAAACACGACAATGAAAGCGAGAATTGTTTTTAATATACCGAAAATCGCTATTTCTGGAAACTGATTAATTCCAAATAAAAATCAAATAAATTCCACATGTAAAAGAAAGAGAGAATGCTCGTTATTAAAATGTCATATCATATCAGGAGAATCGAATGCTATTAACGACATCTGAAGAAATAGCCGATAAAAGGTTTAGATCATTTCTTCGTTCACCTGCACTTTAATTTCAAACACAGCAGAACTTTTTTGCCGTGAAACTTCATGACTTCTATAAACTTATAAGACTCACCGTAAAACTATCCAGAAAGTTTCTCTGAGGTCTATACTACATTTGTACCAAATTTGGTGTCGATCCGAGGTCTGGTTTGAATTTTACAGAGATAGTCTACGTTGTTGTTGATGTGATTTTTTTTTTTTTTAAGAAGACGGGGGTGGAAGTGGGGGTTGAATTATTTATTTTATGCCTCTTTTAAACTAACAATTGTAACTACTTCCACATCCTTAAGCCTGATTGTGTCCTTTGGGTCAAGGTCAAGGTCATTAAAAAAAAAAAACAACTTTACTTTCTATGTTTTAACCTGATACTGTAGCTGGATGCATGTCTTTAGTTTGAATTTTAACCCAAAGTCATGTTTGCCGATACTTTTCATTTTTCTTTTTTTTTGGGGGGGGGGAGAGAGAGAGGGAGAGGGAGAGAAGGACAATAAAACGCTTTAGAAAGTGCCTGTAGGTTCTTAGCTACAACTCCCTGAAATCTTATATCTATCTGAAGTGTGATTTGAAATTAAGAGAAAGATTTCACATTGCTCTCGGGACATTTTTTTCTTTCAAGTTTTTCCGAAAAAAAAAATTGTAATTTCTACATTTTTCACAAAAAGACCATAAAACTCTCCAGGAATTTACTTTGGAGTCTCAGCTACAGTTCTCTAAAGTTTCGTGTCGATCCGATGTGTGAATTCAATTCTAGAGAGATATTCCGTGTTGCAACTGCTGTGATATTTTTTCCCCGGAAAGGGGGGGGATATAATAATCCTTAGCCTGTTACACACTGGGAGTTGTAATCAACTCTCCACTTCCTCAGTAAACATTCTGACCTTAATGTCAAGGTCATATGTCAAGGTCAAAGGTCAAGGTCATACAGATAGGTGGAAAGATCCAATAAACAGAGGCATTTCAAGAGATTTCTCGTCAGAAAGGTTAAAGAAGTTAATAATTACTAGACGAGCTTGTTGCAAAGCAACAAATAAGTCTTCCGTCTTAATTTCAAGGAGATGAGATCGAGATCGAGAGACATCTACGGTCATATGAGCAAGAATGAGCCATTCACCATTACTTCCGGTGTGACCGGAAGTGACGTCATTTTGACGACTTTTGATGATCTCCTTAGCTGCTACTTGTCATTTTCAACAACTATGCTTCTACGATGCTATACAAATTCTCAATACTTTTTGAGATATCAGGAAAACACTTTTGGCCCCTCTAGCTCCCTAATTTTAGGGGCCAGCCCCTTATTGTTGATATCCTTTGAAAGATCGTAACATTCTACACAACTTTTGTTCTATATGTTTTAACAAAATATTTACAGGTAAAAAGATATTGTTGAAAAAGTGTTAGGAATTTTAAAAATCCCGATAGGACATTTTTCGGGCCATAGCGAGCGCCGACGTGCGGCACTTCCGGGGAAAAAGAAATGCGTATGTCACATCTACACATAATGCTCTATCATCGCTGAAAAATTTCATGCTTCTACTAGGAAGCGCTTTTGAGGAAACTGCCGGACAAAGTGACCCTCCGAAAATCACTAAATCGCTGAAAGCTCGGAACCGGAAGTGACGTCATCAAAACCAAAAAATATACATCTAGATGTTTTAATGTTCTATCAGACCTGTAAGTTTCATGAAAATCGAGCGAGCCGTTTCCGAGAACTCGCGTGCACAAAATCGGTAAGAAAAAAAACAATAATAATAATAACAAAAAATAGTGGAAAAGAAACCGAAGAAAAACAAGAAGGTCTTCCGCTGAAGACGGAAGACCTTAATAATAATAGGGAAAAAGAAACCGAACGAAAACAATAAGGTCTTCCGTTGGAGACGGAAGACCTTAACTAAATGAGATCTCGTTGCGAGCAACGAGTAGGTCTTCCGTCCGATTTTTCGATGAGATATGATTTTGACTATGATCTTTGTTAAAAGATAATAATATATAGACTTCCCTAATTAGATTTCATTCCTTTGATTTATATAACATTATTAAAAAAGCTATAGATGAAATGCTTTTGGTCCCTCTCAGCCCCTAGTTTGAGGGATCAGCCCCTTTTTCTTGATATCAATTGAAAGGTCTTGTGATTTTGAAAACGTTTTGTTCAAGAAATATTCAGAGATTTCTTTTCGTTGTGGAGATATGCTGAATGGAAATATTTAGAGTCCACCCCTCAAAGTCCTTAATGGGGCCGTTTGACAAAAACTGAAAGGGTGCATATTGTTTAGAACATTATTCTGACCACCTTTTGTTCAGTATTGCTTATCAAAATATTCTCCCTTTTCGAGATATAAAGCGTCAAAGATTTAGCATTCTGGCCCCTTGTTACCCCTTATTATGTAACATATGATCAGAATCTTATCATATATTGATGTAAATCGTTAAGATAAGCATCTTTGCCTCAGTAATGAATTACAAATTATTGATGGTTAAAGAGTTAACGATGAAAGACTTTTGGCCCCTCTGAGCCCCTAATTTGAGGGGTCAGCCCCTTATTCTTGATATCAAATGAAAGGTCTTGTGATTTTGAAGACTTTTTGTTCAACAACTATTCAGAGATTTCTTTTCGTTGTGGAGATATGCTGAATGGAAATATTTAGAGTCCACCCCTCCAAGTCCTTAAAGGGGCCGTTTGACAAAAATTGAAAGGTTGCATATTGTTTAGAACATTATTCTGACCATCTGTTGTTAAGTATTGCTTATCAAAATATTCTCCCTTTTCGAGATATAAAGCGTCAAAGATTTAGCATTCTGGTCCCTTGTGACCCCTTATTACGTAACATATGATCAGAATCTTATCATATTTTGATGTAAATCGTTAAGATAAGCATCTTTGCTTCAATAATGTATTACAAATTATTGATGGTTAAAGAGTTAACGATGAAAGACTTTTGGCCCCTCTGAGCCCCTAATTTGAGGGGTCAGCCCCTTATTCTTGATATCAAATGAAAGGTCTTGTGATTTTGAAGACTTTTTGTTCAACAACTATTCAGAGATTTCTTTTCGTTGTGGAGATATGCTGAATGGAAATATTTAGGGGCCACCCCTCCAAGTCCTTAAAGGGGCCGTTTGACAAAAATTGAAAGGTTGCATATTGTTTAGAACATTATTCTGACCATCTTTTGTTCAGTATTGCTTATCAAAATATTCCCCCTTTTCGAGATATAAAGTGTCAAAGATTTAGCATTCTGGCCCCTTGTGACCCCTTATTACGTAACATATGATCAGAATCTTATCATATATTGTTGTAAATTGTTAAGATAAGCATCTTTGCTTCAATAATGTATTACAAATTATTGATGGTTAAAGAGTTAACGATGAAAGACTTTTGGCCCCTCTGAGACCCTAATTTGAGGGGTCAGCACCTTTTTCTTGATATCAAATGAAAGGTCGTATCATTCTGCACAACTTTTCTTCTATATGTTTTAACAAATTCTTAATGTATGAAGATATAAAAGAAAAGGTGTAAAATTTTGTGAGATGTTTCTGAGACATTTTTTGAGCCCTACCGAGCTTCGGCGCCTTTTGCGCTAGAGAGATTTGGACACCTGCCTGCAAATCTACAAGCCTTCCCCTACCTTCACTGAAAATCTTGACTCAATATCTTAAGTCGTTTCGGAGGAGTTTCCAGGACAAGCCGACCCTCTGAAAATCAGAAAATCCTAAATATCTCGAGATGGAAAGTGACGTCATCAACGAAAAAAATTTCCAATAAGGTTCAGATCAATACCTATCAGATCTGAAAGTTTCTTGAAAATCGGCCAAGACGTTACCGAGAACTTGCGTGCGCAAAATCGGTAAGAATAATAATAATAACTAGATGAGATCTCGTTGCGAGCAACGAGTGGGTCTTCCGTCCGATTTTTGATTAGATGAGATAAGAATTTGACTGATATTTTCGTTCGAATATAATGATATAAATAAATTGTTAAGACGAACAATTTTGCTTTAATAATGTTTAACAAAATATTGATCATTAAAGGGTTATAGATTAAAGACTTTCGGCTCTTCTTGGCCCCTAATGTGAGAGGTCAGCACCTTTTTCTTGATATCATCTTAAAGCTCTCATGATGTTGAACACTTTTTGTTCAACAACTATTCAGAAATTCTTTTTTGTTTTCGGGATAAATGCAAAAGAAATATTAAGGGCCGGCCCTTCAAGTCCTAAATGGGGACGTCTAGCAAAAATTGAAAGAGTGCATATTGTTCAGAATATTATTTTGAACGTCTTTTGTTCAATACTGTTTATCAAAACATTCTTCCTTTTCGAGACATATTGCACCAATGATTATGCAATCTGCCCCCTAAAGACCCCTTATTGCGTAATATATGATATCAACATCATGTTATTTAGATAAAGTGTGTGAAGAAGAACTATTTCGCCTCAGTAATATATTACAAAATATTGATCATTCAAGAGTTATTGATTGTATACTTTTGGCCCCTCTCGGTCCGTTATTTAAGGGGTTAGACCCTTTTCCTTGATATCACCTTAAAGCTCTCATGATTTTTTACACTTTTTGTTCAACAACTAGTCAGAAATACTTTTTCGTTTCTGAGATATTCGCGGCCCTTCAACTCCTTAATGGGGACGCTTAGCAAAATATGAAAGGTTGCATCCTGTTTAGAACATTATTTTGCACATCTTTTGTTCAATATTGCTTATCAAAATTCTCCCACTTTTAAGATATAAAGCGTGAAAGATTTAGCATTCTGGCCCCTTATGGCCCCTAGTTATGTAACATATTATGTGAATATCATAATATATAGTTGTAAATTGTTGAGATAAACATTTTTGCTTCAGTAATGCATTACAAAATATTGATTGTTAAAGAGTAATTGTTCAAAGACTTTCGGCCCCTCTCAGCCCCTATTGTGAGAGTCCAGCCCCTTTTTCTTCATATCACTTTAAAGCTCTCATGATTTTGAACACTTTTTGTTCAACAACTAGTCAGAAATTCTTTTTCGTTTCTGAGATATTTGCAAAAGAAGTATTTAGGGGCCGGCCCTTCAACTCCTTAATGGGGATATTTAGCAAAAAATGAAAGGTTGCATCTTGTTAAGAACATTATTTGGGACATCGTTTGTTCAATATTGCTTATCAAAATATTTCCCACTTTTGAGATATAAAGCGTGAAATATTTAGCATTCTGGCCCCTTATGGCCCCTAGTTATGTAACATATTATGTGAATATCATAATATATAGTTGTAAATTGTTGAGATAAACATTTTTGCTTCAGTAATGCATTACAAAATATTGATTGTTAAAGAGTAATTGTTCAAAGACTTTCGGCCCCTCTCAGCCCCTATTGTGATGGTCCAGCCCCTTTTTCTTCATATCACTTTAAAGCTCTCATGATTTTGAACACTTTTTGTTCAACAACTAGTCAGAAATTCTTTTTCGTTTCTGAGATATTTGCAAAAGAAGTATTTAGGGGCCGGCCCTTCAACTCCTTAATAGGGACGTTTAGCAAAAAATGAAAGGTTGCATCTTGTTAAGAACATTATTTTGCACATCTTTTGTTCAATATTGCTTATCAAAATATTTCCCACTTTTGAGATATAAAGCGTGAAAGATTTAGCATTCTGGCCCCTTATGGTCCCTTATTATGTAACATATTATGCAAATATTATAATATATAGTTGTTAATCGCTAAGATAAACATTTTTGCTTCAGTAGTGCATTACAAAATATTGATCGTTAAAGAGTTATTGATTAAAGACTTTCGGCCCTTCTCAGCCCCTAATGTGATAAGTCAGCCCTTTTTTCTTGATATCATATGAAGATCTTGTAATTTTACACAATTTCTGTTCAATATGTTTTAACAAAATACTCATAGTTAAAAAGTTATCGTAAGAAATGTCTCTAAAATTCACTCATGATTCATGTCCTAAATTTTGACCCCTACTGAGCTTCCATACTAGGTACTTCCGGAAGATTTGAAAACCCAGGTGATCAATGGCAACATGTCCTCTATCATCGCTGAAAATTTCAGCGCTCTAGCTTTAATCGTTTTTGAGTTCCATTGCAGACAAGGAGGTCCTCTGAATTTTGATTAAAGGGCGATAACTTCCGACCGAAAGTGAATTTCAAAAAAATGAGAAAAACGTATAAGATTTAGACAAAGATACATCTTCCCTGTAATTTTCAAGTAAATCGATCGAGCCAACTCCGAGAAATCTTCTGCACAAAAATTGTAAAGAAAAAAAAAGAATAATAACTAGATGCGATCTCGTTGCGAGCAACGAGTGGGTCTTCCGTCCGATTCTCGATAAGATGAGATAAGAATTTGACTGAGATTTTCGTTAAAAAATAGTAATATAAATAAATTATTATGACAATTTTCCTTCAGTAATGTATAACAAAATATTGATCATTAAAAAGTTATAGATTAAACACTTCCGGTCCGTCTTGGTCCCTTATATGAGTGGTCAGCCCCTTTTTCTTGATATCATAAAGCTCTCATGATTTTGAACACTTTTTGTTCAACAACTATTCAGAAATTCTTTTTCGTTTCCGAGATATATGCAAAAAAATATTAATGGCCGGCCCTTTAAGTCCTAAACAGGGACGTCTAGCAAAAATTGAATGATTGCATATTATTAAGAATATTATTTTGAACGTCTTTTGTTCAATATTGGTTATCAAACTATTCTTCCTTTTCAAGATTTATTGCGCCAAAGATTATACAATCTGACCCCTAATGACCCCTTATTGCATTAGATATGATGTAAACACCATGTTATGTAGTGAAAGAGTGTGAATATGAACTATTTCGCTTCAGTAATATATTACAAAATATTGATCATTAAAGAGTTATTGATTAAAGATTTTTGGCCCCTCGCAGCCCCTATTTTGAGGGGCCAGCCCCTTTTTCTTCATACCACTTAAAAGCTCGTATGATTTTGAACACTTTTTGTTTTACAACTATTCAGAAATTCTTTTCCGTTTCCGAGATATATGCAAAAGATATATTTAGGGGCCAGCCCTTCAGCTCCTTAATGGGGATGTTTAGCTAAAATCGAAAGGTTACATATTGATCATATCATTGTTTTGAACATCTTTTATCTAATATTGCTTATCAAAACATTTCCCACTTTCGAGATATAGAGTGCCAAAGATTTGGCCTTTTGGCCCCTTATAGCCCCTAATTATGTAACATGTGATGTGAATATCATAATATATAGTTGAAAATAGTTGAGATATACATTTTTGCTTCAGTAATGAATTACATATTGATCGTTAAAGTGTTATTGATTTAAGACTTTTGGCCCCTCTCAGCCCCTATTTTGAAGGGCCAGCCCCTTTTTCTTCATACCACATTAAAGCTCTTATGATTTTAAAGACTTTTTATTCAACAACTATTCAGAAATTCTTTTTCGGTTCTGAGATATTTGCAAAAGATATATTTAGGGGCCAGCCCTTCAACTCCTTAATGGGGACGTTTAGCAAAAATCGAAAGGTTACATATTATTTAGAACATTATTCTGAACATATTTTATTCAATATTGCTTATCAAAATATTTCCCACTTTGGAGATATAGAGCGTCAAAGATTTCCATTCTGGCCCCTTATGGCCCCTTATTATGTAACATATGACATAAATATTATAATATACAGTTGTAAATTGTTAAGATAAACATTTTTGCTTCAGTAATGTATACCAAAATATTGATCGTTAAAGAGTTATTGATTTAATACGTTTGGCCCCTCTCGGCCCCTAATATGACAAGTCAGCCCTTTATTCTTGATATCATATTAAAGATCTTGTCATTCTGCACAAATATTGTTCAGTATGTTTTAACAAAATAATTACACTTTAAAAGATATGATACAAAATGTCTCAAAAATTCACTCATGATTCGTGTCCTAAATTTTGACCCCTACCGAGCTTCCATACTAAGCACTTCCGGAAAATATTTAAACCCAGGTGCAAAATGGCAACATGTCCTCTATCATCACTGAAAATTTCAGCGCTCTAGCTTTAGCCGTTTTTGAGTTCCATCGCAGACAAGGAGGTCCTCTGAATTTTGATAAAAGGGAGATAACTCCCGACTGGAAGTGATTTTCGAATAATTGAGAAATACGTATAAGGTTCAGATGAAGATACATCTTCCCTGAAAATTTCAAGTAAATCGATCGAGCCATCTCCGAGAAATCGTCTGCACAAAAATTGTAAAGAAAAAAGAATAATAATAAAAGTGAAAAAGAAACAAAAGAATAATAGAAGGGTCTTCCGCTGAAGACGGAAGACCCTAATAATAATAGGGAAAAAGAAACCGAACGAAAACAATAAGGTCTTCCGTTGGAGACGGAAGACCTTAATAATAGGGAAAAAGAAACCGAACGAAAACAATAAGGTCTTCCGTTGGAGACGAAAGACCTTAATAATAAAAAGAAAAGTGAAAAATCAACAATAGAATAATAGAGGGGTCTTCCGCAGAAGACGGAAGACCCTAATAATAAAAAGAAAAGTGAAAAATCAACAATAGAATAATAGAAGGGTCTTCCGCAGAAGACGAAAGACCCTAATAAAGGTAAAAAAGAAACCGAAGAATAATAGAAGGGTCTTCCGCTGAAGACGGAAGACCCTAATAATAAAAGTGAAAAAGAAACAATAGAATAATAGAAGGGTCTTCCGTTGGAGACGAAAGACCCTAATAAAGGTAAAAAAGAAACCGAAGAATAATAGAAGGGTCTTCCGCTGAAGACGGAAGACCCTAATAGAATAAAAATGTAAAACTCATTTGAGTTCTTTTTGTACTCAGAACATTTAAGCAGGCTAAATGGGCACGTCTGGCGTGTACAATGTCATAAAATCATTATTACAGTGTGATAAATATTCTGTATAAGAAGAATCTTCTATATATATTTTAAGGAATATGCAATCAAATCTTTATATCCATATTGGTATTTTCTATTTGCTTCAATATACATGTATACATTTAATAATTCTACTATTCCAGGGGGGAGGAGTCCGACCACAATCTCCCCACCCCACCCGCCCACCCCATAACTGCTCATGCTCTTCTCTTTTTTTCCCTAAGCGAGGGACACAAATTTTCTGAATTAGCTTGTTGTAAATACATTGATGTTTAGTCTGTCAAACCGTAAAAATTGAATTATGTTTAGCATTATATTATATCTTAAAATCCCACTAAATTCGATCAGTAGACCATTTTCACCAGATTTTGCTTTGACTGGAAAACGAGTTTAACTAGTAATTTGACACATAAGCAAATTCAACGCCTACGGTGATTAAGTATCTCGAAAATGGTCATCTTTATCGAAAGGGATTTGTCATACGCATGTGAGTTAAGGCTAGGTATAGGCGTTTCTATGCAAATGAGCTAATAAAAACGCATAAGAGGTATATTTATTATTTAGAGAAAGTTTTGATTTATTTTCTTCTGCATAATTAGTACCCATGATACGTTATAACCAGTACACATTATGACGTCATATTATGACGTCACTGGTCTTATCTACTGGAGATAATAAAACACGCCAGCAAAACAGCTATGGCGCAAGGGATTACCCTATTTCTTTTTACATAAAAAACGTATAATGTTAAGAATAATATTCTATAGATTAATAAAACTGCTGCACAAATCCTAGGCATTTTCTCATTTGATCGGAATTGGAGGAAACTTATACCGGACTGTACATTTTTACCCTTATTTAGCTTAAAACTTTACAAATAGAAATTATAATTATACAATTGAGCTGTTGATATTTGTGCAGCAATATCAGCAAACTTTGGAATATTTTGCTTCTAAATATACCTTGTTTCAGTTAAATAAAATAGAGCATGCCATTGCGCCGAAGCATTTTTCTTGATATCCATTATAATCTTGTGTAGTGAAGAACAATGACGTCATAATATGACGTCATAATGTGTAATGGTTATCTCATGTCGTGGGTACCAAGGTGTTTTAGAAAATAAGTTTTAACTTTCTCTGTATAATAGAAATAGTCCTGAAGTATTTTAATTAGATTATTTGCATAGAAATGCCTATACTTAGCCTTAACTCACCTGCGATATTATTTTTGTGCTTACCTTCAACAATGTAGTTTTGTACATGTAGTATACACACTACTAAGTCAGAAACGTACTGACATTCCCATTTTTTACTGACAAACTTAGATAATTACTGACAATGTGCTGCCTTTACTGTAAAACTTAGACAATTACTGACCTTTTTTCTGCCGGTGCTGATAAATTTAGAAAAGTGCTGGCAATCTTAGTCGGTGCTAATAAACTTAGATAATTACTGACCTTTTTACTGCCGTTGCTGAAAAACTTAGACAAGTGCTGACCTTTACTGATAAGTACTGTCCCTATTGTTCTCGCTCTCGGGGAGACTGCGGAGGTGTGCAATTGATTTTTTTTTAAATCTTAAAGAGGGTTTCTTTGATTTATTTAAAATATTTTTTATAGCTATGCCCCAATGATATTTTTTAAAAGCTCCTACGATCAATTTATAGAAGAATTATTTGAAAATATTTCATAAGGAAAACATATTTAAAAATTCAAAATCTTTCAGCAGATAAGCAATTTATGAATTATTTTTAGAGGTGTTTTATTAGAAAAATATGGCGTTTTACAGGGAACTTTTCCTCCTGATTATAAAAAAAAAAATATATTATATATTCCCTATAATGTACATGTAACCCCACCTTCTTTTTTGTTGTGTATAATTCCATATTCAAAAAATAAAACTGTCTGGGTAGATGTTTTATATGCAAATAATTTTGAATAATTATAATATTTCATACCCAGAGTATGCGGTGGGGCCGGGGGGGGGGGGGGTTGAGAATAGTCTTTTGGTGTAGTTTTCATGTGTAAATTTTGATGTGGACGCTGCCCCCCCCCCCATTTTGGTGCTGTACAGTCAAACATGCTCAAATTCCAGCATTTGAAAGAAAGAAATAAAGAAAACATTCTAAAAAATTAGGTATCCCTCCCCCCGAAATAGGATTTTTTTTTTTTTTTTTTTTTAAATTTTGGACAATTTACTTTTTGGGGGGTACGGGTTGTATTGATATTCTTCGATCCTTGATATTTATTGATTAGTTAGTTACTGTCCATTCTATTCTTTTGAATAAAATACATGTACATCTTTTAGTTGATTTCCATATCTGGGATTTCTGGATCCCTACATGAGATTGTTTTTTTTTTTTAGGTTTAATTATTACTGTAATGATTTGTAATGCACGGCAATTCATTTGATATTAAGTGATAAAAAAAATAAATAAATGAGCTATGATCTAAAAATAAATGAATTCAGCGGTTTGAGACAAAATATCGTTAGTTCGTATATTTTAACTTAATTTGGATTCAAAATGATAAATATTTATTGACAATTCTTGCTTTTCAAGTAAAGTAAAATACTCCTTGAATTGCTAATTTTATATTTTCAAAAGTTTATTTGTTGATGCGGCATCTTGAAATAGAATGTTGCTAGAAATCCATATCCATCCTCTTATCAAATAGAATGTTGCTAGAACTTCATACCCATTTTCCTATAAAATGTAAAGGGGGGGGGGGGGGACGACACGTGCGATCTTTAATAAAGACGTATTACAATATAACAGAAGCCGATTTCCTAAGATATAGCAAACATGCTTGAATGTTAAAATAATACTGTTGGGTTTAACTAGTACATAAATTTTCGAGATCTGTGAAAATTTTGAGCCAGAAACAATCATAGTATGTAATTTTTTATTTTATTGCAAACTATTGATTTGTCAATAAAATCGATAGCATTATTTTGATACGTTTTCGCTTGATTGAATGGTAAGGTTTTGATGTCGCACTGAGGTCTGCACATTTTGTTAGTTTACACAAAGATGCATTGTGCATTAGATCACGCAAACATATAAATATTTATGTCTCTAATTAGATATTGTATATTAAATGACAAAATGTTCAAATCAAATCGTATTTACATGTGTAACTGACGATCTTCATACCCTCTATCTGTATGATTTTTTTAAGTTCATGAATTAGAAATTATTTTTTTTTTATCTATTGTAGTTATTAAAAATTTTATTTTCCTTAGATTTATTGAATTACCAGCAAAGGCTTTATCGAGCTCAACGCCAATTCACCAATAAATAAATTTTAAATAAATAAATCGTTTCATAGCGTGGTCGGGAACTTTGTTCAGTATATAAACCAATTTGATATTACAGTAATACTGCTAATTATTCGGCTGATAACCGACAGAATTACAGAATATTGAATACACAATCGGAAACTCTGTGAAGCAACCGTGTGTAGAAGAAATCGCCTGAGGCGATCCGAGTGTGTACAGTAGCGAAAATAAGACAATAGGTGTCACTGCTGAATTATACAGAGGGGCACTCGCCGGATATCACAGGAAGTTAGTTAAAGTACCCGCATCGCAATTCTTTACAATTCTATCGTGTCCTATCGTGCGTGTATCCTATCTTATCGTGCGTGTATCCTATCGTATAGTGCGTGTATCCTATCGTATCCTATCGTATCGTGTTTTCCGTTTATCAGGTTTTGCGTTTATCGTGAAGATCGTTTATCAGGTTCTATCGTGTATCGTGTTTTTGCGTTTATCGTGTACATTCTGAAACCCTCGCTTTTTATCTTTACCTTGAGAAGAAAAACTCGAGATATCTCGAGTTCATTTTTCGTTTTGTTTATTTATTTGGGATTAATTTAACCGTTGAACAGAAAAAGAAATTAACACTCTAACTCTGGTACACTTGTATATATGTTTAAGAAAAAATAAATAAATAAGTTAATAAATAAATAAACGTTAAGTACCATGACCAAGCAGAAAGCGTAAATCGAAAGTCAAATTTTATTTTTGAACATGAAATAATCGATCTACTTGTCATTCGTTATTTTTTTTCTTAATTTGTCGATTTGTTAGAAATAGTTTTTGTCAAAGAAATGTTTTAATTTCTTTACACAGATAGAGTCACAAAAGCAAGACCTTTATTAACTTTGTTTTAATAATTATAGAAACATAAAACAATAGGTACCTCATGTACATGTATGTGTGCAAAAATAAATTATGAATAAAAAAATATCAGCATCTTTATTAGGTCTATCCATTTTATCAATTACGGAAACATAATTTTTTTCTATGCGCCCAAGTTTTGTTATTCCTTTTTATTTATGTATTCCTCTGATGTTCTACAAGTTAAATTTCAATTTATTTTTACATGAACATGCTCCATTCGATTCATCATATGATAATTATATATTATGATATAGATGTTTGCCATTCATATTTAACTATAGTAACTGCAGTTAGAAGATAAAAAAAAAACACTAAATAAATAAATAAAAAAAAAACAAACCCATACTAATTTTTATTATACAACTTACCTATTTCGGAGTGGGAATGAATTAAGTATATACCGTAATTAAGTAACAGGTGGAAGCACGTGCACTCCTGTGACAAGAGAATTGACACCTACAGTTGTATATGTACCTGCCTAATCAGTACACTGTCTTCTTGTCAGGTCCATAGCCCCCCCCCCCCCCCCCCCCCCCCACACACACACACACACGACCGGCCCATGTGTATTCAACGTCGACTTACCTGAACTCCTCTCTCACCTGGTGTCAAGTATTTACCTTGAATCCTACTAGGTTTCAATGAAATGCATCTACTTATTTTCTGGATATTGTTCATAATTTGTATGAACAACACTTAATTAACAATTAAAGATTTTATACTAAGAAAATTGGTAAATGTACAAAATTCCGTTACGATTAAAAATTAAATACATGATTCGAATAAAATGTAGGCGAGGCTTGTCCTTTAAACTCCGTTGATTTAGTTCATTTGTATACTATTATATAATTTTATTAGGTTTACAGTCTTAAACATGATTGGTTTGATCAAATAAAAAAAAAACTGCGCTTTTGGTTCTTCCCGATCTTCTGTGTAAAACAAAATGAAACTGTTACAATTGGTCGAAAATTCCATTCATCGAAGAATATGGTAAATAATTCTTAGCAGAAAAATACGAACTTTGCCTCGCACGATTTTTTTTCGTTATTAAAGGCGCATCAAAGAAACATGTAAAAAAAATAAAAGAAATTTCCCGGATCCCAACTGATACACAAGACGATTAAAAACCTTGAATTTAATTCTATTAGTTTATCGATTGCATTTAATAATGCTTGACTATATTCAAGAAGTCAATATATATTTTTATTTATTTATTTATTTTTTGCTTTATGTATTGGATCTTTTTTTGAGTGGTTATGGACCCTCCCCCTTTCCCCGCTGACTGTGCCTCAAATGGAATTAAGACTTTCATAATTTACAAAGTTTTGTCTAATTTTGCCGATGTTGTCCTATATAAGATTAGTTCTGTAACAATTAATACAAAGTCTAATAGCAATAATTTACAATTATTCAGTCCGAAAATCCAATTGTCGTATTGTGAAAATTAATTTATAATTTGTTTTTTTTTTTGTGTGTGTGTTCTACATGTAAAATGTTGTAAACAAAAGTATGTAATCATTCAATGTTATTTATTTAATACAAAGTTTAAGTACCCAATAAATATATTCACATACATTGTAAGCTTAGCATGCACGTGTCTATAGTAGATACAAATTCTTGGTTGATATTACATTCTGTTATCCTTTATTTCTTCATGCATGTAATGTTTCTGTTTAAATTATTGTACATATTTTCTCTTCACTGTTTTGTCAGTTATGAGAATAAAATTTATGACATGTTATTATAAATCTTTATAACACAGGCACGCTTAGAAAGTTATTTCTTTTCTTTGGGGCGGGGGGGGGGGGGGGGGGTCTAAAAAGAAATGTTTTGAAAAGCAAACAAAAGAGGCTAAAGACATTATTGTCGTTGATGGGCAATATTATATAAGCATTACATTTCTTTTGTATACTACACATGTTGGTACACTGTAACGTTTTCAGGTATGCGACTGCATGCTCCCTTCTTAACCTTACAGGCGTCTAGCATTAGAAATACCAGAGAATAAATACAAAAGTATGGTGGCATATTTCTGCCCCTTGTGTGCAAGTTATTTTTCTGTCAAATATGTCGACATGCAAGATAAGTATGTTGACATGCAAGATAGTTATGTCAACATGCAACATAAATATGTTGACATGCAAGAAAATTGCAATCAAATAAGAATTATAAGAATTTTTTTTAAAATCTCATATATTGCCCACATGTGACTTCCAATATGTTAGATGCTACTTATTTATGTCGACATGCAAGTTATTTATGTTGACATGCGAAATAAATATGTTGGCATGTAAGTTATTTATGTCAACATGCAACTTAGGTATGTTAACATGCTACTTATTTATGTCAACATGCAACTTAGTTATGTTGACATGCGAGATAAATATGTTGACATGCAACTTAGTTATGTTGAGTAGCGGATATATATATATATATATATATATATATATATATATATATATATATATATATATATATATATATATATATATATATATATATATATATATATATATATATATAAAATTTTAAAAACGTAAGTATTCTAAATGAAATCACAAATCGATGTAAATGTCTGAAGACCCGGGAATGGCGAAAAAGTTTACAGTGAATTTGATCGATTTTCTAATTTCATTTTGGATATATACTTTTTTAAATATGATCGATTTTCAAGATGATAAGATTTTGAATTAAATGATTAAATCTAAATGCAAAAGAAATTATGTGATACACAATTTGAACATTTGTGCGAATGTGCAGATTCGTAACTACCCAAGACACGTGCAATGAGGCACGGTTTTGTTATTTATTTTATTTATTTTTTTTTTTTGTAGGTAAAATTGAAGCTGATTTCAATGATCGAAAATTTGTTCAAGCAAATGTTGCAGTTTAAATTTTTTTCTATAATATGAGGTGGACAACAAAGTATAATTGAATTTCTTTAGATAAAATGTCATGGCGATTCAGAAACGTGACCGTAGATTATAAAACGTTTTTAGGGCCCCTCTCTGCGGGCGACCTATAGTAATTTGTGTGTCCGTCCGTCCATCTGTTCGCCCGCGGTCTCTTTTAAAGGGTGTGCAGTGACCTTGAACTATATTTCAAGGTCTAAGTTTAAGGTCATAGCAGAACTATACCTGAAAATGCATGTAAACATAAATAAGTTGCATGTCGACATACATATGTTGCATGTCGACATATTTATCTCGAATGTCAACATAAACAAGTTGCATGTCGACATAAATAAGTTGCATGTTGACATAAATAAAATGCATGTCAACATATTTATATTGCATGTCGACATATTTATCTTGCATGTCGACATAAATAAGTTGCATGTTGACATAAATAAGTAGCATCTAGCATGTTGAATGTCACATGTGGGCGATATTTGAGATTTTTGAAGATTTTTTTATAATTTTTATTTGATTGCAATTTTCTTGCATGTCAACATAGTTATGATGCATGTTGACATAACTATCTTGCATGTCAACATATTTATCTTGCATGTCGACATATTTGATAGAAAAATAACTTGCACACAAGGGGCAGAAATATGCCACCATACAAAAGAGTGGAAATGCGATATTTATTTCCGGATACTTGATGATGACAGATCTAGTGACGTTTATTATAATTTTATTGAATTCGATTATTTCTTTCTGCCGGTCTCCCTCATATATACATATACAATGTATGTACTTTGAATATGTAAATAATTTCTATGTGTGACATATATATTTATATAGGAGAGATTATTTAATCAAAGTCCAGTGCACAGTCTGTGTCAATGCAACTAGCAATTTCAGCAAGTCACGTGATTAAAACGTAATAAATACATGTATAAAATTAATATATAAATAATATAGATTAAAGCAAATTCGTAAAAACTTCGAGGAGAAAGCGTTAACCTTAAAATAATTAAAATGATAATTGTCACCCCCCCCCCCCCTAAATTATGACTAGTATTTTTTTTTTCGTAAGGTTGAATTTGCAAATACAGATTATTAAAGGCGATTTTGGATACATCGCAGACTTCTAGCACAGGCTATTGAATCCAAGTATATCATTTTTTACATGAAGTTCTTCCGTAAAAATAATCAATGTTTGTTAAGAATTTGAAAAGGTTTTATTTGTTTAAATAATGAATATATTTATAGCGTTTCGTGAATTTATTGCACATGGGTGTAAAACTTTGCTTGTCTACCGATTTTTTGAGCCACCAACAAATTAAAATCTCCGTAATTCAACGACTCGAAATTCAAATTTAACAATTCGATGGAATTTCGACATTTGTATAATTGCACAAACAATCGCCTAATTTCCATCAAAGAATGCAATTAATCTTAAATAATTACAGTTTGAACAAATTGACGACGATCAATTTTATTGACGAAAAAAAATCGAGAACAATTTACAGACAAGATCATAACAATAAAAACTAATTTTCAGAGTCATACTATATTTAAAACTATCTACATTCATTTGTTTTCACTTCGCCTGGATCAATATTGATTTTTTTTTTGGAGAGAGAGAGAGAGAGAGAGAGAGAGAGAAATATCAGCTCGAGATGGTGGTGACCTACAGTGCAAAATTTTAGTCTTATAAAGAACAAAGTGATAAAATATCAATCAAAAATAAAACAAATGAACAGATATATAAATACTAATAATAATGATTACGATCTTACATTGTACCAAGTGGTCATGTTTTTCGTTTAACTTGGGATACATGTTCACTAATATTTTAATTGATAAACCGTTTTCTAAGATATAATGTTTTAGTGACAAAATTAACAAGGTACAGTTAATATTTTGAAGTTCTAGATATTTACTCTCGTTCAGTATGGAACTCACTTATGATCAATTGAAACCGGATATCCCAAACAGCGCTAGTAGAATATGACGTACAGATGTCAAAGAATATTTAGAAAATGAAATTACCGATCAGTAAATTATTCAAGTCTTAGTAGATTAAGATTTCTTTCAACAAGAGGTGCCTGTCCTGTTGATAAAAAATACAATTGAAACATATATTTCTGATCGAAAAAACAGGAAATAATGCAAACTATACAGTAAAGACGGGTATATTTAGCACCCGTCTGCGAAGGAATAAATTGATGAAATTTATTTTTTTTAATTAAACAGGGATAGGGATAAGGTGTAATTATTCAACACATTTATTTAAACTTGATTCACACAAAGTTAATTGTACATCGTATTCGTTATGAATTATTTTACAGATACCAATTATAAAAACTATAAGTTAAAAAAAAAATTAACTGTCTGGGAATTGAAACTTTATTTCAAAAATTAAGATAAGACTGTTTCTAAAGAAAAAGTTATTAACATCCATATATTTTCACACCAATGCAGCCTCCCCGAGAGCGAGAACAATAGGGTCAGTACTTATCAGTAAATGTCAGCACTTGTCTAAGTTTTTCAGCAGGGACAGTAATACGGGTCAATAATTGTCTAAGTTTATCAGCACCGACTAAGATTGCCAGCACTTTTCTAAGTTTATCAGCACCGGCAGTAAAAAGATCAGTAATTGTCTAAGTTTTGCAGTAAAGGCAGCACATTGTCAGTAATTATCTAAGTTTGTCAGTAAAAAATGGGAATGTCAGTACGTTTCTGACTTAGTAGTGACAATTTCACCTTGCACTTGACAGCAATAATTAACAATATAAATTTCAATAGACTTCCAAAAGTTATGTTTTACGTATTCATTTCGAGTCGTGTGTATAGAATCTTGCAAAATTTTTCTAAAGCATTGGAAGTTGATTTTATAAGACGGTCAATATCATCCATCTTACTTCAATGTTCGCAACAAGGTTCTCATTCTTCGTAGAAAAAACAAATTAGTTTCAATTTTATTTAGATTACTTGCAACAGAAATCATTTATAATAGTTTTGTCAGCTTTTATCAAGTAGAAGCATTATTTTTCTTTTTTTTCAAATTAAAGGAATAGTTAGTATTTTGTTCAATATCAATATGCTCAATATATATAGGAAAGAAAATATGACTCCAACATGACATGGTATGTTAATTAAACATATTTGAAATTATAGGGATATCACTTTGAAGCTTTGCTTGTTTGAAAAAAAAAATCTGTCTCGGGCAAAGTTAACATTATTCACAGTCTTTGTCTACTTGTGATCAAAACTGACATTACACTGAATGTTATTCCATTACTGCATTGTTGTCAACCACAGTTGCTTCCCTGAACATATGACTCTCGTTGATTTCTTCATAATTAGATAATATCGTCAGTTCAACATCGCTAACACTTTCTGGCACCTGCCTCAATATTTTAATGATATGAAAAATTACCAGGGATAAGAGAATAAAGACCACAAGAGACCCTCCGCAGATGATAATTGCAGTCTGCTCCTTCCGTTTACTTCTTTTCCAAATCTTCCTTTTAGCATCGCTTAAAGACGAAGTGTTAGGAGCTTCTGATGAGGTCCAAAAGGATATGCCTTTAGAGTACCCCAATGTTCTTAAAAAATCCATTGACACTGCAATATTGCAAAAGATTATAATGGTTATCACAATTAATTTGCTTAAGCTTGTTTGATATTAGTCCAATAATCTTGATATTAGATAGGAGAGCTAGAACTTATAAGAATATGATCAACCTAGATTTAATGATCTCATGAATCAACAAAAGGTAGTATTTTCTTTTACAGAGTTTGCTTTACCTGAGATAATGTTAGAAATTTGGAAAAGTGTTATAACATAAGTAGCTTAATTTTTGTGTTTCATTCTTTTCAATTGACATTTCCCCTTATTCGTTTGAAAATACTTTTTAAATTGAATCATTTGGAAAATATCATTCCCATGAAAAAATTGACCAGTCTCTAATGCTCTAGAATATTTCATTTTTGTAATTTAGAAAAAAAAAAAAAGAGATGGTAAAGATATCATATATGAAAGTGTGAAAAATTTAGCTCTGAAACCTCATTTGAAACTAAATATTGGTAGTATATGCAATAACAGTATAATTCTAGCGTTAAAATGTGAGACCGTCATTCATTCGTACGGATTTAGGTATTGATTATAATCGTTATTCAAAAAGCTGTTTTAATTGTCCATTTTGGTTGCATTTCGTCCTAAATCGATAATTGAAAGTTAACGCGATTATTCCAATGATACCAGTTTCATCCAAAGAACATTCTCCTGTGACATGGTGACACACCTCGCAATGCGTTGGACAACGAGTCTTACATTGTTTTCCATGAAATCCTTTTGGACATTGTTCAGAGCAGTTAGTCCCCATATACCCTGAACAAACTGCAAGATTAAATAAAATGCAAATTATATTGTATGGCATGCGACATGTAGGGCATTTTTTCCTGGAAAATTGTACTTCACACATAATACCTAAATTGAATGATAATTATTCAGATATATTCTGGTCATCATGCTTGAACTGATCGGATCAATAAATGAATATATTCATCCAAAGTCTTACGTTTACATGTTTTCGAAATAAGATCCCATTTCCAGTCTGCGCAGCATTTACTTACACCATGTTCTCTGAAAAAAAAAAGTATTTCTGATTTTAATTGTTTAGAACTTACACGCTCAAAACATTGGCACTCCTTGTATCAGGAAGTAAATACAAAACTGTTTTTATTTTTATTAATTAATATCAATGTTAATAATTTCCTTATTACATTATGTCGTTCATTACATATACATAGTATTAAATCCAAATAAAAGCAATAAGGACCTAAAGTCAAAAGCATGAGGAAAGTTAGTGATTTTATAAGAGACTTTGTATACTTACACTTCTTTGCATTTTTCCGTTCCATTATCATTTGCTGAGTTTTGATCTAGCGTGCTGACTATGATCAATGAAATAATATAAAAATAAACGGCTGTCATTGTACAGTTTTGATGTTACCCAACACTAATAGTATATATACTTCCTTCCTTCTTTTACGTCGGTTGTGCTTATCTGTTTTAAAGATCATTTTTCAAATTTAGTAATAAGTTCAAAAACATTCGGTTTATGTCCCGGAATACTTCCATAAACTATATTATATGATTTACACTTCATGTTTTGAAAGGTTTAGGGAAGATGTTTCTTTCTTTTACTATTTTTATTATTTTCAATAGATTAAAAATATTTGAAAAAAAAAAAAAAAAAAAACTCAGATGGTGCACCATTCTCAAAAAATAAACAAACACAAACGAAAGACCTCACTGAGTTAGTCTTTGTTATTGCTTTTCTTTATTTATATACGTGTATTAATGTATTGCATATCTTTCCACAGAAAGTGTATTATTACACCTGTGTAATAGATGTCGATTTCATTTGTTAATTTAAATGACATTTGATAGTACATATGTATATCATATAGTATATGGAACACGTCAGAACAAGACATCGACTTTAACAAAGCAATTGTTCTGGGATATACAGATGTATGCACATGTACATTGGAACATGTACATGTAGAAATTGAAATACGTAGTGAAGCCATTTTTGAATTTCAATAAAACTCAAGAAATCTAAGCTGTTTAATGAATTACACTGTTTATATAAACTTATGCTGCTCGTGGAGGGCACCATAGGTAAATGGCAAAACTATCTTATAATAATATTACAATTTTATTCAATGCTCATGATCATTTAATTCCTTGCACTCTGTGATGAAATATGAAGATAACGAACAGTATTCAAGGCTATAAGTCCATTGGAAGAATACAAATAGGGAGCAGAGCAAACACGGAAATCTAAGATGTTGAATCAGGTACCACGGAGGAGTAAACATCCCCTGTCGACCTGTCACACCAGCTGGTTGGTCCTTGTCATGATCGGCTAGGAAGGAAAATATACTATGAAATGAAGTATGCATCATTTTGAACCAAAAAAAAAAAAAAAAAAAAAAAAAAAAAACCTGCTCCATAAACTTCACTAAACATACATTTTCTTAAATTAATCTTTAAATGAAAATATTGCATTAGCATAAGCTAATTTATAAATTTAAATGAAGAGAAAGTACCCCTCCTCCCCAAAGGAAAAAAACAGAACATTGATTTTTGGCCATGGTGATGCTGCATTCTATTTAACTTCACTTACCTACTGATATATGTAGAAACGTGATACTTGTGATAAATCAAGTAAAATCACTCGTGTACTATAGAAAAAAAAAATAACTCTGATAATTTGATTCACTACTGTAACAGCGTGAACTTTTATACTTTGATAAAAACTGTAGTTAAAACATTGAAACTTTGATAAACTATAATGGTGAACACTTATATTAGGAATAAAAATCCCTGTGATGATAACGAGAGTCCCATGAACACAAATAAAGTAACCCTAAATAGTTTTGGAATACCGTAAAATTACATGTATGTGTACGTAGTCTACACGAATGTTATCAACAGATGATATCGCATTTAACCATCAATCAATCTGAAAGCACCATGGTGCTGCGCATACCAAATGAGGTCAAAGATACTTTACATGAATTGCTTTTTAGATATAAATGAAATTATATAATGATAGAATATTATAGCATAGTATTTGTACTTCAATTTGAATGCTGGGAATATCAAGAAAATTTAAAACCGAAATATGACTGAAGAATTTCCTTAAAAAAAAATGACCACACAATTTTCCCTTAGTTGTAGTCATATATACGTAATGTCACGGACCATATCAGTACTTAAAGCAATTGCATCATCTCGGGTCTTTCCGTAAGAAGTCGGAAAAACTACCTCGAATGTATTTATTTTATACAACTTCCTATTTATTAAATATAGGATAGACGGAGTTATAAGTCCCTTCTATGGTATATTTTAGGTAAATATATCAATATCTTTATATTCAATAAATTTAAACTCTATACTCCTCAGATAAGAGGTCTTCCAACATTTACTTCAAAGTTTGTAAAAAGGGGGGTAGTCATGGCGTCTTAGTAAATCGAGGTTGTTTTTTTTTTCGCTAGTCCGAAAGACCCGAGAAGTTGCGATTGTACTTAAAGTTCAGTATTATCAACGATTACCCGGTTAACCGTCCAACAATTCGTGCATTGGTTAGTAAAACTGCTATTCGGTTACTCTAGTATATAAAAATTTCACCGTGAAAATGTATTTTGTTAAAAAAAATGTCCCCATTTAAATTACCGATATTTAAAGTTATAGACTAAACTAAGAGTTTTACAAATACGATCAATTTGTTTTAAATAGTATTCCACAGTTTATCTTAATGATGGCTTATTGATGACTGCGAACAGGTGTAGAATTTTTCAAGGCTTGTATCATATATATAATAATTACCTCACATAAACCTGTTCTAGTCCGAAGTACAATTACAATGTGCCGCCATATGTATTAAAACCTTGGAAATATTTTAAAAGTATAACTAAATTTAAATCCATAAGAGGTAAAATCCGTAAAATGAAATCAACATTCAAAGGTGGGACAACAAATATGCATCTCAGACTGAAATTTAATTCTGAAACCAGCGATGCACAAAGGACATCCTGCAAAACAGTAAACTTTTACGGAGTGTTCGGGAAAAATATATTTCAAAACCATCGTGTGTATGTAATAATAAATGAAGCTCATAAGTGTTATCTATATATAAGTATAAAAGTGATTAGATAAAATAATAATCGATGTGACATGTAGTACAAATACTGTCGAGTATAGATGTACATCGAATAAGGATGTTTTGAGGTCCAAAGAAAACCATCCGAGTAACTGGTTACTCGATCGGAAAAGTAAGCAACAAGTTATTAAAAATCGTCAGATTTAAGAACACTAGTAATAATGAGCATGCTATATGTTTAGGCCTTACCCACGTCTGCATATAATTAAGGCTAAGTACAGCTCGGTACTTCTGAGAAACCAGTTGATTGGAATCATAATAAAACTTCAATGAAATCGATTTTATTTTATCAAATTACACTGACAACATCGCAGCCCTCCATTTCCCAAATTGTTTATTTTTATTTTTGGCTTTTGCACATATACATTTAGCAGACACTCGTATACAGATTAAGTTAATGCTAGTGAGCAGCTACACATGTATGTTCCAACCACAAAATTAGGAAACATATGAATATATGTTATCTGCGTGCGGGATCTATTCTTAAGGATTAACTGAATTGAGATCATGGTCTTTTGTAAAAAAAAAAAAATAGTAATAATAGAATAAAATTGTAAAACTCATTTGAGTTCTTTTTGTACTCAGAACCTTTAAGCAGGCTAAATGGGCGCGTCTTATTCGTGCATTTCTTTTAAATCCACATTTAGAAAATAATTCTTTACTCAAGATTATCAAATAAATGAACTGATTATAAGAAAAACAGCCCCACCCTAACACCAAATCACCAAATTTCAATTTCAGACCTTTAGAACCTCTACCAACACCAGAGTACCTGACCCTGAGGCCATAATTTTTGGAATCAGCACCCCTCATCATCATAACTTTGTACCTAATTTATCTGCTCAATATGCCACAGCGGAGAAGAAGACTTTCACAGAATTTTGCATTTTTTCACTAAATAATGAATAGAGCCCCAAGCTAACACCAGAACCCCTTACCAAGGTCTCATACAATTTCTAAGTCTGGAGTAGAATAAATATACGCTTCGTTTGTGTGCTTAATGCACAAAAGCATTTTTTTTTTCAAAAAATACTGCATTTTACTTAATAATCAATATACCCCCCCCCCCTCCAAACACTACCACAACACAAACACACACACACACTTCCATACAACAGTATCCCTGACCGAAAGGCCACAAATTATATAGAAGACAATTTTAGATTATTCGACCTTGCTCATCAAAATCATGCACCTAGTTTTCTGTTTAAAACAAAGGGCAGGAGAGAAAGAATTTGAAGGAATTTATGCATGTTCACAATATGATCATTAGAATCCGGTTCTAACTTCAAATTAAACCCTGATTCTGACATTTTTGTTCCCCTTCACACATTGCCAAATTAAGCCCTGATTCTGACTTTTTTGTTCCCCTTCACACATTGATGTTTTATGTCAAAATTGGTCGAAATTGGTTCAGCTCTTGAGGAAAAGAATCTAAAAATAGTGTAATGATTAATGCCTAAGCACGGCGGACGACGACAGACAACAACAGATAGTATTTAGTCTCCTGAGTGAATGGAGGTGACCAAAAAATAAATAAATAAATAATTAAAAAAAAAAAAGAGATTAAAAAAAACTATTGAATGAATACTGAAAAATTCAAAATTTGTTTAATAAATTGATACAATATCAAAATATATTTGCATCGTTTAATGCAAGCGAAAACTTAAAAAAAAAATTAAAATTGCATAAGTGCTTAAAAAATACTTATAATTAAAAAAAAAATCATGCTGCCATACGAAGATTGTTGACGGAAACAATGATACAGCGAAACAAAAATTATAGATAATTATTCAAAAAATGCTTATTATATATTGGCAGTATAGCAAATAATGATCAATTGAAAATCTTTGGAAATAGTCCACTTGGTATGCTTGTCCTCACAATCACAATTACTTTTATGGTCTTCAATATTGTAATTGGTGTAAAAACTCAATTTCACTTTTTCTTTTCTGTTTTTTTTAATTTATTCAGTGTTGTCCTAGTGTTCCTACAAATTAAACAAAGAAAAAATAAAACACTTTCTTTTACTCGCTACAGTTAAATTTTCGTCGAATAATTCTTACTGATATGAACTTTTAAATTCAGAAAAGTACAAAAATTGGTTTAAAATAAACAATTGTGGTTATGCTAAATGATGCTTCTTTGAAAAAATGTAATATTCTGGAAACATGACAAACTAAAGATAAATTTATTAACCTTCATCAGCATAGGCTCATCTCCAGATAATGGTCTGGATGAGGCTCTCTGGTCTACATTTGATCTTCTGGGTGACAAAGCATCATAACCTTCAAATGTAATTATAAGCCCCTTGATTAATCATGGTTAAAAACTACAAGATATGATAATAAATAATATCTGAAATTTTAACTTAACTTTTCGACGTTGTTGACTAGTTTAAATAAAGCCGTACATGTATATGTAGAATGAATCGGATGTAACTTACATGAACCCATTCCTTTCTTTCTTCGAATGATGAAAAATGATATGAGGATGATGATTATTAATGTAATGGATAAAGTAATTACTATGATTGTCAAAGTAATTGGGCTATCAATTACTCCCTTGGGTCTAAAATAAAACATTTTTATTAGGATTTTCTGCATCTGATCAAGCATAGACAAACAAAATTTTGTGTATGTTACATGTATACTCAAATAATATACCTTTTTTAAATCTAATGACGTGTCTACTTACTGCTGTTCTGTCGTTTGCATGTCTTTTATTGTCGCGTCGGGCATTTTGTCTGTTGTTGTGCTTATCATTTTATGACACTGTGAATCTGTAAATATATATATATATATGTATATATATGGATTATGTTCAATTAGGAGGTAAAACATAACCTTTTCAATTTATTTTAATGGATTAATATTAAATTTGTTCCTTATTTAAGTAAGATGTTTGAATTCCAACTGATTGTTAATAGAAAGTACATTGTATTTCTTTAATTGCAGTGTCAAAATTGATATTTCATAGAGCATCAAATATACTTCTTACTACTGAATATCTTAAACTTTAAAAGATATTATACACATTCATTATCGAAATTCCTGAATAAATTCAAATTTATGTTTATCGCGACAAATGTTCTTAAAGAAAAAAAATACACAAGAATGATGTAGTTGAGTTGTAATCGTCTGGGCATGGTGTAGAAAATTGTGAGCAGTCTGCAAAGTAGCTTTTCCTGATACACTGACATTCCTTGTTAAATTCCGTACACTTTCCGGCTGTAAAAAAATCATTTGTACAGATTCTTTTGTCTCCATGATTTTCAATGTTCATGTAAGTATATGAAAATTAAAATACTATTTCACATTGGATTATTTTTTATTGCAATGATTTTTATAGAAAAGCAAATTCTTATTTTTTTTATTCATTCTAAGAAGATTTGAATATTTTTCCTTTGAAAAATGTAGCATATATTATACTTACACAAAATAAATGTGGAAGGTGCACACACTTCCAGCAGACTTGTCATCCTTTCATTAAGAACACAATGATATTCAAATGAATTACAGGTATTGTTTAATCTGCTGCATCCTTTCCGAAGAGCTGCGGTATTGTATTCTTCAGTATTTGTTGGACAATTTGCAACATAGGTAATAGTCTCTAAAGACGCTTGACATGCGTTTTCTGGTAGTTCTATACAGTTTGCGAAGCTTTGGAATGTCAGTACATGTAAAATACTAATGGCTTCCTGAAATGGCAATAGGATTTCATTCCTTTTCTAAACCTAATTTCAACCTAACATACAGTTATTAATGTGATAAACAATGATTTGAGTTTGATAAAATCAATGATTTCTCCAAAGAATTATAGCACATGTTTTATATTTAGAAAATGTCCGATTGTTAGAGTCGTCATTATTCTTTTGAAAACATTAACCTACAAGACGCGGAAGGAGAGAACCCGTAGAATTTTTTTTTTCATATACCATAACAGAGTAACCTTCCGTTGTCCTATTGATAAATTACATTGTAATTCCGCGCTACTTTAAACCTTCTTTTTTTTTTATGGTTTCAAATTCATGTCAGGCAGACATGCATCACGATCAATCGGAGAGATATAAAATTAAAATAAAATTAACAAAACTTTATTAAGACATTGTCAGTATTACAAGCCTGTACATGTTGGTACCCTTTCTAAAAATAAAGGGTCCATACGGAAAAATAATTAATTGAAAAAATCTTTGAGAAGCTAAAAAACAAGGGGGGGGGGGGAGAAACTCAAAAATACTTTTTCGTAAAGGGGGATCCATATTTCGACAAGATTTTTTTTTACTGAATGTATTAAGATGCGGAGATTTGACAGTACTTAAACGAAGATGAAGGGGAGGAGGGGGGAGGGGCACTGGCATTTCAATGATTTTTTTTATTCATTATTAACGAAAAAGTACGAAAGCCTAATAGGATCAAACTACGGTAAAAAAAAAAATCAAAAGGCGTTATAACGCCTTTTGAAAAGGCGTTATAACGCGAAAAAAGGCGTAATAACGCCTTTTGAAAAGGCGTTATAGCGCGGAAAAAGGCGTAATAAGGCAAATAAAGGCGTAATTACGCCTTTCCAAAAGGCGTTATAACGCGAAAAAGGCGTATTTACGACTTTTAAAAGGCGTTATTACGCCTTTCTAAAAGGCGCTATTACGCCTTTCCAAAAGTCGATATTACGCCTTTCCAAAAGGAGTTATTACGCCTTTCTAAAAGGCGTTTATACGCCTTTCCAAAAGGCTTTATAACGCGAAAAAGGCGTATTTACGACTTTTAAAAGGCGTTATTACGCCTTTCTAAAATGCGCTATTACGCCTTTCCAAAAGTCAATATTACGCCTTTCCAAAAGGAGTTATTACGCCTTTCTAAAAGGCGTTTATACGCCTTTCCAAAAGTCGATATTACGCCTTTCCAGAGGGAGTTATTACGCCTTTCTAAAAGGCGTTTATACGCCTTTCCAAAAGGCGTTATAACGCGAAAAAGGCGTATTTACGACTTTTAAAAGGCGTTATTACGCCTTTCTAAAAGGCGCTATTACGCCTTTCCAAAAGTCGATATTACGCCTTTCCAAAAGGAGTTATTACGCCTTTCTAAAAGGCGTTTATACGCCTTTCCAAAAGGCTTTATAACGCGAAAAAGGCGTATTTACGACTTTTAAAAGGCGTTATTACGCCTTTCTAAAATGCGCTATTACGCCTTTCCAAAAGTCAATATTACGCCTTTCCAAAAGGAGTTATTACGCCTTTCTAAAAGGCGTTTATACGCCTTTCCAAAAGTCGATATTACGCCTTTCCAGAGGGAGTTATTACGCCTTTCTAAAAGGCGTTTATACGCCTTTCCAAAAGGCGTTATAACGCGAAAAAGGCGTATTTACGACTTTTAAAAGGCGTTATTACGCCTTTCTAAAAGGCGCTATTACGCCTTTCCAAAAGTCAATATTACGCCTTTCCAAAAGGAGTTATTACGCCTTTTTAAAAGGCGTTTATACGCCTTTCCAAAAGTCGATATTACGCCTTTCCAAAAGGAGCTATTACGCCTTTCTAAAAGGCGTTTATACGCCTTTCCAAAAGGCGTTACAACGCGAAAAAAGGCGTAATTACGCCTTTTAAAAAGGCGTTATTACGCCTTTTAAAAAGGCGTTATTACGTCTTTTTAAAAGATGTTATTACGCCTTTCCAAAAGGCGTTATTATGCCTTTTAAAAAGGCGTTATTACACCTTTCCAAAAGGCGTTATTACGCCTCTTTTTTTTCAATACATGACTTACTTAGCCCACCCTGGGGGCTGTCTATAATTAGATTTCAAGGAAAAAAGATTTTTAAATGTATAAATTTGTTTTAGTGTTAAACCAACTTAGTTCTTCTCTGATGCCAGACGCCTCTACCAAGGTGCATGGATTTCAGAAATTTGGTTGAAGGATAATTGCTCATTATACCTATGCAATTAGTTTGCCTGGTTTTTTTTTCCAAGAGGAGAGAAAAATATTTCAAATTTGACATGAATTTTTAATACGTGGCTAGCAAAGCCCAAAGCTGGTTCTGCCTATATCCTGGATTTTCAAAAGCAGAGTGTTGACTTCTCTTAATATGCATGCAAATTGCAAACAACTGTCTGCGAGATGTGCAGGAATATAGAAAATACTATAATTTATAATATTAAAACTATAATCTAAATATTGCATAAATAAAGATGGCGTTGGTTCAATCTTTCATATATTTACCATTTTAAAATAACGCCTTTCCATTTTTGGATATAACTCCTTTTCAAACAGGCCGGTAGTACGAATTCGAAGGGGGGGTGGGGGGCTCCCCCCACTTTTTGGGAGAACAGTCTTGCTATAGTTTTAATATAAAAAAATCATTTATTGATTGCTCGGTCCCTTAACATTTTGTTGCAGTATGGTTAAACTCGGGCAAGTCATTGCATTTAAAAAAAAGTTTTACCGAAAAGTTAGAAAAAGATTCCCCTCAAGTTTAGGCAGTTTAGGGGGGGGGGTTGTTTCTTGTTTTTTTTTTTTTTTTGGTTTGCTTGTCAATTTATGGGACACCCCCCCCCCCACTTCAAAAGCACGGGCCTGTCAAAGACATAATAATGGCCCTGCAAAAGTTATAATAACGCCTTTTTGAAAGGCGTATTAATGCCTTTTAGAAAGGCGTAATAACGCCTTTTGGAAAGGCGTAATAGCGCCTTTTAAAAAGGCGTAATAACGCCTTTTGAAAGTTGTAATAACGCCATTTGGAAAGGCGTAATAAAGCCTTTTTTCGCGCTATAACGCCTTTTGGAAAGGCGTAATTACGCCTTTATTTGCGTTATTACGCCTTTATTTGCGTTATTACGCCTTTATTTGCGTTATTACGCCTTTTTCCGCGTTATAACGCCTTTTGAAAAGGCGTTATAACGCCTTTTATTATTTTTTTTTTTTTACCGTAGTTTGATAATAATAGGCTTTCGTAAAAAAGCATTACGTTTAGAAGATAATATGCATGAGCTAATAGATTCTATATAAACTAGGGCAGAGCTCGTTGCAAAGCAACGAGTAGCTCTTGTTGGAGCTGTGGACAGGAAGTAGGGACCTTGAGTCAAGACTATGTCACATTCTAACGTTACAAGCAGTCTTGTAAGGGGTATCAACCTGCAATGTTTTGCCAGTAGAAAGGTAGTTAAGGAGTGTATAGTGGTGACCTTGAACTTGTCCAAATGACCTTGCAACAAGCCATGTCACACTCTGGTTATAAGCAAACCACATCTGGTGTTAACGACTTGACAAATTCACACATGTTCTTTCAGACCATACATCAGTAAAGATCTAATCCTTAGTGACCTTGAACTTGAATCAAGGCCACGATACACTCTGCACGATATCAGGAATACCATTTTTTGTGCTTCCGACTAGACAAGTTCACAATGTTCAATAAGGACACTGAAAAATGGCGGCATTTTTAGGTTTCTGTACTGGCCTTAAGTCTGTAGATCCTATTGAACAAAGGAGTATAAGGTGCATTACGATACGCAGTCACATCATGTTCCTTAAGGCAGGCCATACAAGATAAAGAAATATGTATTTCAGTAGATAATTTTTTGTGCCGATTTCACACGGAAATAGGAAAAAAAATTATATTAAAATTAGATTTATTTCTCGATTTTCAGAACCTATCTCAATACACATCTTGAAAAATGTGTGTTTCTTGGGGGGGGGGGGGTGTTGTTGAGGGTAGGTCTTTCTCTAACATTTCAGTGCATTTTCGCTGGAATTTCCCTTTGTATAACTGCACAACAATAGAAAGCGGAGAGAGGCAAGCAGTATCCAAATCAAAACTCACATATTAAAACTACAGCAAAAGACTATTCTCAGAAAAATTCTAGGGAACCCCTCCACTCCTCCCCCTCGTACTTCAAATCTACAGAAAAAAATACTGACCCCTATCCAGAGTCATGGGGTACATATTTGAGGAAAGAGTAACAAGAAAGAGAACTAATATCGATTCATTTTCAAAATTCGTCTATAAGTCGAGTCAAAATGTCTATTCCTCATTTTTTTTTTCTTTGAGTTCATCCCTGTGATTGTGCAATTAATGTCACGTTCTGTACTGGACTTGAAAAACGTCGACATCTTTGGGTTTATGTGCTAGTCTTGAAGCCCGCAATGAAGATTGTATAGTAGTTTAAATTCAAATAATAATTCCATGTAAACAATATGTTGAACGTTGTTGTAAAAACGCCTTACGAACTTGCAAATGAGACACTGTATTGTTCCTGAATTTACATGCATCAGAAATAGAAAGGACAGAAATATCAATTTATATCTATTACAGGAAGCTGTTGATAAGTGTTGACGGTCTATCTCCAAATACAGGTGTTGCTAAAACACGGAACGGAAAACGGAACCCGCTCGACGGAACAGAAAGCGGGATGGAAAATATTATACCAGTTTAGAACCCTTGAATATATATAAAGTATACAAAAAAAGATATACATTATATAATTATGTTGTTCATATTTAAAGTGACAGTACGGCGCATCACATCCAAAAACCGACTTGATAAAATTTTCCGGCAAGATTTGGAATTTTTTTACTGGACTTTTGCGAGAAGCACTGACTTTTACAGTCGACGACTTACTTTGAATTTAAACCTACCTTATGTACGGAAGTACGGAATTGATAAAAGATAAGAAAACCTCAACAGTGGTTATAGATATTTTGTTTGGTGCACTTACTTGATTAACTGGTATGCAATCAACGCAAGAGATGATGTGAGGCAGAGTTACAAAGCTTAAATTATTTATTCATGAGGATTAGTATTTCCTTTCAATCTCATTTTCTGAAGGAATCAAATAAGGAAGAAAAAACATTCCGGAAGGAAAACTAAGCAAGAGTTGGTCAATATGCGAAGGGAGGGGGGTTTAGGGTAGGGTGGTTGTCGTTCCCTTCCTAGACAACGTAATATGTGCTTTGAAATGGCCCATTATAATCGTTTAATTAACTATTAAGCTAATTTTTTATATCTCAAAAGAGCTTCCATATACTGACCTAGTATAAAAGTAAGCCGTCGATTGTAAAAGTCAGCGCTTTTCGCAAAAGTCCACCACTCATAAATGTATAAACTTTCAGAAAATTACAACTTTCACAATTAAATAATTTTGAATATCTCATTAAAATTAATAGTCATTTATGGGACATAAATATATACATCGCAACGGATTCCACATGTCATGCTATGCACGCATGCGTAGTGTTTATAAACAAAACAGCATGGTAAGAGAGGGAAGCCCGGTAGGCCTGATACATTCACAAAGTCGACCAAAAAGGAACTGAAAATAGAGCTTGTAAAAGCAACTTTCCAAACTAAAATTTAATTTGGGGATTAATATAATCGTTGGATAAGGAAGAAACTCGGCGACACTAACGCAGGGTTCGCTAAAGTTCTAGTCGACAGGTCTCCTTATTCCACGACTCTAGAGCGAACGCTCTAACCACTGCGACACGCGGGCGACAGTAAAAGGAAGCAATTAATGTGTACTTTTCCCATCAACTTCACAAGAGTCCGTGTTTTCGGGGGAGGGGGGACGGTATGATAAAGAATACGGGTAACTGTCTGATTTATATATGCTAGAAGTAAATAATTTGATATAAGATTTTCAATTTTCCTTCCCGTTCCGCTTTCCGTTCCGTTTTCCATTCGGTGTTTTAGGAACACCCTCCAAATACAATGTACATGCCTCGGAAACGTCGTCATTTTTACAATGAATGATAAATTCAGGGCTTTCCCACTCTCACATAATTATTTCTATTAGTTTTTCTTTTCTTTAATGGGAATGACAAATACATTAAACGTTAAAAATCAAATTGAGAATCTCCGCTACATCATGGTTGTCCAAGTCAGATAACCAAGCGCGTCTCTAATTTGAAGAGTTCCAGTAACACAAAAGTATTCACATTGAAAAATATAAATGAATGAAAATATAAAAAAGTAGTTCATATTTCCTATACCGAAACGTAGGGGTAGAAATATTTTTAAGGTACTATCATAATGAAAGTCACGTTCTGATTCAAACCCGTAGAAAGCAATTTCATTTCGGGGGGGGGGGGGGGTGGTGCAGAAATAGACTTTTCTTGATATATAATGATATATACATGTAAGCCAAGAATAAAAAAAAAATGCATAATACATACTCCCTTGTGTGTGTGTGTGTGGGTGGGGGGGGGGGGGGGGTTACGACCGTAGTTTTAAGATGTATAGTGACTAGGAAGGAATAATTTGTCATTTGTTAGACCAAGATCTTTTTAACCTAATGCCTTCACTTTTTAATTTTCCATTTCATATTCTGGTTACTAAGTAAAAAGTATATATTTATATGCGATATGCGGTATAGGTATCTATCAGGTGCATAATCTATTTTTTTTTAATCATTTTATCCTAAAGGAAAAGATAATTTCAATCAAAACTTGTCCCGCATACTGTGCTCTCTGATTCATTATGTATGTAAGAACGGATCGTCAATTAGGACTGCAGGTTTGATAAATTAACAGCATGCAGCATCCTAACAACTTCTGGGGTCCTGATTCAGCACGATGCCGTTGGACAACATCTTCAGCCTTCATTCCAACTTTGTTCCAAAAATATTATCTCTAAAAGCGTAAAATCAAAATTTTCCAAAAGAATAAAAGAATATTTTCAATCAAATGGGAAATACTTCCGTGGCACCAGACAAAGTTCACAATTTTGATTCACAGGTGTAGGGCCGTCCATAGATTTTGTGTATTTATACATGTAAAATTTGTGTCTGAAAATAAGAAACGAAGAGATCTAAAGAAGAGATTTATTGATTGACATTGTAAAACAGAGACAATTAACAGTAACTTGGCTGCGCTGGCTATTCTGACTTTTGAAATTTATGAATAATTTATTATTGAAATGAAGTTGTAAAATGTATTATCAATTATTTTCATTTCATCATTAGATGTCTAATAAGTTTGTGATATTCAAGTCTATATATGTATGTTCTCCTTGTACATTTTTTTTTTTTTTTTTTTTTTTTTTGATCCGCGCGAGCATGGGGAATTGAAATTCTCATAATTAAAAAAAAACAAACTACTTAAATTTAGGTAATTTACATTAGACTGTTCTGAATATTTTAAATAGTTAAGTTTATAGGATCCTAAGCTGTTAACGATGTTTTTATCGTACTAAGAAATATGGATAACATAAAACAAGTATTTTTAAAATTACAGGACAATATAGCCTTTCGGTTACTTATACATGCAAATCAAATTATATGTAATTGCTTTACCATTTTGAAATTAATTTCTTATTGAGACTTTTAAATTATCTTCTCTCAATTCTTTCTTGTTATAATTACCGATCAATATAACAATATAACAGCGATTTGAGTAAATCTTTTTTTTAATCAGAGTGTATAAAAAGCGATTTTCACATGAAAGCATTTGAGGCGTGAACAGGTAATTGTTTTCAAAACTATCAGATAGAGCAGGTAGCTGGCCTGTCAATCAAATCAGAACCTATTGTTAATGATAGACGGGCGGTATATTTATTTACTGATTTTGAACTAGGTAGATTTTAGGGACGTTTTTAGAGGATAGTCAATGTTTTGTAGTTGGATGTGGAATTTATTTCACAAGTGGGACAGGATTTTTTTGATTTTTTCACGAGTGCGAAGCACGAGTGAAAATATTTCTAAAAATCTTGTCTCATGAATGAAATAAATTCCATATCCATGAACTACAAAACATTGAATTTTCTGTTTATTACATTTTCTTTGATTTTCCCTTTGCCTGTGTCTTTTCTAAACACAGTGTCATAGGCTGTGATGTCATAATTGAGCATTTGAGACGTCATAGGCCTATAGCTTATAGCAGTTGTGAGATTGAATAGGTAACATAGATTTTAACAACATATTTGGGAAGAAATTGGCAGTTTTAGTCTCTATCAAGATGGTTTAGTAACTATCTCTATCTTATGACAGGCCAACAATTTTTTAAACTTACTTTGATACTCTTTCACACTGTGAGAGAATATCACTTTGGTATCCTTTCACACTGTGAGAGAATATCACTTTGGTATCCTTTCACACTATGAGAGAATATCAGTTTTATTCAATAAATAAATCACAGTATTTCACTGATGAAAATGTAATAAAACGTAATATTGGGTGTTTAATAAGGTCCCAACTTGCCACGGTGTGTTCCCCGAACGGCTACTCGCAAAAAAAAACAACAAGTAATTATCACACTCAATTAAGAGGCCCTCTAAGGGGTACTGGTAGATTTACTTGTATTTACCTGGATAACCAATAATTGATAAATCAAAAAAAAAAAAAAATGAAATTTCTTTTTTTTTTCATTAAAAAATATTTTTAAAAACCCAATATTTAATAAATAAATTTAAAAGAACAAATTTCAAAATATTATTAAAACATATTTTATACATTGCTTTGTATTATTGCACTTGTAATATTATTGTACTTTTACTTATATTTTTTTCAAACTGTTAAATACTATTGATGGGGAATTTTTTGAACTTGAATTAGGGGTCCAACTTTTTCTCAACATTTTTTAAAAAAATACATTACCTAATCTCCATGACTTAACTGCCACAAGAAAAAAGCGTGTGGAGGTAGGACAGCCTTTCAGTAAACATTTTCAATATTAATTTTGTTTATGTTTTTAAAAAATGTGGGGGGCACCCCCCCACCCCACCCCTCCCCCAGACCCCTGAAAATTTGTGTCTGGAAGTTATTGTCACTTTTCTGTGGTGTCATATGTTTTCGCCAAAACTGTTATTAATTAATTATTAATTTAATTTTTTACCCAATAGAAATGCATCTTTTGGAAGAATGCTTTTCAATAGGCGTTAGATAAAAATGTTTAGAAAAAATATTTTTAAAAATGAATCCTTTCTTTATTTCATCAACAATTCACTCTTTAAAAAATGTTGCTCAAGGCAAGAACTCCTTCTCATGCATCTTCATTCAGGCATTTTATTTATTGTATTTCTAATGTAAAATGGTTCCTTGATATTCACAGTTCAAACATATTTACAAAGTAACAATTATTTTGAACTGAAATTTGATTTCTTTCTCTACAACGCATAGATTACGGAAAGCTTGTGTGTTAACTGATTAGAATTAACTACATGTGATGAATCTCCGAAATTCAACACATAATAACACATGATTGAGAGACAAATTGTATATTAAATATATGCAGTTTAAAGTTTAAGATTTATAAATCAGGGACATTTAAACGTCACTGATAAAATGTTTCGGATTTCGATTAATCAAAGATAAGATTTAAACCACTTGAATGATCCGATATGATTTTAAAAAATAATTTTCCGTAAATCATTGTGTTAGCAAAATAGATATAAAACAGAAATGTTCGTTTTGTGTATAAGCACTGATCATGCTGGTAGCTGTGACCTCAATCGGGCATACATGTACGTACATGTACGATGGCTGATATCAGCCCGTCTAAAATAAAATTACACGGCCTATAAGTTTGTCTTTTGTACATGTACATTTCTTGAAATTTGTACATGTTAAAAAAAATATAAAAAGTTACAATTTCGCGAAAAAGATAGAATGTACATGTACAATGCTTTAAAAATGTACATGTACAGTAAAAGAAAATTTATAATAGCAGTATATAAAAGATTTCGTCGCTATTATTATTGTACATTTTCAATTCTTATATTTAAAATTTTACTTTACATTTTTTTTTATGTAAAATGCGTGCAGTTAAAGACAGAATTAATTTATGCTATATTTTAAAATTCAATAAAGTTTTTTGTTTCAAAATCAAAAGAAGAAAAGATAAACACAGATGTTTGTTTTGTCTAATCGATGGATGTGTTACATAACTGTAAACACAAAACAGCAAGGGATCGAGTTGAATGTTAGTTGCATGCAGTTAATGAATGTGAATTATTCTACGTCTACTATTAAAAGTTTTCTTGTAAAGAATTATTTTTTGCTTTAATATTGAAGAAAAGATATTTTCTCTCTCCGTTTTCTTGAAAGTCTTGTTAATTTTAAAACTAAATATAATGAGAAAGGTGTGACTGAATAATCCATTCGGGAATTACAGAACACGTTTAAAACCTCATTTCAAACATTTATTAGCATTCAGTGTAGTAAGGTATAATAATCTCGGCAAGTTTATTTCAGTTTTACGCATGAAGAATTCTCATTCACTCACTGAATGAAAACGGTTACTTTTTTGTTACGGGTCTAGCTTTTTATTCATTCATTACATAAGATTCGAACAGTTTCATGAGATCAATAAGATGATAAAAAACAACTTTTTTATCGAAAGTCACATCAACATATTTACCGTTTTTGAGTTATCAAACGAAAATTTTCGAGGGCCCTAGATCCCATTTGAACCCAAAAATCAAAAATCGATGTGCACAACTACAATATTTCTTCTTTTCAATTTCAATGATAATCGTGCTCCAACTATTATAGTCTAGTAGTATGCAAAACAAATCCCTAAAATTTTCAAAGGGGGATAACTCGTGAGCGGAAAGGAATTTCTGAAATGTATAGCGCAAAATTTTAAAAATGTTTTGTAAAGTCTAAACGCTCTGAAAATTTGACTCGAATCTGTTGAAAAATGAGGATGACATGAAGCTTCAAAGTTGGCATCTAGGAAGAAAAAAGAATAAGAAGAATAATCTTAATCATCAGAATCAGTAGAAGGTCTTCCGTTGGAAACGGAAGACCTTAATTCCCCAAACACAAGTATTCTAATTTACATAATTTAAGGGGACAAATATAGACAGACAAAGGGAAAATCTGAGTATGGAGAGGAATAAAGCAAGCAAGGCCAGCTGGTTTTCACCGCTCTATTCGTGCATGAGCGAGGACAAAAGATGTCTTGAATAACTTAACGATAAATTGAGACTTTTTTGTATAAAGAAATAGACAGTCTTTCTCGCCTTCATCCAGTGGATGTAGGTCAATACCTGTCCACTTCTGTAAAGAGAATAAAAGTAAGCGTGTCCATTTTATAATGGGTAATTTACACCGGGATCAAATGCAACATTATGTTAAAACCTGGTATACAAATGAATGTACTACATATAGCATTACATGTTTAAAAAAAAAAAAAATAATAAAAAAAAAAAAAAACAAAAAAAAAAAAAAAAAAACAGAAGAGCATGGAACGTTTACGAAATGCACATAAAAACATGATATTACAAATAGAAAATTTACAGTTTCTTGTAAAGATATTGATTTTCCCATCTCTCTCTCTCTCTCTCTCTCTCTCTCTCTCTCTCTCTCTCTTAGGAAAAAAAGCTTATATGCCCTATTCATAAATAAGCATTTCTTTTCTCATATTTAAAATTAGCTTACCAAACATACAAAAAACATCTTTGTGTAAAAAGTCCAACCATGCCGCCCAAATAGACACCACAATCTTCTTAAACTCGCGTTCTTTGTTGGATTTTGGAGGTATTTAAAAATATTATCCAATCAGAACTTAACATTTGCGTATCCTAGGAAATGAAGTATTTAAAAAATACTGCTTATCTGGCCAATAAAAGCTGAGCTCACAGGTGTGTACCGACGACATTATACTCTAAATAAAATCCTTTGTTTCGAGAATTACGGGGATATTTATATATGGAAAGCTAAATGATCCAAAATTCCAACTCCGTAATTCTTAAACTGTGTTAATTTGTAAATTTTACGTAAATCATAATTTCAAGATTTTACAACTGTTCTGTCACTATTTGTTACTTGTAAATATCCGACATAACTTGTCATGCTAAAAATGTAAAAGCCAGTTATGTCAGCGCTCACGTGTAATTTGAAGGTTAAATTGTAAAATATTATTTTTTTGGTAATTGTTTTTGTTGTAAATTTGTAAAAAAAAAAAAAAGGTTGTGAATTATGCAATGTTAACGTTATATTATGCTAGCACACCGCCTATTATTTGTAAGATGGAAGAGGGTTCTATACGGGTGACAAGATATTTCTCCTCAAAGTTCAAGAACTGAGTTTTGTAATATGCATACATAATTATGCCTTCAATTGTCACAGATACATGTAAGACAGTTGAATACAGAAAACGTATGGGGTATTCCTGGAGCTAAACGCTTACATTTCCGTATTTTCAAAGACATGAATATGGGATGGAATAACTTGGATTTCTCCCTTTCAGTTTTATGAAGTAGCCTAAATCCTTGTTTTATCGGCGTCGGGGGGGGGGGGTGTACCTCCTTTTTCCCGGACATAATAATTATCTTTTCTGCTAAATAGTATGAATATGTTTATTGAAAGTCAGGATGATACCCCCCCCCCCCGCTTTTTTTTTTTTTTTTTTTTTTTCTTTTTTTTTGGTTTGCTATAGTTTTGTTAAATAGTCCTATTCTGTTATGATTATGGATTTGAATTTTTCTTGCAAAAAATTTGCCATATATATTGCGAGGTATGACAACACCCCCCCCCCCCCCCAATTTTTGTTTCTTTAATTTTTTTTTTTTAAGAAAATGTCAATTATTTTTCTAGTTGCCCCCACCCCACCCCTCCACTTTCAAACACACACTAACAAGTCATGTGACTGACGAATTTCGCTAGACAGCTGAACCAAAGGTAGGAAATTGTTTTTTGTTTTGTTTCTGTGGGGATACATGGAAGAAACTACATGAACTGATGTTAACCAATGCTTCCTAAATTCCGGGGATACATTTGTGTTAGGCTCTAGAATCAATTGAGCAATGTATTTAAACTGATTGATGGATGCGAAGATAGGACTGGGGGGGGGGTGTTTGGTTTTAAACGGGGGGGGGGGGGGGGTATGTTTGGTTTTAAACAAGCTGTTTTCTTTCAAATTACGGCATATGACAGTTCTTAAAGTACAATTTACATTAATTTTCACAACTGTTGACAATTTGCAATTACACGTAAGCATTGACAACATATACATGTAGCTTGGATTTACATTTTACACCCAAAAAATATTAAGTTCTTGTGCATGGGCGTGTTTTGATGATATCGCTTCGCAGCGTCACATTTCTTTCATTTGTGACACGATTGCGGTTTTTTTATTTGAAGTTTGTTGTTCTGTATTAGCAATACAGAACGGGAATACGGTAGGCGGAGCTACTTTCCGTTCTGTATTAGCCCTGTATACTGTCTTGTATTAGCCAACTATTCTGTATCTAAAATACAGCACGGTCTAAATATAAATCTGATTCAATTTATCAAAAGCACGTAGAAATAGTAAATGCTGATTTTTGTCCTATTATAAATTTTGAAGAAATATTTCCTTAGGAATGTAAAATGGAAAAATTTCTCACTTTTAAAAAATTATTCCACACAGAATCTACACGTTATTTCGATCCAAACGAAAAGGAAAATTCGCAATTATGGAAAACATCCTACGTTGGATAAATTCCTGAAAACCTGTTTGCTTTCTCTGCTTTTTTGTCCCCTTCAAAATAGTAAAGCCAATGGGTTCGCGGATGCAGCATACATTACGGGTACGTTACCCCCACCCCCCTTTTTTTCCACTCTTCTCGTGCAAACTCTGAAATCAAGTCCATTTTCCAATTTTTTTTTTTTTTTTTTTAATTTCCTCTTAAATCCTTATCGCTGGCGACTGCCGCACATCACTTTCACTTCGTTTTTTATGTCGCATTTCAATAAGAAAAATAAAAATCCGCAACAACAAAGTCTATCGAAAAACTGTCTGTATCGCCTATATGTGTATCTAGTTTAACTGAGATTTTAAGACCCCTGAAATAAATTAGGATTAATTTTCTACTACAACAAGGTTAAATCGTCCACCTTATCAATTAAGACTGACTTCAAGTCTGTTTCGTCCACCCCGTTGTCAAAACTAATCTGACTAAATCTTACGTTGTCCGTGGAAATATATATACTGCGGATGTATAATCCCCGTCCAGGCCTCATCTACAGAGAGAACAAACGAACTCGGGCGGAAGTTTGGATGCTGCACAGCTATGAAGTGGGCGGTGCTTTTTTTGATTGATCGTGTCACAAATCATTTAGAGAACTCGACAGGTTCTGTATCGTTGATACAAATTCGTGCTACGCACTCGTCCACCCCCAAATTTGTATCAACGATACAGTACCTGTCTCGTTCTCTAAATAATACATAACCCTGTCCTTAAATAAATATATTTCTATAGAACACATGCTACAACTTGGAAAGACAATAATTATTTACTATCAACATATTTTATTCAAGTTTCTAAGTGTTATTTCATTTGGAAAAAAAAAACACGCAAGTTCAATAGTGGAATGACGTAAAGGGTAAACACCGATGTCAAGACTTTGTAACACATTGGAATTTCTGAAAACAAACCTATTCTGTATTTTAAAAAAGGCTCTGTGTACCATGCACAGCTGATTGGATTTAGATATTATTTCAAGATGAAATGTGTTTTCCGTGCCATTATATCAAATAAACATTTCACGAGTGTATGATTGGAATTTAATTATATCGAATGTGTGGTGTCTCTTACTTCATACGTTTTTCACTCAAACGACATTTTACACCCTGTTAGAAAAAGGTCATTATTAAACTATCGTGTGACTGTGTATCCTTTGTTATATTCATCAATGCCAAACTAATGCAAACGGATAAGACCGCGGAACATTAACTGGCAAGATTGGAAATATGCAGCTTATGTCATTTATTTCCATTAGTGACAATCGATCCATTTAATTATAGACAATGAAATTGGCGGGTACAATTCGACACGGACGATATGATATTTTGTCAAACAATCAACATACCAAACTGAAATTTTCAACACTTCTTAAACTTTTGTTGTTTTATGTTCCCTATAAATTTTGTAATGAACGGCTACATAGTTTTAATTTTATCACATCAGTCCACGAACTTTTTGATAACCCCTCGTATAGACAATATGACTGTTTATAGTAGACAAATTGTTCAGTCTTTTGCAAGATCAATAAAATAAAGGCAATTAGACACAACCCGAGAAGAAAAACACGCGATATTTAGCATTTTCATTTGAAAGGGTTCTGTTAACTAAGGCTTGATGTAAAATGTGGAGGATGGAGGCTTCAAAATGGATTTCCAGAAAATGCATGAGGTGGAGTCTCTCGAGTCAACAGATGCAAAAGGTGTATCATCTTTTTAAAGTTTTAGCACAATTGCGTTTCACAGCTGACATCTCAATTTCCAATATTCCGTGAGAACTTGTCCTACCATTGTACTGTAGGAGGCTTGATGTAAAATGTGGAGGACGTACGGAGGCTCCCAAATGGAGTGTCTCGGGGTGCAAGGTGTGGGGGTGCAAGGTGTGGAGTCTTTTGTCAATTTTAATACATTTGCCTATCTTATCTGTCACTCTCCATATTTTACACCATGCCTTAACTCGTCATTTTTGAAAATTTGATGCACATTTAAGAAAATAAAAGCATTTTATCACGAAACCAACTTGAGTAGTCACTTCCTGAATTCCAATATTTGACAAAACTATTATCAAAAATAGGAAGTTTTTGATTTAAAATAAAGATAAATTTGTTTCCGTCTTCCTCCTGGGTGAAAAGATACGCCTCCTTAAGGATACGAAAAGTATGGTACATTTTTTTTTTCACGGTACGCTTATTTTCGGTAGCGACAGTATGAATAAAACGAATGCAAAGTTGGTTCATGTTTTGTTCAATCAAAATCAGTTAATTATAATCTTAGTGCAAATTGACAAGAAGAAATTGGTTAGAATGAATTTTCTGTTACTGATTATTCTACAAACTAAAAGTCCTTTAAAAAATCACGTTTTTGACATTCTATACATAGAGGTCGCCTCATCACGCTAGCTGACATTTACGTGTAGGACTTACCTCAATCCAAGGGAGAAATCATATCAGAATTTTTTTTTTTTTTTTTCTTCAAACGCAGCAGTGAACTGTTGGGAGAAAAAAATTTCATTTATTGTGAAACCGGACAAATCTTGACTTACTTACAATTATTTTACAGTGTATTTTAGCATTGTTTGTGGTTATTTCAGGTAATTTATTCATTTTTCATTATAAATTGGGTTGCCTGACATCATCATATACAAACAAATGTTACGTTGCTATGGATGTAGAGGTGCATCCATCTTCGCAAGCCATGGGTTCCCTTGGCTAATAAAGATGAGCCGGATCAAGGATCCACAAACCTCCGAAACAGTGATACTAAATGATAATGATAAAAAAAATAAATATTGCAAAAAGATTTTTTTTTCGCAAAAAGGTGATACACGTTATATTGTGTACACAGATAAGACAAGCTTATCTTAAATAATCAAATGAAGGCGACTCTATTAAAGAAAACAGAACTCCAAACTTCAAAAATATCATACATAGAGTATTGTTCCTTTCCCACTATACAAAGCACAATGTTACAAAGTTTGCAATCGAATCTTCTCGGACCTTTCAAGGAAACTAGGAAAATACCTGGAATGTACTTGTTAAAATGTTTAAAAAAAACAACCAAAACAAGAAAATGGAGTCATGTCCTTATGCGGGGAGCTAGAGGGTGTCTAGGGGTTAGGAATCCCCCTCCCCCTGGAATTTGCAGAGTTATTAAAAGTATAACTGAAACAAATAAAATAACCCCCCTCCCCCCTACAAAATGGACACCACCGCCACCACCACGAAATAGCTTTTTTACGTTTGGGAATGCTAACCTTTATATGGAATTCCATATACGACAGCCATCTGCTTCCTGCCAACCGCTCACTGTTTACTGGCAACTGCCACTGCTTATAGATGATATTGCCTATTTTGTTATCTTAATAGTTTAATACGTTTAATATAATAATTAATATAATCAATATGTTGAATAAACCATATAATAGCAAGTGATAGTAATATTCTGCCGCCTAAATTTAAAGAGTTTATATATTTCAATGATTTTTCATACTTATATATTTACATTTGCTGTGCTTTTTTACTAAGCCAACTGTGAAATTAATTTGAAAGTCATTTTTGTGTATACTCACGCGTAGGAATATACACGGTGAAACTCGCGCTAAATTGACGTCACAATGAGGCTACAGAGACGTAAATAAAAATGTAACGATATAGGGCAGCAAGATATTCAAATATTGAGTATATTGTTGGTGCTTTTAAACTTGTAAAATGTAAATATAAGGATTGTTTTACAGTTTAGTGTGAATTATTGGTGTGTAAATCACACAGACTTGCACGTAGGGATATTTTTCATGAAGCGCGCTAGCGTAGGCATGAAATATGCCTATGTGACAAGTCTGTGTGATTTTCACGCCAATAACTGACACAAAACTTAAAAACATTCCTGAAATAGATATTTATGTGAATTTTCATCACAAAACATAACTTCACAAATACAGGTACCTTTCCTAGGGTAAAAAGAAACACTAAACGATACTGCTAGATATTTTACCCCAGGCAAAAGTTGTTATTATAATTTTCAGAGATTTTTCTAGAATAAATACATATGCCAACAAATGCTACCCATGTCCCTACTAAAAGTGTGTTCTTTTATCGGATGTGACCCCCCCCCCCCCCCCCCCGCGAATTATTTGCCGGAATTGAATGTTTTGTGTTTTAAGAGAAAATACTCCTTTCTCCGATTTACTCCTTCCTTGCCTTCACAGTTTAAAAATTCTTTAAAAAAATAAATAAAAATAAAACCGCTATTTTTTGTTATTATTATAAGAACTACGCAAGATAATTATCGATTCCCACCTACATTTTACTTCCATTTAATTTAATATAAATGGCAATTTGGCCATTAAAACTTGTTTGAATGCAAAAAAAAGTTCATTAGTATTGGAATGATAATTTAGAAATCCGTGTCAAAGAATTAATTGTTCTTATTTACAACTCCTTTCATTAGGGGGTAGAAAAATTTATCAATTGATATCAGGCTTTAAAAATATCACAGATTTTCAATACTCATGGAAATGGATAAATGTCTCTTTAAGATCTCCGTATGTTTAAAATATGTAAAATCCCACCTATGAGTTTGATATAGTATTTTTTTTTAAATTTGTTATCTTATTTGAAAATGACTTTTTTCCCGTGTTTTAAGTCTGTAAACATATGAACATAAGCCACCTCCCGTAAAACAACAATACCTTTGATATGAATTCATGAAAAAAATCATAATTCTCGTAAGAAGGAATAGTTGTTTGAGAAGGGAGGGGAATAAATTTCCGTTTTTTTTTAATTTCTCTAGTGAAAGACACAAGTTTTACCAAATTAAAGACTTATTTCTCTCTTTTTTTCCCAAATAAGTTATTGAAGATTCGCATAAATAGCCATATAAATATGAAAAATCATTCAAATATGTTAACTTTAATTTTGAAAATTTACTTGGAAGTATTTAACAGAGAACTACTATTTTTCGCCGATCTTTTCTTGCTATCATAGGATTTATAAGATTTATTCAAGCATGATGATTAAAGATATTAAGATAACAAATGAGCAATATCATCTATAAACAGTGGGAGTTGGCAGTAAGCAGTTGGCAGTAAGCAGTGAGCAGTTGGCAGTAAACAGTTGGCTGTCGTATATGGTATTCTATAGGGAAATGAGTTCAATATTATTATTATTATTGGTTTTATTTTGCTTGTTTTGTTTTGTTTTGTTTTTTTTTTTTTTTTTTTTGCTTATCAGGAAATTTCTGGATTGGAAATTTTCTTTTGACTGGGGTGGACCCCCCCCCCCCCCCCGGAAAAAAATCCTTGAGCTGTGCATGTTCCTATTTACATGTAGCCTTGCAATTGTTTACAACTTTTAAATTATGCACAATATTAATGATTCATAATTTGGTAAGTGAAAAGCAAATGACTTGGATGTTGTCACGATTCTATAGAGTCAAGGAGGTAAGGATTGTTCTAATTTGTCAATAACTTTAGAATGATATGAGAAAACATGTTAGATTTTCTCCTCTGCTGAATTTTTTTTTTTTTTTTTTTTTTTTTTGAGTAATTTAAGGTATTTTTCCTGACCAAATGTTCGTTTAAAAGAGCTGTAGCAACCCGGCTTTTCGTCAAAATGTGATACAAGTTGTGAATTTAATTCTTTTATAAAAAAAAAATGAATAAACTTTTTAAATGCATGTTTGAATTTCGCCCGTGTTGCGCAGTGGTTCGAGCTACACCAGGAAAGAAGATTTTCTAAAATGGTAACTTGGATTCACAATATGTATTTTGTAGAAGTGGAAAAGACTGACCTAGATTTTTAAGCCCACACCAAGTTTTTATCATTGATAATATATTGTCAACATGTAAAGGAAATCTACCCAATTAGTAAATGGGTTAATAACCACAAATTTCAGAATCTGATACATAGAATGAAATAGGTATTAATAATATTGTCAAACATGTGAATAATGGTTTTTATGTCTGGATTCAGTAAAATTATTATGCCCACGGATCGAAAATCCCCGGGGGTATATTGTTTTTGTCCTGTCTGTCTGTTTGTCTGTCTGCTGTCAACTTTAGCTAAAAACTATTGCACTGTCAAGGGTAAGGCTATCTTCGCTAGCCAAGGGTTTCTGATACGCTACTCTCCTCATAAGCCCTGGGCATACGGTGTTAAAAAAAGTTGGGATTTTTTTCTCAAGTTGTGATTGGAGTTGATCGACATCGTTCGACCAATCAGAAATTGTTTTGTAAATGACGATATTTGCGTTCGGGATATATCTTGACTCTTTATTATCGGGAATGAAAAACGCAAGTAAACAACGATCCTTAAGATAGCATGCCATTCTATAAATAGCTATATGGTGTCATCCAATATCTTAAGCTACGTGCAAAATATGTGATTAAGAATCTATACTGAAGATGTAGATTTGCATTTTAACATGTTTAAATAACATATTAACATAACTCAATACCTTTTTGTTAAGGAGGGATTCTTCTCATAAGAACACTTATTTCTTATATTTAAAAATCAATGAAATTTTCACAGAATCAAGAAGGCAATATCAATAAGTGATGGTATCAATTAGATTAAATTTGACCGTTTTATATTAGAGGCAAGGTCAGGTCAAGGTCAGTACCTTTTCCCTGGACATTAAGAATAAAAAATTACCGTTGCCAATTATGCTATGCCTACTTCTATTTCAATAAATTAAATGTTTTTCTTTTTGAATAAAGAGATATTACCATATAGGGTCTATAAGATGATATTACCAAATTGACATAAATAATTTAACTAAAATGGATATTGGTTAATCCGAATTTTCTCTATTTTTCTTAAAATTTTAAGATATTTTAGTTATTTTTTATATGCTTCCTATATTTAAATTTTTCTTATTTTCACATATGGTAAAGTTGTCACATAAAGATACAAAATGATATAAAAGCAAAAAGTTTTGACCGTTTACTGAGAGAGAAAAAACACTTCTTACGGATTTTTGGCTCAAATCTCAACTTAAATTGGAAGCTTTTAAAAGCTAACATAATTGTAGTTTATTTGGAAAATCATATTTATTTGATATATTTTAAAACGTTAGTCCCTTACTATTAATTTAACTTACATTTAAAAATGTTCTTCAAGTCTTTGATTGTGTAAAAGTTTTAACTAAATTCATTGTTATAATTATTTTGAGAGGCAGAAAAGAAGATATTTTCATACGCCGCCATTCCGTCGAAAATATAGTCCCTGCTAGATTTCAAACTCTGTTTACCATTTCTATTTAAAGTTGTACAGTTGTGATGAGGAAAGAAAAATATGATCTTTTAAATCTCTTACATCTAAATATATAAAACATATAAGCAAATATACTTTGAATATTTCATCTAGTCAGAAACCTGACAAGAATCCCTTCTTAATTATTCTTTAAAAACATTATGTTTTCAAAACGCTTTTTATTTCTGTCGATGTCGCAATCTGTGCGAACCTGGTAAAATCGTGATCACATGACGAAAACAATCCCGTCTTTTGTCAGCACCGTATGCCAAGGGTTTATGAGGAGAGTAGCGTATCTGAAACCTTTGGCTAGCGAAGATGGGGTAAGGCTTTAATATTTGACATGAGTTGTTATTATGACAAGACCCTTCCTTGGGTACCACCATATATGACCTTTTGACCTTGACCTTGAAGTTTGACCCAGTTTGCAAACTTTTACCTTGGCCATAACTTTTGAACAGTTGGTGCTAGGGCTTTCATGCTTCACATGTGTAATTTTTGTGACAAGACCTTCCTTTGGATACCAACAACTTTGACCCTTTGGCCTTGCCTTGGAGTTTGACCTACTTTTGGAAAACTTTAACCTTTGCGATAACTTTTGAACAGTTGGTGCTAGGGCTTTCATACTTCAAATATGTAGTCCTTGTGACAAGACCTTTCCTCGGATACCAACAGCTTTGCCCCTTTGACCTTTGAGTTTGTCCTACTTTTGGAAAACTTTAACCTTGGCCATAACTTTTGAACGATTGGTGCATCGGCTTTCATATTTCACCTGTGTATTTCTTGGGAGAAGACCTTTCCTTTGGTACCATTAATTTTGACCATTTGACCTTGGCCTTGATGTTTGACATACTTGTGAAAAAAAAACTTTGACCTTTTCCATATCTATTCAATGGTTGCTGCTAGGCCTTTCATATTTCACAGGTTTATTCCTCGAGACAAGACCTTACTTTGGGCATCAACATATTTGATTTGCATTTGAAAAAGTTTAACCCTTGCTATAAGTTGTCATACGGGGGCATCAGTGTTTCACAAACACATCTTGGTTTTTTTTTTTCTCTTTTTAAGAAATAATTTTAATGGGTTTTTTATGTCTTGCTTCTGAGCAAAGGGGAATGAGCCTGAGGAACAAAACGTTACACCTTGGTATTTGTATTCAGACACACTGTATGATGTAAAAGTGTATTCGAAAACAGACTTCGTTTGTTAATGACAAATTAATAAAGCCTTATTACCTGGCATATTTAATTTTTTTAATGCATCATTATATATCTTTGGGACTGATTTCTCTAAAATCTTATTAAGATTGCAGCGACATAAAATGCCATTACAAGTGTATTTAAACCACAAAGCAACATATTTGGTATTTGTCCCCCAGAGGTGTGCAAATTAGTCGATTTTGTGTTAGAGGGAAATGGTGGGTTACATCATTAAACTACCTAGCTGCAATAATGTAGCCCTCTCCGATTTCTTTTTTCTTTTTTTATTTGGGGGGGGGGGGGGGGGGAGAGCTACAACTCCTTAGGATCTCCGTAATGGTGAAAGTGCGGGGGTGATTCACTTCCGCACAGTTTTCGGCTCAAATTATCAGTAAGTGGATATTTTATTAACACATCTTACCTGAACTCATAAAATGTAGTTATGCAAGACATGAATTGATCCAAAAATTTAACAAACAATTCGTATATCGGTTATTTTTCGTGTATGTCAACATCACAACTTGAATTTATCCGCCATGTTTACTGACCTTGATAGATTTTATTTTGAGACAACCAATGAGAATTCGGGATGTAAGGGCGCGGATCTGTTTAGGATTTCCCTTATTTTAAGCATTAATGTCACTGTTTATGAAAAAAAATCACATGGAATGCTTTTATTTATCGATGTTTAGTGATACCAAACGACACAAACATTTATCAACACCGACATTTACTTTATCAAGTGATTCTAAATTTAAAGCGCAAGTCTCAGTGCATCATGCGAGAACTGTCATGGCTGCTGAAGAGAACGACTGGTAAACACGCAGATTTATTTTACTTGGTTTTCGCGTATAAAGGGCTATGATGTTGATAGTAAATAAACATTCTGTCTTATTGGAAGTAAGTTGAATGCAAAAACATTTTATTTTACCTGCAGACGCCCGAATCTAAAAATATCTTTGCACCATTACGGAGAGGAATTGTAGCCCCCTCCTGAGAAAATCAGATTCAAAAAAATCGGAGAGGGCTACATTATTGCAGCTTTACCCCACCCTTTCCTGAAAAAATAAAAACAATAAGCAAGCTTCATAAATAAGGCAAAATCAACCCTGTGCATGTATACTACCAGAAATTATGATTCTGGACACAAAAGTAAAAGGCTGCTAAATCAGAACTTAAATTTGTCCCTACAGAAGGTCACTTCAGCTTCAGTGGGGAGATCTTATCTGCAGATTAGAGACTCGGAAGCATGCCCGCTGTGATAATTATTCAAGCGCATACATGTCCGTAAACAAAACAGCTATAGACGATGCATTTACTTCGATTGTCTGTTTCAGTTTGATACAATTCTCTGTATACTATCATGCATTAAATGTATATCTGATTATTAATCTGATTATTGTTCTTGAACTATCATATTCTCTAAGTATACTGTAGTTATACTTGTTTATGCATCATCATATAACCACCAAAATATCTTCAGTTTATCTCTGCATATTGAAGAAATTACGGATCTAAGCTATTTTAGGAGCGCGTTAACTGTCTTAACACGATATAAGAACTCAATGACATATCGAAAGCGGCATGAGAATTGAAGATAAAATGAATATAACGAAAATAAAATGACAGAACAAATTTGCCTATAAAGCGTTTGTCAGGAATTATAATTTCTTCAATGTAAGTTCAATGAAGAACTATTTTCTTCCATGCAATACCTATTGCTCTTGACGGTTGTTTGTTTGTCAGTTGTTTTTCATATTAATGAATTCATGACCATGAGAAGATGAATAAATCAACTCCCAAAAAGCAATTGCAATTTCTTGGTGTTTTCTGGCAATTTTTCAGAGCTTGATGCGATTGTGCTCAGCACACCTCGGGCGATTCGTCCCTCAAACATGATGAGCGCGAGGGTATTATCCGAGATTTGCCGAATGGATGCTATTGGTATATAAATAGGGATCACGTCATCAAGCTTGAGGCAGAGATTTTCAGAATTGTGTTTGTTTGTTTGTATGTTGTTTAACGTCTCTCTCGAGAATTTCTCACTCATACATGTATGGAGACGCCACCACTTGCCGGTGGAGAGCTGCAAAGTTTGTCCTATGCTCGGCACTTACGGCCATTGAGCAACGAGGGGTCTTTTTTCGTGCCAACACCTACTGCGACACATGACCTCGGTTTATACGGTCTCATCCGAAGGACCGGTCTCCGCGTCCCACAGTAGGATTCGAACCCGCGACGTAAGGATCAACTCCTTACCTCGCGACTCTAGAGCAGACGCTCTAACCACTGCGCCACGCGGGCGACTCAGAATTGTGTATCAGTAACAATATCTGTGCATTATGTGGTATGTTTGGGTTTTCTCGAGATAATTTTAAAAAATCTACGTCAGCGATTTTTTTTTAAGATAATCAGCGCAGCCAGCAAAATACTTTACATTACCGATACATGTAACATGTCTTTATATCGTGCAAATAAGAGGCTGAACCAGAAATTGAAACCTGCCTCACAGTTGCCGAGTGTGGGAAAACTTACAACTGCAAATACTATTATTGATAGTTATCCGTAGCATCATTTAAAGTTTAATTGTTTTCAATGTTTTGAAATTGAAAAACATTATTTATCTTAATAAATATGTGTTCAGAATGTATTTCATCTAATTTCTTGAACATTTTCAAGTAATATTTCTTGTTAACGGCGATAATTTTCCATTGATGATTTTTCTCGCAAAGAAGTGATTAGGTCTAAAGACAAAATGGTCTGGGAAAGTGCACAGGAGAGTTGATAAAATCAACTCCCAAAAATTACTCATGCTGTGTAGCTTGCATTGTTTTTACTTATGTCAAACCAGACTGAATAACGAGCCCGAACAAAAAATGAGAGGATATACTGTGTCACTCCTATAAATGAGTCATTTGTCCAATAGGGGTAGTACTTGTAATAATCTGACAATCAAGAATACATTTTTATATCCGCAATACTCTTAATATATAATGTTTTAATAAAAGTAACGCATATGTTTCTATACTTTATTTTAAATTGAAAATGTATTTCTTAACTTGCATCTACTGGATTCAGTAATTCTATCAGTTTTACTTGAAAAAAAATATATTATTAACAGGTGTCTATTATTATTATTATTTATTCATTTGATGATCAGTCGGATGAGCAGTATTTATGACCATCTTTTTACTGGCTACCTTGATGTGATTGGTAGAATATGTCTGTTGTGAAAATTTACATGAATTAATAAGAAACCCACAGAGCAATTAATCTTTAAAGGTATTCGTATCTTCAAAGAGTACATCTTCTAATCTATCGCCTACTCTCCTCATTCACACAGATTGAATGAAAGCCATTCGCATCACCATTTTCTTTGTACGCCTGAATAGTTTACAACTGTTTTCCTAAACCTCAATCCAACTAGCCAAGGCAAAGGCATTAATTTGCTGATTTAAGTGTAGATCTTCTGCACTTAATTGCCGATATGGTTTCTTTGACAACGTGCCTTATCCATGGATCCATGTGTTTTACTTTATACGTCTGACACTTGAGATTTTACAACCTAAATGGTTTTAAATTCTCAATGCACTTCTTGTGTTATCAAGCATTTTTTTTCAGATAAGAGTAGCATGAAGTGTTTCAACCTTGACATGCAAATAGAAGCCATTTCTTTTTCTCTAGTATATTAAAGCCGTTGATTTTTAATCAGAAAAGCATACACTTATGTTTTGTTTGTTTTGTTTTTTTCCCTAAGGGTAACGTTCAAGATTTATGTTCATTAGAGTTTACACTAAATTCTTTCCACATACGAGGCTTATTAAAACAAGAGGCCTAGGGGCAACATCGCTCACCTGAGCACTGTGGCTATGAAAAAAGCAGAAATCAGTTTAATTTAGTACATGTATGGAAAAGCTTAAATGCATAAGCGGTCCCAACCTACCCCTAAAATGGAAAGGGGGAGGTATGATTTCAACAAAATTGAATGTACACTTACTAAGGATGCTTGCATATTTTTTTAGCCAACCGTGACCTTTTTCCCTACAAGTTTGAACTTTCATTGTGGCCATTCCCTACCCCCAGGGGCTCCTGATTTGAACAAACTTGAATCTACACTATCTGAGGATGCTTCCACATGAATATGATCAATCATGACTTTGCAGTTCTTGAGAAGATTATTTTGTAAGATTTTTCCTATATATTCCTATGTAAAACTCTGATCCCCAACTGTGGTCCCACCCTACGCCCGGGGATCATGATTTGAACAAACTTGAATCTTCACCATCTGAGGATGCTTCAATATAAATTTGACCACTTATAGCATTGCTGTTCTTGAGAAGAAGATTTTCAAAGATTTTTCCTTTATACTCCTATGTTTAAATTTGATCTTCCATTGTGGCTCCATCCTAAATTTTTAGATGGCAAATAGTAATGTAATACATGACTTTGTTAAAAAGAAATCAATACGAGAGACATATAAAGCCAAAAGAGAGAGAAAGAGAGAGAGAGAGACGCCGAAGGACGCCACGAAGCAGCGAGGAGTGAAATGATTTTGTTCTGCACTCGGGATACCTCTAAAAAATTGAAAAGCTGGATGTACAGTGCCTACAGCGCCGCTGGAGGGCCAGGTAAAATATATTTATTTGTTCGGACGAATTAGAAATTCGTTCGGACGAATAAGAAATTTGTTTGGACAAATAAGAAATTCGTTCGGACGAATCAAATAAGAAATTCTTTTGGACAAATTAGGAAATTAGAAATTCTAAATTAGATATTTGTTCGGAAGAATTATTGAAAATAACTTTAGGTGACACTGTGACAATACGCTTTGATTAATAGCACGTGATTTGCACCGAGACTTTTATCCCCATGCAGGCGATGACAAAGAAATTATTTTTAATGATTTGCAAAATAATTTTATTTATGTACAGTACTATTAACAATTACGACCATCAATAATTATTTGGCTGATATGAATTTCTGCACTTCTGTTCTTCTTGATCTTTTTATTTACTTTTCATTCGAATTCAATACCTACATGTACCTATATTGGGCATGTGAATGATTTGTTGAGATACATTACTGGTACATGCAAAATGAAATGACCTTTAATGATTTTTTTTTTTTTTTTTTTTTTTTTTTTTTTTTAATATTCTTGCATGTGTGTTAACATGCATTCTCTGTAAGCATCAAAAAATTTACTATAGGGCTTGGAAACGACATCTCTCCGATTTTGATGAAATTTGCACCACAGGTGCATCTTGGTACAAAACTAGCAAATATGGTGTTAGAAGTTTCACACGTTGCCGTGGAGACGGATCAATTAAATTTGGCCATTTTTGGCCCACTTGACCAAACAAAAACATGAACATTGAGGAAATGTAAATGCATTTTTATCTTTATGTAGTGAACTCAAACATAAATCACTGTATCATAAGAAAACATCAACTTTTAAGGTATACAGGGCATAAAATCGGTTATTCCAGAATTTTTCCCACTCTAAGAAAAAGGTCCTGTAAAATGACATTGTTTCTGAAAATATGAAAAATGGGAAATTTGGTATTTTTTTTAAGAACTTTAAGGTTAAATAAAAAAAAATTGTCTACGGAAATTTTTCAAATCTTATGTGTGATTTTATACTTCAGAATTAGGAGTGTCACCTCATGAAAAAATTGGAGTGGGATCTCAATACTATTTTTAGTAACGTATCTATAAATAGACATATTTCAGAAAAATCTAAAAAATCAAATTTGGGCAGAGTTTTAAGATGCCATTGTTAGGTATTTAGGAAATATACTGTAAAAGTCAATATGTTAATGACAGAAACTGGACACCAATAACTACTATGCATATTATTTGAAGTGAGTTCCGTTTTCTATTTATAGCTTCAAATGCCTTAAAATAGACATGTCTCATAATATGTGTAAAAATGACTATTTTCTATCATTTAGAAGCTCCACTAAAACATAAGTGATAAACATACTGCTCTCACCAATTAAACATACTGCTTTCATCAATTAGAACAAGGGATAATACAATAACGCATACATTATTGAGGATAGGCTCTCATTTCTATAAATAGTTCAAATGTCTAAAATTAGACACATGGGAAATTAAAGACAGAATGTAGATTTTTGCACTATTTCTCACATTAGAGATGAACAATTTGCATACTAACTGTCATTAACTGTAACTGACATAATGTGACTGACAAGTACAGGAGAGCATTAACTGAAATGCAAAATAATAAGCGGAGGTTTCCATTTCTATTTATAGTAACAATTGTTTAAAAATAGACATTCTACAAATTATCAAGAAAATGTAGAATTTTGCACTATTTTCTCACATTTGGGATGGACAATTTGCGGACAAACTGCTATTAACTGTTAATAACATAAGGGGAACAACAAGTACAAGAAAGCATTAACTGAAATGCAGAATAATAAGCGGAGGTTTCCATTTCTATTTATAGTAACAAACGTTTTATAATTATTGAAGAAATGTAGAATTTTGCACTGTTTCTCACAGTAGGGATGGACAATTTGCAGACTAACTGCTATTTACTGTTATTGACATCAGGTGATCGACAAGTACAAGAGAGCATTAACTGAAATGCAGAATAATCAGTGGAGGTTTCACTTTCTATTTATAGCAACACATGTCTAAAAATAGACAAATTGCAAATAATCAAGGGAATATAGATTTTCACACAATAGGGATGGACATTTTGCCTATTAACTATTATTAACTGTTATTGACAAAAGGTGAATGACAAGAACAGGAAAGCATTTACTGAAATGCAGAATAATCAGCGGAGGTTTCGATTTTTATTTATAGCAACATACGTGTATGCCTAAAAAGGCTAATTGTATTCGGCGCGTCGGCGCGCTCGCGCAACAGATTTTGTTTATAAAATAAATTATCGCTTATACAATATTGTTAGCATCGGGCTCGATATCATAAATAATCAAAGTACTGAGAAGTACAGAGAGCCGGGCTCATTTACAGAGAAGTGAACAAGTCCGTTTTACATGAAACATACATTGTAATTACAGATGAATAACAACAAGACACTGGAAGAATATGTAACACAAAAATATATCTATGGCATATAGTATAAATAAAAAAATGTTTAAAAGATAAAATAAAATAAAATGCAGTTTGAATTTACATTGATGCAGCAAGGTCAAACGTTTATACACAGACGGGTCCTCAGCGGGGAGTTTTGCATAAAGGTGTGCATCGGGTCACATGCTCCCCGCATTAGCCTGGTAACACAACCTTTATCTATAGAATGTGAAGCTGGCAGACTTGATGAAATTACCTATCGCATCTTTTAAACAAATAATTTATTGAAGAAAAGGGGAGAAAGTATATTATCAATTTTTTTTTTTTTTTTTTTTTTTTTTTTTTTTTTTTTTAGAGAATTTCTTAGTTAAATTAAATTTGTTTAATTAAGTGTTTGTATTGCTTCAAAGGTGGTTGAGCATACGTACTTTATTCTTACTCATATTTAATTTGGCGGTGAGGAAGCAGTATTTCCGGTTGAACACCGTAACATAAACCGGCTATTGCTCTACGAGCAATGCGCTCGGCTAAAAAGAGAAAGTTTTATAGATGGAATTTTGTTTTTGAAGCTTCAACATCACTTGTTTGCACAGGGTCCGTTCGCCTTATTTATATTGCAGAAATTGAATAATTAACCAATGGATTTTTTAAATAAATTATATGTACATTGGTACATAAATTGCACACGGGAGACAACAGACGAATGCATGTGGTCACACTATACCGGTAATTTATACCTGTACTAATCAAAGACCCAGCAGACCAACAGAAATTAACATCTCAGTCCTTTAATTGAACATAACGCAGATTGTATGATCCCCTAAATTACAGTGACATTATTAAGTATAATTAAATCAATTAAGCATGTAAAGAGCATAAATATCAAATTTGAATTACTTCATTAAGATTACGGTTAATAAAAAAAAATACTGTAGCAACATTTGAAAAAAAACACCAAGTAAAATATTTAATAAAATTAATAATAAATGTTGATATTTACTATATACTGTATATATAATAGGGCGAACGAGATATAGGGCGAACAAGAATAATGGCGAACGGACCCTGCGCGAACGGATTCATGCGAACAGGTAGATAGGGCGAACGAACCTGATACCATTATTTAACCGCCTGTTGTTTCTTTTATTCATATTCTTTTATCCACTAATTAATACACTAGTTTTATCAATTTTCATTGGCATCAATTTTTGTGCAATCAGCGAATGATTCAGTATTTCGTAAACACAGGTCATCATAAACCTTTTTGGTATGCTTCTTACTTTAATGGCCATCAAATTCTATTTTAATTTTCACTCTGCAAAACAAACAAAAAAAAAAAATAAAAAAAAAAAATTAATGTTTAAGGAATGTTGATGGAACCATTGTAGATGTATTTTATATGATTGGATTTGTAATGAGCTTAGTGGTTGAGAAGACTACAATATGGGGAGGCAGGACTTTATGTATCTGTAACTAAAGTTACTCCCCCTGCTCAAATAAAGAACAAGCTAATTTTTAGTAGTAGTAATATTTTAATACGTAACAAGGAATATTTGTCAAACACTGATACCAATGTTTTGCAGCTTATTGCCATGATAATCAAGTCTCTAAAAAGGGGGTTAAACTCTAGAGTCTAGGGTCATTACGTAATACAGGTAAATTTTTATTATACATAAAGAAAATTTATAAAAACCAAAGCACTAAATATTTTTAAATGCTATACATGTATATAGTTAATGTTTGGAGAGAGAGAGAGAGAGAGAGAGAGAGAGAGAGAGAGAGAGAGAGAGAGAGAGAGAGAGAGAGAGAGAGAAATCGAAAGTATAGGCCAACTCAAAAAATTGGGGTATTTCGGATTACTCTAGCACAAATTGTGGTAAGGCATGCATGGATCAAATGGGATCCGGATCCCTGGAAAATTCAAATTTGTTTGAACTGACATAGTAAAATTACTAAAGCTTTGCATTGGACCTCTTCCCCTTGCGATTTGAGCCAACACCTCCTAGGGAAAAATTTCTGGATCCACCCAACAAAAAAATACAATCGGGCTCGGGCTGTCGACTTGAATATAACCGATAATGCTTAAATTATAAAGAAAATCGATGTCATTTGAGTGTTTTAATGCAGGGAGAAAATACTTTTGTGATATCGGGTTGAGATGGACGCGCTGGCGCGCCGACGCGCCGAATACAATTAGCCCCTAAAAATAGACATATTGCAAATGATCAAGGAAATATAGATCTTTGCCCTATTTCTAACATATTGAATGCTCAATTTGCAGACTAACTATTATTAATGTAATGTGACTGACAAGAACAAGAGAGCATTAGCTAAAATGCAAAATAATCTGCGGAGATTATTTCCATTTCTATTTATAACACCAAATACTTAAAAATACATATGTCTCAGCATATGAGAAAAAAAATGAAATTTACCCCCAATTACAACCTTCACAAAAATATTTAAAATAACAGTGCTTTCCAAAATATGCCATCTTCAAGTAAATGTGGTCATACAACATGTCACACATTATTGAGCATGGGCTCTTGTGACGGTACATATCGTCGTTTTGTACATAATGTCGTCGGCGACAATATGTACCTACCCTGACTGCACATATTGTCGTCCATCGGTACATATTGTCGCCGGCGACACTATGTACCGAGACGGGCCTTCTTTTCCTCCTGCATAATGGACGACAAAATGTACAGTCAAGCACCAGCACATATTGTCGTCGGCGACAATATGTACAGTCAAGGTCGGCATATATTGTCGTCGATATGTTGTTTTGAGGAATATTTACTTGAGAAAGGAAAGAGAGTTTGACAAATACACACATACACACGCACGGAGGAGACAGACACCATTACTAGTAACACTGTAGGGAGAAAACTTTTTGGTCAAATAATTGTGTCCAGGGTTGATGTACATCACTATGATATGTCAAGATACCGTAATTCTTGAGATATCTGAAAAATCAGCCTATTCTTTTTTCTTGTAATATGTACTTGGAGATTGAATACATGTATTTCTTTCTGTTCAGTAGTAATGATTATTTAGAAATTATTTTTTGCGCTTATTTTATATACAATCATGTGCCGATATAACTGGTGTTGGGGTTGACATTTTTAGATCAGCTGAACTGGAAGTTCAAGTGAGCTTTTCTGATTACATTTTGTCTGACGGTCCCTCTGTCTGAAAACGTTTCATAATTTCAGCTTCTTCTCAAGAGCTTCCGGGTCAACTTTAAGCAAACTTGCCACAAAGCGTCCGTGGATAAAGAGGATTCAAGTTTGTTCAAATGAAGGGCCATGCCCTCTTTCGAGGGAAGTAGTTAAGAATTAGTGAGCATTTAGTGACATCTTTTGAAAATCTTCTCATGAACCATTGTGTCAGAAAAGTTGAAACTAATGTGAAAGCTTCATTATGAAGTGTAGATAAAGTTTTTTTTTTTCATGTAAGGCTGGATGACTATATTGGTTAATTGATGCAATTTAGAGGGTTTTTTTTTTTTACCACTGCCCATCATTTGTTCCTTTGCCATAGCAAGACCTTTATCAACGTTATTGAATTCTTTTTCCTACTTTTTTTCAGATCACGTCCCTTGGGGGAAGGGTTTGGTAACAATAGGTGATCAAAGTTTTTCATATCATATCTAGAAAAAGAATCTGTCTAAGAGGTACTGGGTCAGAAGAGATGATACTTACTGTAAGTGTACTTAAAAAAGCGGGCTTCGTATTTTAGCGGCTTTGGCGAGGACACCGATGCGCTAATTCATGAATATCGCTAAGAAATCATTTATAAATACAATACACGATACTGACATGTGTAGCGCTAATTCATGATTACGCCAACAACTCCATTCCCAGTGATTGCGCTAAATTTTGAATACGCCAATTTATGTACACGTACAGTATGTGAAAGCTTCGTTACATAGCGTAAGTTCAATTTTGAGGTGCTGGCACGAAAATGATCCCTCACTGCTCAAAGACCCTAAGTGCCAAGTACAGGTCTAAATTTGCAGCCCTCCACTGGCAAGTGGTGACGTCTACATACGAATGAAAAATTCTCGAGATGGACATTATAACATCAAACAAACAAACAAAATCAAGTTTTACATAAGAATATATACAGAAAATCTTTAAAATCTTCTCAAAAACCAGACAGATGTAGCACTTGCGCACACACCCCGGCCCGATGGTTTGATATTTTTGTGCTTTGGTTAATTCTGTTTGTTTAACTTGTATATGCCCTCAATTTAGTCCACAGGTAAAATTTTATAATTAAATAATTTACTTAACATATACAATAACACACCTTTACATACAAATGACTTTTTAAATATTTTGCTTGTCAAAAAAATTCTGCACCACCCGTGCCCCCCCCCCCCATCCCTTTCCGTTCTGAAATTCCTGGAAGCATTCTCAGGTAGTGAAGGTTCAAGTCAAATCATGACCCCCTGGCCTAGGGTGGGGCCACAATGGGCGATCAAAGTTTTGCATAGGAATATATGGGAAAATTCTTCAAAAAAATATTTTCTCAAGAAAAGCAAAGCAATGATTAATCATATTAATATGGATTGATTGATTCATGTATTATTATTGTTTAACGCCGAGTCAACAATATTTCAGCCATATGTCGGCGATCAAATTAAGTGTATATGACCATTTTTGAAGTTTTCGGTTACTCAGGCCATATTTACATAGAGCATTGCCGTGCATAGCCTTGCGGCATGTTCTGATGGACGACAATATGTGCAGTGAGGGTTGGTACATATTGTCGCCGGCGACAATATGAACAGGGCGACAAAATGTACCGTCACAACACGCTGCATGAAATAGCGTACGAGACACGTCAGTGTGATTAACACAAAAATTATAATCACAAAACTACCAAAAAACAACAAAACAAATCTTTAAGCAACAATTTCTGTGGGGCGACAATATGTACAGTGAGGGTGAGGCACATAATGTCGCCAGCGACAATATGTACATGTTTAACTTTTCAGCAGGCGACAGTATGTGCCGATGGACGACAATATGTGCAGTAAGGGTAGGTACATATTGTCGCCGACGACAATATGTACAAAACGACAATATGTACCGTCACAGCTCTCCATTTTTTATTACAGTAACAATAAACTAAAAATATATAATGTATATGTAATGTATATATAGGAACTCTCATGGTTTGTGCTTGAATATGATTTTTATCCAACTAGTTGTGTGGGTTTTTTTTTACTCCCGAGCCTTGGCGATGGGATAAAAATACTCACAACGAGTTGGAAAAAATTCATATCCGACCACAAATCATGGGAGATTCTTTTTATCCTATGTTCTATGAATCACAATCAATGTTTTACACTGTTTTATATAGGAATGTACTTCATTTTACTTCTCCACTCTCACGCTAAAACCCATTGTGACATCACAACTGTGGGATATCAAAAAAAAAAAAAAAAAAAAAAAAAAAAAAAAAAAAAAGAGTGATATCCACGGGAAAAAGGGTAAACATGTGTTAGATCACCTATTTTTCGTGGGGTAGTTTTTTCGTGGTTTGAAGAAAAAAATAGTTGGTAAAGAGAATTTCCTTTGTGAATGAAGAAAAGTTTGGTTGTTATATATTTGAATTTTACATTTCGTGGAGGACATATATTTGTGGGTCTCTCTATGCCATAAAACACCCCCAAAATTTAATGATTTTACAGTATCTAAAATAATTTAGAAAATGTAGGTTATTGCACTATTTCAAACATAAAATGTGGAAAATTTGCAGATTTTCTGTCATAACCATATTGTGACTTACAAGAACTAGTCAATGTTAATTGAAATGCAGAATTACCAGTACTAGTAGAGGTTTCCATTTCTATTTATAGCAATAAACATAGCAATAAACATTAACAAAAACATACCCCTCAGCATATAAGGAACCAGAAGTCTCTGACGAGACTGTAGCTCTACTGGTATTTATTTCACAAAGGAAGAGAAAAGTAGCTAGCACTTGGACTTAGTCTCTTTAGTCTCTTTTTGTGTCAAAATTGCAGTTGGTCAAAAACTGTAATAGGAGTAGCCTTTGAAAGAATTGACCGAAATTTCTTCTTTTTTTTTGTTGTTGGTTACCATGACAACACTGTTATCTAAAGCTAAAATCTGATGTACAGGATTATGTGTCTTAGTGCAGTCTTCTTGGAATCGGATCAAAGCTGTAGAAGAAGCTTCCTGATAGAATTTTTAATGTTAGTCACCATAGCAACGTCATTCATCAAAACCAAAAACTGATAAGCAGAGTGATGTATCTCAGTGTAGTCTACTTGTATATGATTTAATTTTGGTTTTTACTCGTCATTTGATTAGATAAAAAAATTAGTTTATACCATATAACCTGTGTTGCCTAGGTCACACTGACTTAAGTCAAAAACGTATCGATTCGCTTGATGTTACATTTTAATTATGTACAAATTAAAGGAGAAATTGTTATTTTTTCACACTTAGTGCCCGTCGAAATATGGCTGAAATAATGTCGCCTCGGCATTAAACAGTAATCAATCAATTAATTACACTTGGTGATGGAAAATTAAATAATAAGGAATGAATTTAATAGCTACCCAGTACTAAAAGTAAGTCCCAATAAAGCTAAAAATGACAATTTTACACCAATTAGAAAATTCGTAGAATTTTTTTTTTTTTTTTTTTTTACAGTTCTACCAATCTCCACTATATTTCACACATTATTGAGAATGGGTTCTCCATTCTTTTTATAGAAACATGTCTAAAATAGACATATTGTGATTTTTTGAAAGATGAACATGCTCAGTATTTTAGACATTGTGGATGGAAAATCTGCAGACTGTCATAAACATCATTTGGCTTACAATTATAAGTCACAGTTAATTGAAATAATTCAATAAACAAAAATAATTTACAAACTTTTACCAATATCTTTAAAAAAAATTCAGTATGGAATTTTTCAATTTGAATGACAATTGGATCATTGGTATCGCAACATTGCGTCATCGCACCATTGCCCCAACAGTTGAAGCTAAATAGTGCGATAGTAATCTACATGGCCCCATCTGTATTCGATAAATATCCGATCTCTTAGTGTGTTGCTTATTTTTCCGATGTAAAATTCCTTACATCCAGGATATGTTTATGGAATCCGGATAGGGCTATGAAGTCCACTATTGCGTCATTGCACCATAAAGGTTTGGGTCAATAGTGCGATGACCAATAATGCAATGACCATGAATCAATGACAATAATGCGATAGCACGACAATATGGTAACGATGATGTGATGGCACAGTGAAGCGATAAGGCGATGACGCGACTGTGATAGCGAAGATGCAATGGTGCAATAAAGATGAAGAGCTACTTACTATCGCTTCATTGTTTTATCACACCATCGTCATTGCATTATCATTGCTACATCGCGTCATCGTTATTGCATCGTGGCATTATCGTGTCATCAACCTAGCAGTGCAATAGTGAGCTACAGTGAGGAATTTATTATCATGTAGCTTTGTAAGAAGCACCACATGAAACATAAAATTATTCGCTTTTTTGTATGATTGAAATACATGGTAAAAGTGTGGAGCGGGGGTTTTATCGCTAATTCGTATTCTTATAATTTGATGTTTTGTAGTCCTTTCTTGATATATTATGTACTCGTGAAAAATTATCTACAGTATCAACAGTATCAAGCTCTTGATCAAATGAAATATGTTTTTTTTTTATTTATAAGAGTGCTCAACTTTTATATTGTGTGTTAGTATTGCCAATGAAATAATTATTAGAGCACTATGCACTTTTATCAAATTTTTGTGAGCTTCAACATGATAGAAAATATAGACATTTGTCCTTCATGCATATATTTCCATTGTATCATTTTTAGTGTTTGGTGGCAAAATTAACAAGAGGTCCAAGGGCCTTGAATCGCTCTTCTGATAAACTGTACAACCTATCACTTCTATTTGAAGCCATAGTGCGATAAGTATCCTGTATATTTAGATAAAGTCTTGAAATTCCAAAGGTACGTCATCATGACCTACATTTTAGATGAAACACTCTGAGAACCCAAGATGATTCTAAGCCAATTAGTACTTGAAATATTTAATTTTAGTCATATAAATTGAAAAGTAGGTCACGATGACTTACTTTTCAGTTGACTTACTCCGAGGACCCAAGATGCATCAACGGACAAAGTTTGATGATTCTAAGCCAATTAGTAACTGAAATATTTAATTAAAGCCATAAATTTTCAAAAGTAGGTCATGGTGACTTACTTTTCAGTCCACCTACACCGAAGACCCAAGATGCATCAACTGAAGTTTGATGATGCTAAGCCAATTAGTACCCGAAATATTTAATTATAGTGATATAAATTGAAAAGTAGGTCATAGTGACCTACGTTTCAGCTGACGTTTTTTTGAGGACCCAAGATTCATCAAATTACAAAGTTTTATGATCATAGGCCTTAAAATGTCCAAATTATGCCTCTAAAACGCTTTGAAATCGAATGCCTGCAAAGTTCAAAAAGTAGGTCACTGTGACCTATTTTTTCATAAATAGGTTTTATGGCCCAAGATGCATCATCTTACAAGATTTAATGATTCTAAACCTCTCAGTATTCGAATTAATGACCTTAATTGTTTTAAAATAGATTAGCCATGAAATTCAAAAAGTAGGTGAACGTGACGTATTTTTAGTCGACGTACTCCGAGGACCCAAGATACATCAACTGACAAAGTTTGATGATCATAGGCCTTAAATTGTTCAAAATATGCCTCTAAATCATTTTAAAAAAGAATGGCCGCAAAATTTAAAAAGTAGGTCACCGTGACCTACTTTTGAGTCAACCTGATATGAGGTCCTTAGATGCATCAACTGGCAGGATTTGATGATCCTAGTCCTTATAGTAAGCAAAATATCAACATTCTAATAAAAGGTAATTTTTGGTCAACTTTGAAGTGACCTTGAGACCACGCCCTTTGCCCCAGGGTGATTCCCCGTGCAAATTTTTATAAACAACATATCCTCATCCTTTTGTGTAAGTTTGATGATAATCTGCCCAGTGGTTCTTGAGAAGAAGATTTTTTAACAACCAGAACTTTTGTTTCTATTTTCCTAATTACCTCTCCTTGTTTAAGGGTCACAACCCTAGTTTTAGTAAAAATGGGAGCCGTTGGGCCAAGGATACCCTGTGACAAATTTGACAATAATTGGCCAAGGGGTTCTTGAGTTATGGCCCATATTCTATCAAGTTTACGCACACCGCACAAATGGCCATAGCATTAGCTCTTTGAGCCTTTGGCTCAGAAAAGCTAAAAATGGAAACCTCCGCCGATTATTCTACTTTTCAGTTAATACTGTGTTTTTCTTGTCGAATACATAACCTTTATAACACTAAGTCTGCAGATTTTCCATCCCTCATGTAAGAAATAGTGCAAAATTCTACATTTCCTCTATGATTTGCAATATGTCTTTTTTAAAACATTTGTTACTATAAATAGAAATGGAAACCTCCACTGAATGTACTGCATTTCAGTTAATGCTGTCTTGCTCTTGTCAGTCGCCTTATGTCAACAACAGTAAATAACAGTTAGTCTGCAAATTGTCCATCCCTAATGTGAGAAACAGTGCAAAATGTTATATTTCTTTAATAATTTGCAGTATGTCTATTTTTAAAAATTTGTTACTATAAATAGAAATGGAAACCTCCGCTTATTATTCTGCATTTCAGTTAATGCTTTCTTGTACTTGTTGTTCCCCTCATGTTATTAACAGTTAATAGCAGTTTGTCTGCAAATTGTTCATCTCTAATGTGAGAAATAGTGCAAAAATCCACATTTCTTCATTAATTTCCCATGTGTCTAATTTTAGACATTTGTACTATTTATAGAAATGAGAGCCTATCCTCAATAATGTGTGAGTTATTGTATTATCCCTTGTATTATCCCTTGTTCTAATTGATGAAAGATTGGTGAGAGCAGTATGTTTATCACTTACGTTTTAGAGGAGCTTCTAAATGATAGAAAATAGTCATTTTTACACATATTCTGAGACATGTCTATTTTAAGGCATTTGAAGCTATAAATAGAAAACGGAACTGTCATTAACATACTGACTTTTACAGTATATTTCCTAAATACCTAACAATGGCATCTTAAACTCTGCCCAAATTTGATTTTTTAGATTTGAATTTACATTTCCTCAATTTCCATGTTTTTATTTGGTCAAAAGGGCCAAAAATGGCCAAATTCAATTGATCCGTCTCCATGGCAACCGGGTGCACGTGTGAAACTTCTAACATCATATTTGCTAGTTTTGTGCCAAGATGCACACCTGTGGTGCAAATTTCATCAAAATCGGAGAGATGTCGTTTCCAAGATTTTTTGGTGCTTACAGAGAATGCATGTTAAGATAATAAAAAAAGTGTTTGTATTGATCATCATATTAAACTCTCTAAGAAAAAATATTGCGGGAAAGCCGTGAATACAGGCAAAAGGTTAACGTCTTTATTCACATCATTATAAAAAAAAACGTATTCTAATTATAAGCTACATGTAGCCAATAGCATTACAGAACATAATTAGAGTCGTTACATTCCCCCCCCCCTCCCTTATGGAAGATGTAGTCGGACAAAATATTATTGAATTTTTAAATTTCTAATTTAATCAGCATTTCTAAATTTTATACGTTCACAATACCAGTTTGAAGTTTGATAGGCCAATGACTCACTAGCTCGGAGGACATTCTGAAGCCCATTCAACGACACCGATTATGAAGAAATAAAGTCTGAATGAATTAACCGAGTACCTCCCCCCCCCCCCCTTCCACAAAAAAAAAAAAAATAAAAAAATAAAAAAATAAAAAATAAAAATAAAATAATTTCCTTAATCATTGCAAAGCTTAATTTGCATTAAATCATAGTGTATTTCTACTTTTGAAGCGTTTTCAATTTCATTTATAACTATATTTTTTCGATAATCCCTTACTGTATTATTGAAAAGTAATGACCATTTTTTTTCTTTTAAATTAAATGTTTTGAAAGGCGAAGGCCAAATTTGGTTATTATTTACAAACCTTACTGTATATTTTAGGTCTGATAATACATATTCATACACTTTTATGAAATATAAAATAATCTAAATAATTAATTATTATTCAGGTTTTTACATATTTAAGAAATACTCAACACACTATTATTCATTCATCACACTTTAATCACGTGTGGGAAAACCAGTATGGAAACAAAATATCAAATTTTGTACTAGTGATACCCTCTGAAACTTTTAAACCCTTGGGACAGGGGCCTCGAGCGGACCCTTTAGATTAATGAACCCTCGGAATATTGTACCTTCTGAATGGCAAACTTTTATTAGACCTAATATATATATTATATAGCATTAGCATTTCCGAATAACCGGAATCAACTTATCCGACTTCAATATCACGTGTCTTGTTACAGCATATGTACATGTATGTCATTGGTACAAACAGCCAAGTATGAATTATTTTGAAATATATATATATATATATATATATATATATATATATATATATATATATATATATATATATATATATATATATATATATATATATATATATATATATATATATATATATATATATATATATATATATATATATATATATATATATATATATATATATATATACAGACCCTGAAACGTGCTACTACCCCACACGCACGCTGCACGAACGGTACACGCTCGCTACACGGTTTGCACGAAACGCTGCACGGTTTACACGAAACGCTTTGCACGAAAGGCTGCACGGTTTACACGAAAGCCTGCACGAAACGCTTTGTACACGTTTCTCACACGCTTTGTACACGATTCTCGCACGTTTTGGCCTCGATCTGGATTTTCTATTCGGAATCTCTCGGACTTTATTTAAATTAAGTAAATTACGGATTAATCAAAGATTAGTTAAGAATTGCAATCATTCAGATTAAGTTAGGATTAGAACTCGCTACACCAGTACTATATTAACATATAAAAATACACGGTGCTAAGTTGTATTTGATATTATAGTTGTCATTGATCATGAGTATGTGACGCGCCCGGTGAAATGCCTATCATCGTCTATGTACAAAACTTTTTCACTAGACTCTAAATTACGCACTGAAAAAAAAATAATTATATTTGTAATTCATAATCTTTTACAGCATTCAATGTTTTTACAATTATAGTTTGATATTAACAAATCGTTTTATTACTGACAAATAAACCCAGTTATTGATTTGAAAAAAAAAATAATAAAAAAAAATAATAAAAAAAAACATATTGATTAAATTGTGTATGATTTCTGTAAACGGATTGATTTTCTTTCCTTTTCTTTCTTTTTTTTTTTTATTATTGAATGATTTATTCACTTTTTTTGATTTAGTACATGTAAATAAATACTTTAATTTGATTGAATTAGGTTTTGTTTATAATTTGCAAAGGTAATATGTACAGTAAATTAAATATGAACATTGTGCAGGATGGGGGGGGGGTAGATTACCGAGATCTTTCTTCTGTTCATGGCTAAATATAACTGGTACTTGTTTCAGTAAGTATACCATTGGGAAAAAATTATTATAGAAACAAATGCCCGTTCTAAGAAAAAAAGGATATCCATATCTCCAGCGGGACCAGATACATGTAATTCATTATCAGCACTTTAATTAGAATGGTAAATATAACGCTTCATAGCAGAATCAGACTTTGACTTATCATTTAAATTTAATATGGTAGAGAAGCCGGGAGAAAAGGTATTGTAATGCTTTAGTTCTCCATTTTGAGGCATTGTGTTTATCAATTAAAAACAATATACCCACCACCTTGTAAAATCCTTGATTTCAAATCCCGTCAAGACAAAAAAAAAAAAAAGTAATCAATAGTCGCGGCTCTTAACAATACATTCAATACACATGAATACATGTCCAGTGTCCTAAAAACTAAAAAATATGCTTTAAAACTGCTTGATTAATAAAACAACTAATATGTAATTACTCCGGATTTTTTTCTTTATATTTTATTATTCTCGAATACACTGGCAAATTAATTCACTGTTTACAGAGAATTGGATAAATTTAAGAAATAAAATCCACGGGTATTTATTTTTACCAATTAAATACTAATAAAATTATAAAACTTCACGAATTAAAAATCAATCGTTATTGTCGGGTGTCATCAAAGCCATGATTGACAAGAGATATACATGTAGCAGAACAAATTTTCAGTTCTCGGCACGCGAAGCCCGTGATCGTTGTTGTAAATGACCTTGATCACAGTCGTAAGAAGAGTGTCGGAAGTGTAAAGAAGATTCCAATACATTTTTAAGGGGTGCATCAGGCGGACCCAAAAAAAACCACAATATTTTCTTTAAAATGAAAATTATCTATAAAAAAATGTTAATAACAAAAACTCAAAGTTTTTGTTTACATTTGAACCCCCCCCCCCCCCTCTCCCCGGAAATATTTAAGTATTTGCCGATGCATGTGAATTATGATTCATTTATAAGACAATTATTAATCAACCAATTTTATGCATAAAAAGACTATAAATGACTCATCGTTTAAAAATTATTTGTATCACAATCTTGTAATATAAGAAAATTATGTTCATTTATAAAGAAAAAAAATAATTGTGCTCCCCGACCTAGAATTCCCATACTTCACATTTATAGCAACGTACTAAACTTAGTATTTTATATTTCACGACTGCCTTATCTATTTATTATTTTGCATTAATCACCCAAATGTTTTTGTAATATCTATATATTGTACCACTGTAAAATGGTCCGGCAATGAATGATAAGGACAAGACCGGATTATTAATGATTTTTTAAGAACAATGTTCAGTATTGCTCCCTTTAAAAAATGTATTGAATCAAATACCTTAAAATTGATGTGCGTATAATTAATTACTTTGAACATATTTTCTTCCCTTCTTTATTTAAATAAAAAAGAAAGAAAATCAAACAAATATGTAATACATTACCGTGTAATTTTATTTTGTTGTTTCCGTAGTTTTTTCTCTCTTAAAATACCACCGGTATAATATATTCGAATAATATCAGTTACAAACAACACAGAATGACATGTTGATCCATCAATAGCCATATCTAAAATAAAATGAGTTCCGAATGAATCCTACACGTTTCTCACACGATTCTTGCACGAAAGTCGCACGTTTCTCACACGCTTCTCGCACGCTCGCTACACGGTTTGCACGAAACACTTTGGAGCTTACACGAAACGCTGCACGGTTTACACGAAACGCTACACGGTTTGCATGAAACGCTGCACGGTTTACACGAAACGCTACACGGTTTGCATGAAACGAAAAGCGCACGAAAGTCACACGCTTTTTTGGGGTAGTAGCACGTTTCAGGGTCTGTATATATATATATATATATATATATATATATATATATATATATATATATATATATATATATATATATATATATATATATATTGATTTAACCCTCCCTGTAATATATATCAGGGGATGAATCCTGCTTAATCAGTAGGTACATATAAATCTCTCAAGATAATCTGTGGAAATATAATTTGTCCGAACAAATAACTAATTCTTCTGAACAAATAACTAATTCGTCTGAATAAAGAACTAATTCGTCCGAACAAATATCTTATTTGTCCAAACGAATTTCTAATTTTCCCGAACAAATTCACTAATTCGTCCGAACAATTTTTTTTTGGCCCTCCAGCGATGCCGTAATAAATTGACAAGTTTTAAGAGAAGTGAAAAGCGTGACCTCCTTTAAATGTTTGCTTAATGCGTCTGACAGCAATTTCACACATAAAAGTATTATGTACACCGTATCAAAACTGGGTCGTTTACAAGGTTTAATATCAGGGTTTTGATAACCAAAAAAAAAAAAGCTATTGAGGTCACTGGTAAAGAAATAGAACGAAATACGATCTTATTTTTGAAGGATTTAATGTTAAAATGTAATACCCTTCTTCATGCATTTTCAAAAGTAGTTTCTTATAAATAAACTGATATATACTGTACAGTTTTTCAATAAAAGTCCCTTTAATATAGATTATTATGTTAAGATTAATAGATGTATTATAGATTTCAACTTTATCTTAATGAGATATTCTTTTTTTTTAGATCTAAAAAAAAGATTAATAACTTTCATTCTCGAAAGATGTTGTTTAGTTCTTATACATATGTCTGTGGAAAATGCATTCCATTGAATTCTTTTTTTACGACAGTGTATTGAATATTCTATTATTAATTTACTAAAGTAAGATGCATATGGCATCCTCTTAATCCTTCCAATTTTCTGTCTGTTCAAAGTGTAACCAGTTAAAAAAATATTAACCGTCTCTGAAGCTATAAGGATGTGACGCTCTTCTTGAACAGTTTTTTGATGCTTTTAGACTTTCAAGGAGGATTTTGATGGTAGTTGTAACAATAGCATCGAGTTAAATGTTTGTAACAGATCAAAGAACTATATTGAAAATGAATTATAAAGATTTCACAAATAAATTACGTGTAATTTAAGAGCCGATTGGATTATTTTAAAAGGAAATAATTTTTTAATTGTTTATAATATTGCTTTATTAAAGCCAAAAATGTAATTATTGGATGTACGATTTATACTGAATTCATGTTCAACACTATAGATCATACGAAACATGCTATAAAAATTATATATCTTGTTTGACGGACTAGTTTTTTCTACATTATATTTCAAGAAGAAGAATTCAATTTTCGAGAAAAAGTGACGTGGTGCCATACAGTGGTCATCATGGTGCCATATAAAAATTTATGTAATGTGTCTGATTTGTCAAATTCTAACTAGTACTAAAATGTCATATTTTCATATACATAAATCAAAGGTTGACAACGTATTGAGTGCCTTTAGAGATAAATATGGGTGATTCTTTTTCATATTGCAAGATTAGCCAAAGGATAGCATTAAAACATATAAATTTCATCTCCTTTTGATACTGTAGAAAATAACTATTTCTTTGAAGTAAATTCAGATATAAAAGAGAAATAACCGACTAATATTTTTACCCCGAACACAAAGTTGGTCTTTTTATCGATCGCCCAGCCAATGTCATGATATCTCAGATGTTTCACCCAAATCTTATGGCACGCCGATTGCTTCAAAATTATTTTCTGCACGACCTAAAACAAAAATTACACGAGTAAGTAAAAACTTACACAAAGTGAGGAAAATATACACGAACCTATTGAAATTTACACAAACTATAGAAAAACTGCACAATCAACAAAATATTTACACGATATAGTGAGGAAATTGCACAAACGTAAAAACGAAAACTGCACGAGTGAGAATACAACATCGACATAATATGCTACGCATTCTCATTGCGCACATTTCATTAATATTCATTAGAGAACAGTTCAATGTGGTTTGGATGCTTGAAACATACTATAAAATTTTTACAAAAGGAGGAGTAACGTGTTGGTAATCTTTTTAAATAAGATTCTTTTAAAATTCCGCTAGACTCTCGAGAATATATGTACAACGTATATTATACATGTAGATAAAATGACAGGCACACAGTCTTAAACTTGTAATATATGAACAACCCCGAATAAAAAAAAAATCTTCACAGATACTTGTATAGATAACGTAAAAAAGGGGGATGCATATTACCAGTTGTGTGTTTAATTGTTGGATTTTTTAAAGTATGTCATTCCTCTATATAGCAATTTCTTTTGAAAGTTTAAGACAATGACATTTAGGCCTTAATAAAGATAAATAAAAACATGTGATATAATACAGGAGAGTTAACAACAAATCAAACTCTTCTCCTCCACCACCTACTGTGTGTACTTTTGGTAATAATCAAGGATGTGCATGCGTGACCTTTTCATACAGAGATCCTTCCCTGCTGGTTCTGGAACGAAAGACACATGAACGCTAATCGATTTATAGCTATTTGACACACCAATAATACCTTTTGATTAAAGATTATATTACTAGCAATTCATAATTTTTTTTTTGAAGCAATGTTGCGATCATCTGGGTTGTGGAATTTGACCGAAAACTTTTTGGAAGTCAACAGTAAAGAAAATCGAGCAAATATTAATTGTGCAACTTAAATTTTAATATTGAAACGCATATCTCATTTTTTGGTATATGTTTGTAACAAAGTACATGTAGTGCATGTAGTCTTAACGTTTGAGCAACGTGTGGTGATTTCATAAAAACTCCACGAAAATGTAGAAAAAATATACAGTCGTTTTACTTATGTAAATTAAAGTTTAATTTACGTTGTTTTTAATTTATCGGCGGTAATCTATTTTGAATAGTTAAAATGCATATAAAGGTGTTTAGAAAATTTAAAATTATAAAATACAGGCAAATTGTATCGTTTTTGAAAGCGGGGGAGGGGGGGCAGATTTTTTTTTTGACAACCTAAATGAAAAAAAAAAAAAACAAAACAAGTATTTTCGAAACACATTATAATACCAAATTTCTTTGATTTAAACTATCCTACAACAAAGGGAGGGGGGCAACCAGCTTTTAAGTGGAAATTTACAATAGAAGTAGGTTATGTTTGGAAAAAAAAAGTGGGGGGAGGGCAGACCCCTCCTGATGCTACGTGACTGAAATATTTTCTAAGAATTTAAGGGTACATAAAATAGTCTATCGAAATCAGGATTGCAAATCAACTGAACTGTAACGATATTGTAAGACCAAATTCAAGAAGACATACAAGATGAACTTAATTAGCTGGGACTTGGCTACACATGCACATTTATTTTCAATGCAGATTTTGACAATAATAAACACACGGTAATAAAACAAAGATTTCTTGAGGTTTATATTCATCATATGTTTTCTTATATTTATTCGTAGTCATGCTCGAAGTAAAACAAGATCTGGTTGATGCCATTGATACACATGTACAATATTGCTGTAAAGCAAACTTTTTAATTATTTGTACATGTATACGTACAAAATACATATTGCATAGATTAGGCTTTTTAACTCATAATCTGATTTTTCAAAAAGGTTAGATATGCACATGAATAGTCTTTTAAAAAGTGAATCTTGTATCAAATATGTTCCTTGAATGTTATTGAAGATTATTTTCATTTTATAATTATACAGTCATGTTCTTTTTATAATGACTATAGATTTGGTAGGTAAAAAAGTGTTAGCCTATTACAAAAACTTAGTGTTCGGAAAATAATTAAAATTTTATGCATACGAATTCGAAATGTAAAGAGAAATTGTTGTCTTGGAAAATATTTGTCAAACCTCGAGCTCCATAAAGAACATGATTTATTTGCATTATTTAAGAGTGATACAATACATTCTTTGTTCTTTCTATTTATTATAATATCCATTCCCATTTTCTTATTTGTAACATTGTACATAGGTGTATTAAGTAATTCACTATGTTTTAAAATTTCTGATGTGTCATTAAGGTCCAACGATTTGAAACTTTAATAAATATATAGATTCAGATGTTGCTACTCTATCAATCCACGAACCAGATCCGCCACTGATGGTATGTTTTTCCGGTGCCAGGATCATTTGAGTAGAGTTTTGTTATTTCATTTGGACAAATTTTAAGTAACAAAACACAAAACCGCATGTACTAAAGCACATAGAGTATATATATTTTCCCTTTATCTGGTCCTCTTTATTAAAAGTGAAAACATTTATCAAGTAATCGCCATTACGAATGAGGGTAACGCTTACCCTTAGGAATGTCTTGTTTTTAATTGAGTAGTTTATGACTGAAAATATGTGATATCATGGAAGGAATTCATAACAGTGTAGGCTACAGATGTCCAACCAAAATTGATATTCTCATATTTTATATGTAAAGATACATGTATAATTAGAAAAAAAATATTTTTTATGTTTGACTTTAAAAACATACTGTGTATATCTAAGGTCAGGTAATTCCCACTTTTTAATCTTTTTGAAAATAAAAAATATATCCAGCCAATTGAATAATTTCCTATTCCTAAATGAAAAAAATCTGCCCAAATGAATTCATAATTAGTACAAATGAGAAGTACCAAAATGAATTCCAACATTTAATGATTATAATCAGCAATAAATCAGCCATCATTTTCGTGAAGAATCCACGTTATTAATTGTTTTATTACGCATGTGTTAATTTTATTTTATACAAGTACTTTCCGTTAAAGTTGTATCTATATGTTAGATAATTTTAAAAGACCATAGAGCGTATTACTTTTAGTTCGGAGTCGAGAGCATCATATGCAATGGTACTTTTTTCCCCGCATTATAACACAAACATGCAATTCCTTTCTTGTCACAATTTATGTCCGACATCATATAATACCTCCATATTTTGGCTAGGATCTCGGTCAATATAAGAAAAATAAAATATCTCCGAACAACTTTTAAATTTTTTCACACAGTTCACAAGAAAACATTTCATTCCTTCGATTGGCATTAGCTAGAAATCGGATCGAGTTTTAGCAAAGAAATAAAGAAACAAACAAACATGCATATCATCGTCAACGCCTTTTTCTCTCGTTACACCCAGCATTCATGAAGAGATAAAGAGTACAGAAAACCAAGAACACAATGAATATTCTATATGCATAATAATGATATGCGCAGCTGTATGCGCAGTAAAATTGTTTGTGTAATTTTTAGTTTCCTCTGCTCGTGCAGTTTTTGATTTTACGTTTGTGCATTTTATACCCCTTAATCGTGTAAAAAATTTCGGATTCGTGTATTTTTCGTTATGTTTGTGTTAAAATCTTTCAAACTATGTGCAATTTTTACCGATACGTGCATTTTTATTTTACTCGTGTATATTTTTCATCAAGCTCGTGTATAAAATCGTGATCGTTGTGCAGAAAATAATTTTGAAGCAATCGGCGTGCCATAAAATCTCCCAAGTTTCCTTCGGTCTCCTATACGTGACTCTACCTCAACAGTCGCTAGAGTATTCATGATTAGTCACTCATGATCAAAGAATGCCCAAAGAGAGCAGAAAGATCGTCAAAGGATCTGTTGGATCTCCCAATGATTTCTCAGGGGTTTTTCATAGAACTCAAAATGATTTGATCGCTTAAAGGTCTCTCAATAGTCTCTTTAGCCTCTTTTCTCCTATGATTGCTCTTGATCTCTCGACAATCTCTAAACGAAAGATTGCTAAGCAGCCACTCAGCAAACTCTCAAAGGTCGTAATAGAAAGAAATGAAACCACAAATTCATTGGGGGATACCATAATGTGATCCTTTAACGCCTCGATCTTTCAGTGATCGCCCAACTAGCGCTTTTCATGTTTAATGGCATTTACGCAGTAATACTTTGAATCTTTCAAAGATCGCGGAAACATAGGAATTTGCCACTCATGGTCACCAATTTTGACGAAAATTTGGCCTTTACTAGTATTACAACTTGACACATATGTCAAATAAAGTGTGGTTGCTATGTGTCTTGGTTGCCATGGTTCAGCCTGAAAATTTTGAAAAGTTGAGATTTTCAGCTACTTTGAATCTTTTTCAAGCCTTTATGAAGACTAAGAAAAACAATCAAACTATTCTCACAAAAACATGAAACCTTATTACCACTGACTGTATACTGTAAAGAAACTATTTAGAATGCAATTCTAAGTAAGTAATAACCATGGGTTTATTTGGAATACATTTTAAATACAGAAAATTGCTAGAAAATGCTCAATATTCACTGTTAATAGGTGTAACATGATCAAACTGGATCACCAACTCAAGAAAAACATTAAAAACATTTGAACTTAAGCAAATAGCTATAGATATTGGCAATATTTTTCTAAAAATAATCTCCATGGTTGCCATAGTACATGTAACACATTGCAACCTACAAAATTTGTTTGTACGTTTTGGCTAATGCTACCCTTTCGAAAATTTTTCACTCACATAGAGACGACAGCATAAACAGGTGAAGGGCTTCAAATTCAAACGTTTACTCAGCACTTAGGGCCATTAGAGAAATACCGACATCTTACGAACGAACGTAACTCGCCCTAACTTCCCGTATCTTGGTAGTTTTCCCGGAACCAGTTATTGCATCTAGTTTAAAATAATTAAATCGGAAAAATTAAGTATATGTGTATAGTAGAACGGACAGTATTTTAATCACTTTTATCAATAAATGATAACATCTCCTGTCTAATTTTCTGTAATCACTTACAATGTAATTAAACGCGGACAAATAGAAGAAAATACACCAAAATATCTATGACGGGTTAGGAAAAACATTTGTCATGCGTCAGTGGTTATACGTATGTAATGGATATATGCCGAATACTGTTCTACATGTAAAATTATCAGACTGTTTGAGGCCCGTTAGGGCCGAAAACAGTCTGATAACTTTACATATAGAATTCTATTCGGCATATATCTTACTTTAAACATTGCTATTTAAATGTCCAAAAGTTACTTGGAGGAGTCCGATAATTACACAATAGGAGTTCATGCATCAACAGTTTTCTACCTGAAACCATCTAATAAGTAGACAAAAGAAAAGAGAATTTTTTTTTCTTTAGATAGTAAAATCAGTGAGTAAACTCTTTTGTTTCATTCATTCAATGGCAGTCGTTTGGCTTAGCAGGAATTATGGACAGTGGTCAGGTGATGAAGGATTTTTTGTATGAATCGGAATATTTTTTTTTATTAAGTGCATTTGACATTGATACAGATACAGTGTTGGATGATATCTTCAAAATACATTTAAGTAAAAATGCGGATTTTTATCTAAAATTTTGATTGGATGATATAATGAAAATCTTGGGTTTTAGAAGTGTGGTCATTAGCGAACAAACCTCGTTAAACGAAGAGATTCGCAGACCGGTTCTTTATCAGAAATGGGTTTAAATTGGCTTATTCCCAGTGCTGTATCGAACACGCTTTGCAAAAAACCGAATGGAAAGTGTTTCTTTCGAGGAAGGTTAAAACTCCAGTTTCTTCTTGGGTTGCTATTTTTAACAATTTAATTTCCTCGCGTTCCCTTTCCCTGAATTTTTTCACCCTAACTTTTTTTTTTTTTTTTTTTTTTTGGTTTCTGGACAAATTAAACCTTGATCTCACTCTAGTTGTTGTTTTTTAACTACTGTCCGATTTTGTTATCACTGCCGTCCGCATTTTGCAATCTCAAGTTGTAAAGAACAAGGTACAGTTTCAATCCAAATCTTTTTTGAAATTCCATGCAGTAAGAACGTACAACTCGTTTTTTTTTCTTATATGGCCTCTTAACTGCTTGATTTAATTTGATGTCATAGACTTGAGCATTTTCACGTATTTTCTTAGAAAGTTGCAGAAGACATTATTTTTCAGTGGAATTTTCATTCAGATATTATAGAAAATATGCATCGCCCACAGATATTTTAACAAATGTTATTTTCAAATATATTTTTTACACAACACATGCGAAAATTTTAGTGGGCACTGTTTTAAAGGGAAATTACCCCTGAAATGAGTCATTTTGAGTAATTTCTGTTTAAAACTTACAAATGTAGTAAGTTAAGGACGTTATATTTCCAGAATCGCACTCCTTTATGCCATATTCTTTCATGATTCATCACAAATTATATACTCAATTCATATTTAAACCAATTTCATAACTTTTTTGAAAACATTATATTTTAAGGACGCAATAAAGTCCAAAATGTACCTTCTTCTTTGTTTTATTTTTTTTTTCTTTTTACATTGTGTATCTTTTAATCATTTTTATGCATTGAACATTAAGGAAAACATTTTTTTTTAAATGATTTTTTTCGTGGTTATATGCGTCAGTATGTAAATAATTTGTTGGATGCTGTACGATTTAAATAAGCCACATGTAAAGTAAATTGTGACATAGAATTAATAATTGACTTAGATTGATAAAAACATATTATGTCTCATTCTCATTTCGGTAGTTTCAGACAATCAGAGTCCTGTATGTTCATGGGAAAGCCGGCAAAAAATTCCCGCTGCCAAGCGCCTTTCAGTTGCCCAGCCAGCACCACGAAACGGAGAAAAGGTCTTCTTTACTGATGATTTTCTGCATCCACAGAACCTTTAGCACTGGAAAACTCTGCTCAAGTATTAGGGGAGAATATACCTAGTGCTTCAGAATATTCCACTTTAGCTATAACTGTTTCAAGTGCAAGTACTTCCATCATTAATGCAACTGTCAGTTTTGAGCCTTTTAATCATACTGACACAGCAAGTAACGAAGTTGTTAGTATATATGCTAGCTTGGGGACAAATATTTCAGAATCAGTCAAACAAAAAAAAATTGTAAAGGAAGAATACATTGATTGAAATTGGTCTCGATGGATGGTAAACAAACGCTTACAGTCTCTAATAAATAGTAATTGAAGCAAACGGGTTCCAATAAAAAAAAAATGTGCGGCAGTGGACATATGCATTTTTGATTTTCTCTTCAATATATGTCACTGTACATCCTACAAAAAATTGGCTTGCTGAACTATACCGGCACTGTTCGACTAGGTGCAACATGTAGCAGATGTGCAGGTATAGGGTGGAAATTTTATTAGGGGCAATTTCGAAAGCGTATTGCAAAAATCCTAGTGCTTCATGGGGAATCGTTGACCAGGAACTTTGGCTAATGTTCATTGTACCATCCTTAACCAATCCTGTCCATAAACCTTTCTCAATTGCAAGGACATCAACAAAGATGGGGTTTGTTTAAAACAGCAGTGCCATTATTTGAATAAGAGTTTGAGTTGTAGTGGCCTCATCTATCATTTATGTGTTTAGGGTCTTCTAACAATCAACATGCTTCTAGACATTTTTCAGGTCACAGATGATATCCGCACAGGAGCCAGGATCCTTTCTCAAGAAAACCCAAACCGCTCAGAGCACGATTCCCCTGAGTACCACAATTTACAGGGAATTCGGATTAAGGTTGTGGTGCTTTCTTTAGGAATCATTGGTTGTTTTTCACGTGGGCCACCGAATGTAGTGGCACTTAAGTGATTAGGGATATCAAATCTCTTGATCTTGTTCCAATTGTCTGAGCAATTCATGCTTGAGGAAGTCATTTATTCAACAAGAAAATATTTTTCCAATCTGACTATGAGGACTTGGAAAGAATTTTAACATAAATATCTTCATGTCCAAGCGAGTTGTGTGTTTAATTCGTCATTTGTTACTTCAATCCATGTTAAACAATATATAGTTTAGGGCTTATTATATTTGAGGCGTTCATAATAAAGTTGCTTATACATTATCTCATTGTCATTTTCAGCGTTTTCGGTCACTTGCACCTCAGGTGAACGTGGAGCCAAATGAGTACTAGATATCTTTCTAGCCATCATCTTTGGACTGGATTTGACAGATTGCAAGTAAGTCAGTATTCACCTGGACCGAATACAAGACTTGCTTACCAAACAGGTTTAATTGAATTTGATCGTTTCAGGACAACTTGTGGGTTACCTCTGCTTTGGCCTCCTTCTGAACATCAGTTATAGAATTTATAAAGCAAGTTGTTCATTAAAGGATTTGTCAACTGCATCTGTAAGGAACTATCTGTCAGGTATGCGCTTTGAATGTAAAGTTGATGATACAGTACAACGCACTGTAGATTTTAGACTGCTCGTTAAACCAAAATTATTGGAAAAGGTATTGAATATACTTCATATCGTTTGTAGATCATCCTATGACACTTCATTATTTTCAGCAGTTTTTTCATGCTCATTTTTTGGCCTATTTAGGGTTGGTATGCTGGTGTTAGATAGTGGGAAAACTAGCAGTTCTCATGCCATAGATACCACAAGCAACCAATTCTCTCGGGGCAATTTAGATGTAAAAATTTATTTTGCTCATTCTAACTATGACTAATTTGGTAGAGGGGTTGTACTGGTTCTACCTGCATCCCTTAATTAGAGGCCCTCTCTTCTGTCATTTTGGTCACCATCAATACGTTATCACTTTAATGCTATAATAAGTGTTTGTCATGCATTGGAGATAGACATTAAAAAATATTTATATCGCATTTCCTTAGGATAAATGTTGGGGATCAACGGTATATAATAGATATTTAAGAATACTAACTTACAATTTGATTCATTGTTACTTTTAACTGGTTGTGATACTGTTAGTACACTAAACGAGCATGGCTTAATATAATTGCTGATTCAAGTCTGCACACTTTTCAAGCTAAAATGATATTCAGTCCATGTTTTCTTTATATATATTTTAGAAGGTGTAAGAATATAGATTGTTGGTTCAGCAGTAAAATGGCATGCTTGTGGTCATGCAAGAAAAAAATGGATGGTCCAATCTTGGGTTATCCACATTGCAAGCTACAATTTGGTGGCAGGGAAAAGGCGGTATGAAAAGGCGACATCTCCTCCCCAAAATACAATTGATGTCAAGTTGTGAAGATCCCCCACAACTTCTTTTCTGCATTGCAGTGGCAATGACATGGCTCAAATTTCAACATCCGTTTGCGTCATAGCATAAATAATTCTTAATACTACTCTCGGCACTGTCAACAAATACCAAAATCATTTGGTCTCAAATAGTGCCTAGATTAAATTAATAAAGCAAAGGTTTGAGTCAAAAGATATGCTGCTACGACATTTTGGCACATCAGGGGGATATGTTTGGTACTCAGAGATCACTTCAGATGATCACAACTTATTTAAGAAAAAGGATGGGGTGCACTTGTCAGAGCAAGGTATCGGATCTTTATTGAAACTTTATTGAAAATTTCGTTATGTCAGGTGTGGGAGTTTTTCCTGTTAAATAAAAGAAATGGCCATGGGACACTATTTAGCTGACTAGATAATGTAAATCAAACATGGATTCTTTGCCGAAGTTACCGTAATTACTCATTTTAATCGCTCATTTTTCAGTACATTACTACATTATGTATAATTTATGTGCTTTAAGTTGGGGTGTAATTTTACTAATTCGCGTTTATTAGCTACCACCGTTGTGGCGGAACTTAAATAGGGTCATATTTAGTGAACATCTGTAACCAGGGCTCATTAAAACTTTATATAATTATTTTCAATATGTGTGACTCTCATATTTCCAATTGGCTCATTTGTTTCAGACTGCATGAAACATTCGAAATGTATTATTTGCCAGTATATTGTTTAATATCTTCACTTGTATATTTGCCTATTTCAAAATCTTGTCTATATATGCCTATTTGTTGTGTATTTTCCTTTACATGCATTTGCCATCTGATTTGTCAAAATCGCCGAACGTACTTGGGTCAGTAACCTTGGATACAATTCTAACCAGTAAATAATTGTAATTACTGATTACCAAAAAAAAAAAAATGTAGCGCTGCTATGACCATTATTCGCCATTAACGATTAAAAGTATAGATCTGAGTGGATTTCCCTAATTTAATTGAACGTGCGCGTGTACAGTAAGCGATTAGGAGAATTCAGATAAAATTCCGTGTAAAAGGAGCAATAAATAGAAAAAAAAAATATCTAGAAATGGGCAAGGAGAAAAATTATATGAATTCATCTTCTTAACTGACCTTTGAGTGAGCGTTGGTAGGCATTTCGTTGAAATTTAATATTTTACGTATTATAAAAATGCATTTTGCTTTGGCAGAGTTCAAATGAAGAAAAAATAGAACATTATACATGTATATCTCCTTGTGAGAAGGCAATGAATGTTTGTTCATGTTTTTGTTTCTCTATTCCTTTTTTTCCCCTTTTATTGTTTATCTTTTTAAGATCTAGTTATATCCTAGCTATTTTACTTTATTACTATATTCATTTGGTAAGAGATTAAAATAATATTGTCAGATCAAGAAGCTTGATATACGCTGGATTAATTACTTTTAGTAATTGATTAATACAAACCAAACTTAGCGTTGTCTTTTTTTTCTTTCTTTTTTAATGACATTGTTCTGTGGTTTTCTAAGGGACATTCATCCTTTCAATATTGAAAACCACCTTAATTTAAATGGCACTCTATTACAATTCAATTTTATGAATGCCATATCATTATAATTTCTTCTGACATATAGAACAACATAATAATGTAAATATAAATTCTTGAAATATTTTAAATTAAAAATTTTTGAATATCAAAAAATTATTTCCAAACAAAAAAAAAAAAATATCTGATGACCCTGAAATATCAAATATTCATAAGCTAAGATTTTCCAAAATCCAAAGAAAAAAATACATCTTATCTAATACTTTATTGGTATTCTTAAGCTCTAATACCTTAATCTAAAATATCTCTGCTTGACATATAACATACAGAACTAATATTAACAAATTTAATGAAACAGAACAGAAATAATCTCAAAACAACAAACAACTTTGCAAGCTTACCAATAAAGTAAAATGTTTAAATACATAAATTGAATAAATAATGAATTAATAAATAAGTTATTAAATTGTTTATTAACTTCTACATTGCTGGGAACTAATTTTGAAATGACATTGATTCTTTTTTTTTTTTCTTTTTTTTTTCTTTTTTTTTTTTTTCTTTTTTTTTTTGAAATCCTTTGCCTTGAAATTTGATTGATTGATTGATTGTTTGCTGTTTTACGCCCCATTCGAGAATTTTTCACTCATATAGAGACGTCACCATATACCGATGAAGGGCTTCAAATTTTGACCTTTACTCGGCACTCAGGGCCATTGAGCAGTGAGGGATCTTTATCGTGCCAACGCTTGCCGTGACACGGGGCCTCGGTTTTTAAGGTCTCATCCGAAGGACCCGCAGGTTTCACTTCAAAGTGCCGAGCGCATGGCGAAGGAACAGTTACTACCCATTATTTATCGACTTAGGTCAGTCGCTGCCGAGATTCGAACTCATGACTTCCTGATCACGGAGAACGCTCTACCGACTGTGCTACCCTGAACGGTCCATTGGATTTGAATTCTTCCTTAGAATTCCTTTGCTTGCTGATTTAATGTTTGTTATATTCATCTTGACATCAAAGAGAGACTATCAAAGGCAAGAGCAGCATATAACAACCTTCATACTGTTTGGAGATGAAACCATACAAAAGTTGCATTCTACCTATCCTTTTGTATGGATCAGAGTGTTGGAGAATGACAGAGAGCGACCTAAGCAAGCTGTCGACATTCCATACAAAGTCCCTTAGAAGGATCTTAAGAATATTTTGGCCTTATACCATTTCAAATCAGGACCTTCTCAACAGGTGCCAGCAAGAGGACATGTCCACAATCATCATCAGAAGACGCAGGAACTGGCTTGGCCATACATGTATTTAGAAGTAACTCGAGCAGCATCATAAAGTCAACTCTCTTCTGGACACCAGAGGAAAACGGAAGAGAGGAAGGTCCAAAGTCACTTGGCGGCGGACAGGGGAAGCTGAACTTAAAGAACAAAAGAGAAGCTGGGGCACACTCCTAAAGCTAACTAGTGATAGACAAGAATGGAGAACCCTCGTTACTGCCATATACACCAAAGGCGTCAAGGGCAGTAAGTAAGTAAGTAATACTCATCCTGACGCTACTCTTTCTATTTGTTTTTTTTTTTTTTTTTTACTAAAATTTTTTTTATTGATTTTCTGATACTAGAAGGTTACTGCTGATTTCAAGTAAGTCAATTCAAGTGATGGTTATTCTCTCCTTTGATTACGAATGCTGATACTGGTATTATAAAATGCTGATCATGATGCTAGCTGTATGCTATTGCTAATGTGTGTATCAAAATTAGTTCTGGCAATGTATAGAGAACAAAAAATAAATATGTGTTTAGTACAGTCTCAACGACCACTAGAAATCCGACCATATTAAAGTGGAGTGTAAAATGTTAAACCAATGTTAACATGTGAAACATTGGCATAAACACAAATTTCAGGTAGATTTTTTTTTCTTCATTTCCTTCAAATCAAAACAGCACTCTAAAATATTTAAGGAAATCTCCGTTTTCCTGATAAATACTGAGTTTGCCGGTCCTGAAAGAAAGATCCCTTGATACATGATATTAAAATGATATTGCGTTTATTTTACTTCTCACATAATTTCAGCAATATTTGAATTGACATCATAAGTGTTTTGTAATATCAAGCATTTCCTTGGTGTCAAATACTCGTGGTTTTGGGAAAATAATGGTTCATGTATAAGCTATTTTATCATGGTTGATGAAGTGTAAACATTGTCTTGATTTCAGATTTAATGTATCAAGGAAGACCTTAGTCTCTTCCTACCATGAAATCAACATCCCCCTTCTCTCCTTGAAATTATTATGATTTCACAGTAATGGTGACATTTTGTTTATCTGTTTCATATACACAACTTTCAACAGTTGCACACTTACTGGTCTATTCGCAGAAATCTACGACCCTGAAAATTTTAATTAAGTAATAATTACCTAGAATTTGCTTTGTTTATATCTTTCAGAATTGAACCCATCTATCACTTATGGGAAACTTTGAACCTTTTATAACAACATGAGGTACATGAAGCCGATAAGTGTTTAATAATGAGAACAAATGCCTGTATGATACTATTAAACCTTGACACTATATCTAAAATACCTTTAGATCAATTAATTCGTATCAAATTTTAATTGTAGATATTTTATTCACACCATATTAGGAATTCAACAGATACATGAAGATGTGATGTTTTTAAAAAATGAAATTATTTTAAGATTTTTAAATCATGATTTAAAAAAGGAAAGAAAAAACAGAGTACAAAATACTGTATTTGTATTCTAAACACCCATTTTTAAACAGCCTATTATGTTTGTATGCATTTTCACTAGAATACATATTAATCTTTTTATAACCAACGAAAAACAACAACAACAAAATTACAAACACTATTTTCATGTTTTTTTTTTTTTTTTTTTTTTTTTTTTTTGTTTTTTTTTTGTCAATATTACATCGGGTGAGAAATTTAGTTTAGAAAAAGAGTAATAAATTTACAAGAAAAAAAAACACATCCAAATTCAAACAGTCAGTTTCACATTTAATCATATCAATTCAAAAAAAAATGCTAACATTCAGCATTTACGTTTACTTAGATCATAAAAAGAAATACGTCCTTCTTAGGGACCTCATTAAAACCATAAAGGAAATCAACTCACATTTAATGGGTTGTGCATTATCACAGATCCAGACAAGTGTTAAAATGTAAAATATAAAATCAAGATAAACGATGAAAAGAGATTTTTTTTAGATCAAGGCTACATAATAAAATTTAAAAAATTAAAAAAACACAACTGTTCTTGTGTGCATTTGTAGAAAACATTTGTGAAAACTGAACATACTGATATTGTGCAAATTACAGTTAATTCTCATTTTGAGTAACATTCATGGTGTCAATTATCATAACCTCGTCAATTTGTTGGTAAATTGTTTCGCTTGTGGAACAGACATTACTTTCAGAATCTTGAAATTCCTTATCTCTTTTCACACTGATCCTTTGGGATATGAAGTAAACATTGTATATTAGAATCCCAATCAATACCGACATGAAGGTTGTCCCAGTTATCACAACAATCAGTGTCCAAGAAGTTTTTGTTGTAGGAGCCTTCATGCTATCATTCCCTCCTCCTCTTCCAGTTTCTGAGACTTTCCGTATGGTTGTTAATGGTTGGGAAAATATATCGTTATAGAATTCATTGATTTCAATTTAGAAAAATAAATTCTACTGGAATGTAATAACAAAGACTAGGAGTAATAATATTGTCATTCATTATCTAATTTATGTTAATGTGAATTAATGCATGCTAATTACTACATATTTGCTATTTTGTCTGACAAAGAATAAATCCATCATCCAAACATTATTGAATCATAACAAGTACAGTAAAGACAACCATCAAGTATGTCCAATTACATGTATTACTAGGGGCCAGAGCTATATCCTCAGCACAGTGGTTTTCTGCAAGATTATAGGGAACAGGCCACTTATAATCTACATCAGAACTTCATCTTCCAGTCTTTAGAAAAAAAAAATAATTCGACATCCCCATGCTGTTGAATCGCAAGTGAGCTTCTTTTTCACTGTAGATAGCTTGTTTGGGTTATATTTAATAGGAGCTGGAGCAGACTTTCAGGTATGTAACTTGATCGATTATATTCGGTGGTATTCACATATTTCTTTGCGTTTTTATTTATATTTAAATTTTTATTGTTAATATTAGAAATCACTATCAACTTTGTTAAATGTAAGTCTTTCAAGATTAAGTGTGTTGATTACTCGATATTTACAACTGAATCTAAACTTCGCCAAAAAAAGTGTCCCTTAGATGTGTCAATCTTTCGCGGCTGTCTGTGTCTAGCGTCTGTTTGCAGGAATATAGAAATTAATGTTTTCTAAATCTTTTAAATTGCATTTTTATTTATATTAACATTTTTATTGTTAATATGAGAATACATTGTCTAGTTTATTTGGCAGGCGTTGAACATTAACGGCAATGAAACATGGGTTAATGTATGATTAAAGGTCTTCAGCTATCGTCAATGTCCTGGCATACCCAACAAACTAGACAGTGACTCCTTAATTATTCTGGGGATGTCGCAACACTTACAAAGGATGACTGCACTTAAGGACATGCGAAATTTGGAACAAAATAAACTTTCAAAACTAGCATTTTTCTTTTTATTGCAAGAATGGTCAACATCCTATCTAAAACTTTATGTAATTACGTTTAATAAAAGTGTGTATTTACGAAGTTGTAATCTGTTTTCAAAGGCAGGGGTCATCACAAATTCTTGAATCTCCGTTCGATAATGAGGACGCCCACTTTGTTACTGACTGTATACATAGTCAGCGCATGTTTGTCTATTGTTTTACGTTTAACAGTAGCTGTATATTTGCATAAATAATACTGTGTCAAAAGGAGAATAAAAGACTAACATGCGCTCATGGTTAAAAGAGAAAATAATGCTTCTTCCTACATTCGCTCTCTGTGCTGTAACCAAGGATTGTGACATGTTGAATATTATAATTCACCACGTGATTTCTTACCTCAGGTAACTTTGTGAATACTAAATTCCGTTACGTGACTTGTAAGGTAGCATGTTTTGTGCTAACTAGGACATTGTGTTCGAGCACGTTAAGTCATCTGGCATTGATATAAAAATCTGCTTTAATTACATTGACGTGCTTATATTGTTAATTTCGTTTGAAACCTTTGTCAGAAGTGTATTTGTGCCATACAATATGGAGAGGGAGATTGGAAAGAGTGACCACGTTCTTTTTTCCAAACATGTCATTATTATTTATCAAGTCTAACTTTAGACCCATTCTTGCAATGTTAGCTCCACCTCTTATGCATATGTAATGTTCAATCAAGGACAGGTAAGTGTAAATTCACTATATCTGGAAAGCAGTAAGGACAAAAAACATTTAATCATTTTATTTTATCACAGTCTAAAATCATTTTAAGATTTAAATTTGGTTCCAAATTGACGGGATTCTTTCATAAACATACAAAAGTGAGATAGGGTTTAGATATAAAAACAAAAGAAGCAACCGAAAAAGACACAAAAACAGGCGTTAAGTGCAGTCATCCTTTTATGCAGTGAGAATACATTATGACAGCATACAGCTTTAGTGAAACGTTGTAAAGTTAAGGTAAACTATTTTACTTAGTCGCCAAAAAATTCTAGCGATCTTGCTTTGATTTTACACAAAAGAGCTTGGTCTCTATTTTAATTTGGAAACAAAACAAAAAAAATTCTCAGGTGTTAAACGCAAAAATGAATTGATATTGGTACTTTTACCCCAGTTACATCTTTCACATTGAAAAATAGACGAACAATTGATCTGATTGCGCATGAATGTATGAAGTCAAATACGGAACTTATGACTTGGTTTGTTTAAAAGGAAAGATGGAACAAATCATAATATTAACATGAAAATGCGATTTATAGTTGAACAGAATTTTGGCAAATATTACACTTTTGATAAACTTTTTGTTGCATTATCCATAAATAAATTGATTATTTCAACCCTGAAGGTTATCAATGAAAGGAAATTTGGTAGAAGGTCCAAAATATTTAATCTTAGTGTTATCCTTCAGAATCACAGGGTCATTCTGGTTGATTTAGAGCATACCGTGTGCGGGAAGACATTTCCTGATGTCTCTCTAACGCAAAGGATAACAACTGTGTTGTATCCCTTCAGATGACAATGAAATAACGCTAGAGGGCAAGCAGGATGACAACTATGCCTTTTCCCTTTAGATGAAAGAAAAGTGATGTGTCGTAAGAGAGCTAAGTCTTATTTATTTCAGCATTTTTTTCAAGTTCTGTGTGAGATATTGAAGTGAAAATCAGACAGACTTTTCACGTAGGCATATTTACCATGAAGAGTGCTAACTTATATGCGGGGTCGGTAGAAAACAATACATTTTGATGGTGATGTCAAGGATGTTTGTTGACAAACTTTGACAGTGTGGAATGGAGCAATGAGAAGCAGGAGAGCACAAGATGTTTAATTGATTTTTTCGACTCAAAGCAATTTAGATTCTTCAGGATAATAAAACAATAATGGACTGTTTGAAAGGGAGACATCACTAATCAGACGAAAGTGCTCTCGGACGATTACCCTACTCAGTCCTGATAATTGATGATACCTGCGTTCCAAACAGCCCATAATTGTACAATGTAAAAAAAAGTTTATAAATTGAGAAAAAGCTTGCTTGCTTAGAAAACTATACATATATACTGTGAAATTCAAAATTTGATTGCATGTGAATTTTCACTCCTTCACGCGAAGTTTTTCTTCTCATTCAACTACGGCCAGAATGGGACTGATAGTATTTTTTGTCCGTGGTTTGCAACTATGGAATGTTGTCCGCTTCCTCGTTATCAATAAATTATGTTCGAGAATAATACTTTTAATATCTCTTACCCATTGTTGTTTCAACTTCGACATCGGCTGGATCGTTGGTTGTATTTTGTAAGGATATTGTAGGAAAATCTGTAATATATTTTTGGTGAACACAAAAATTCATGTATGTTAATCTAGAAAGCAATAGTGTAATAAAAATTGAAAATTGCATTGCATTAATATTTTTTTCTTTTATGATCGGTTAGACAGACATCAACTTTCAACAACCTGGTTGAGAGAAAGAGAGAGAGAGAGAGAGATTCGGTAACTTACTCAGAGGTATGCGTATTTTTACACTGACAGAGGGTTTAGTTGTGTTTTCTAAGGCCAAAGTTGTAAATAAAAAGGAAGGCAAAATCATTTTCCAAAAGAACATTGTATATTGAATATTGATTATATAAAATCAGGAACACATTGATTGTGTTTGTAGAAAAATGTTTGTATTAAAATCGGAATAACTCAGCATTTTTTTCCGAAATTATGTCACTTTCTTGCGAAATAAAACCTACAGAAAATGCCCCTTGATCTGAACTTAATGGAAAGTACACCCCTTTCTACCCCACACTCTCTTTACACCTACATATTTTTATCACGCAAAAATGAACCGTAGCATGATAACAATACAATTCGACAAAACTGTGTAAAACTGCCGATTACAGTAAAAGTTTGGTAACGGATCGAATAAATCTCTGCTAATAATAAACGAATAAATTCAGCAACGCACCACAAAAAAAAAAAATGATTATGATCACTATTTGAAAATAACTATACTTCTTGTACAAAAATGAATGTTTTTTCCTTGAAAACACATGTCTGGAGGAGTGAAACGCTCAAGGAAGAATGAAATTATCATAAATAATTTTTTTTATCATTTTACATGCATTAATCCTAGTTTTAAAGTCTTTACTTCATTGACAGTCTACACGATCAATTGTTGGATACCGATCCTAATGTATTTTCACAGTATTTAAATATCAGTTGGGGGGGGGGGTAGCTAAATTTCATACAGTTTCAAAATATAGTATCAAGAGTTCATAAACAATCTTAAACTTTACATGTCATTATCAACACGACACATCTCAAAATTCAAAAGACATAATTTAAAATTAAACTGTCTGAGAGTATTTTTTTTTTTTTGCAAAAAAGGTTTAAGGTCAAGTGGATTACAACGCTGATATTTTTTTCATAATGTTTTATGACAGTCAGTGCTCATGCTAAGTAGCAAAGACTTACCTCAAAAATGAACCATATATTTGCATTATTATCTATTTTGTAAAGTAGGTCAAGGGTAAAGGCCAAGGATCAAGAGGCCAGTAACCATGGCAATTCACAAAAGCCATTATGTACAAAATATCAAATCAATTTCTCTTACATGTGCAGTTCTTGGAATACACAGTGTGTCAGAAGGACAGACAGAGAGACAGCTAGAAAGACGCCGGGTAAAGTGATTCCTAATCAAAGTTTAAAGTTACCACAATAGCAAACCAAAATTTTCAAGGTTATCACTATACAAATAATGTCATTGAGATCAAATCATTTGATGAGTAAAAGTCTCAAAGTAAACGGTAACGTTTTACAAGTTATTCAAATTGTTTTCATTACAAAATTAAGTGAGTATTTTTTGTTCTGCGATAATAGTGATTTATGTAAGGAATGAGTTCGATTCAGTGTTTAGAGTTATAATCTTATACACAAAGATGTAAGGTACATTTGAATGAAAACTATGGTGAATTAAAATTTTCATATTGACCAGCTTTGCTAAGTTATTGTTATGAAAAATCGAAATGTCAAATTTTGCTAGGAAAAATAGATGGGGAAAAGTCAAATAAAGAAAAAAAAAATGGATTTTACTAGTCAGGACAAAGATACATGTATGAATACACTTCTTCAGTTAACAATTCACTGTTTTATTTATTTATTTATTTTTCTAAGCCCAAAAATAAAATTATAAACGGCACCTCTTACTTTGTAGTCTTTTACATCCTCCTGTTATAAAATCGCAAAACTTGCTGCATTCTCTAGGACACAAGGATTGACATCCATTCCCATAAAGTCCTTCAGGACAGGACAATGAGCAGTTTATTCCAAAGTATCCAAATGGGCATACTAAGAATATATATATATATATGAATTAATTAATTAATATTTTATTTTTTATGGATAGGAAAAAAGAGAAACACTAGAAAAAAAACACACATGTATAATTGCATATTTGCTAAAAGATCTAAGGGAACCATAACAACTTTCACTCACAAAAACCGATTCCATTTAAAAAGAAATTCAAGTGATATGATTTTTTAAGAAATATCTCTGCTCTTGACATTAGTCATTTTAACTCAGCTGGATTAGAAATATGCTCCATCTTTTTCTGTGCAAATTGTTGAAATTGAGGGAATGTGATATCAAATACTCTTTAAATCATAAATATATTTTTTCACTATGTAGGCCTATATCATTGTTTATTGTCATTTCATCTTTATCTGGCAGCTAGAGTTTATGAGAGAGGTAATAAGCAGAATAGAAATTGATCAACTTCCTATCGTGTTCAGTGTACGATCGTATATATCAGTATTATTCGAAATAGAAACAAACGATGCTGGTTATTTTTTTTTTCTTTTTGAACTTTTTATAATGAAATATTAGTGCATATAATATGTAATATCTAATAATAACAACACTATCTCAAATATATATATATATATATATATATATATATATATATATATATATATATATATATATATATATATATATATATATATATATATATATATATATATATATATATATATATATATATATATATAAGATCTGATTTAATGGAAAGTAAAACTTTCAATGCAATCGCCCATTACCTTTTACTTTTCCATGAAAACTAATTTATCTATTTATTCACTCAGTTTGTTTGTTTGTTAGTTGTTGTTTTTTTTTTATATAAAATAGGCAAAATATTTATACCGTATTTGTTACCGAAATAAATGTTACTCACGAATACATTCTTTTTGCTGTTGGTCATATTTTTGTCCTGCTATACATCCAAACTCATGTCTAAAAAAAGAGAAATATGAGATTTTGAAAGGGAAACGCTTTCAGTACAATAATAATTCCTTGTGAATTGAAGATAAGGTCATTGTTCATTGAATTATTTCTGAAAGAAATTGAAAACCCTACTTTTCCCTGCTACATACGACGTTAGAAATAACAATAAGAGAAATGATAATCGATGATCTGAGCACTGAAAACATTGTTGGAATAATAGTCAAGGATGAAGTTTTAGTATTTATATTGCAATGATATTTCCTTGATTATATTCAACATAATAATATTATATTTCCTGCATCACAAACACACACCATACATGGTTAGCTACTTGCACTGTTATAACAGATAAAACTGTGTCTTTATGTGCGGATTTCTCTGTCTATAAACAATTTAAAAGCTTACAAAATTTGTCTCACAGTGGCAATATCTACGAAAATCTCTTTTAGCACGTCAAAACCGTTGTCATCAGATTTTAAAGCGCGTCATTAATTCAGAAATTCATTAATCTGTTTTGGGTAGTTTTATAAGAACTACTTCAAAATTTTGCTTAAAAGAAAAAAAAAGCAAAGGATAATATCACACAGAGAAATTTTTCGACGCTTATACTGGCATCTTCATGAAGACTATTCAAGCCCCCCAAAAGTAATTCTATTATAACAGGCTCCTGATTATTTTTTAAAGGCAATTCTTTATTTGTTATTTTTTAATCTGAAGCACAAGTACATCTCTAATACATAAAATGTCATCAAACACGCTCAAATTATTTTTTCGGTAAAAATGATTGAAAATGTGAGTTAACAGACAATTATTACTAGATAAACACATATATACACGTGAAGAGAATCAAACGTTGACAGGGGTCAAAGTTGAGATTTCATTAATATCAATATGTTTTGCTGATTTAGTAATTAATATGTCATATGATGCTCACTCCTCCATGGCACCTTATCCCGCCTCTGATGTTTTGGAGTTCCGTGTCTGTTCTGCTCCCAATTTGTATTGTTTCAATTTAATGGACTATGAGCTTTCTAGAATACTGTTTGTTATCTCCATATTTCATTACAAGTAATAGCCATGTCAGTTAAAACAAATGGCGTTGGAATATAAAATAAGTTTTTAAGTCAAGCACTTTTCCTAGCTTAGAGGAGATCATTTTTCAAGCTAGCATAGAGGATGTCATTTTTCAAACTCATTCAAAATCACATATTAGTTACAGTACTGAATCTAAAAGAAGACAATTACAACCTAAAGAAAAAAACAATGTAGTTTTTACTGTACATTTTTGTACAAACTCTAAACAAGCTAATTCAGAGAATTTGTGACCCCGCTTAGTAAAAAAAGAAGAACATGCTCAGTAACCCCCCCCCCCCGACCCCCGATTTGTAGAATTATTAAATGTATACATGTATATTGAAGCCAAAAAATTGCCAATATGGATACATGTATAAAGACTTGATTGCTTTTTTCTTTAATATGTGTATAGAAGATTCCTTTTATATAGAATATTTATCACACTGTACTAATAATTTTATGAGTTTGTACACGCCAGAGGTCATAACTTTTTCATTTCACATGTTGAATAATATCATTTAGTAAATCCAAAAAAAAAAAAAAAAAAAAAAAAAAAAAAAAAAAAAAAACATAAATAAATAAATTAATTAAAAATAATAATAATAAAAGGATCGTCCGGGATTTGAACCCGGGATCTCTCACTTGCTAACCAAGAATTATACCCTTAGACCACGGAGGCACTTGATTATACGGCAAATTAAATGCAAACAGAAGGTCACATATAATGATTATTTTCACGTTCGATATTGTCAAAATTTTACACAATACATGCGGTCTTATTTAGCCTTTACAAAACAGTTCTAATAGATGTAATTAGAATATGAAGTCCGCCGACAACCTGTATTATACGTAACTCTCCACATGCCCCTGTGCTAAAAATAGTGCCAAGCGACTTTTAATAAAATAATTAGAAAAAAAAAAAACGGGACGGGACACTAATTTCTGTTTAAAACTTACAAATGTAGTAAGTTAAGGACGTTATATTTCCAGAATCGCACTCCTTTATGCCATATTCTTTCATGATTCATCACAAATTATATACTCAATTCGTATTTAAACCAATTTCATAACTTTTTTGAAAACATTATATTTTAAGGACGCAATAAAGTCCAAAATGTACCTTCTTCTTTGTTTTATTTTTTTTTCTTTTTACATTGTGTATCTTTTAATCATTTTTATGCATTGAACATTAAGGAAAACATTTTTTTTTAAATGATTTTTTTCGTGGTTATATGCGTCAGTATGTAAATAATTTGTTGGATGCTGTACGATTTAAATAAGCCACATGTAAAGTAAATTGTGACATAGAATTAATAATTGACTTAGATTGATAAAAACATATTATGTCTCATTCTCATTTCGGTAGTTTCAGACAATCAGAGTCCTGTATGTTCATGGGAAAGCCGGCAAAAAATTCCCGCTGCCAAGCGCCTTTCAGTTGCCCAGCCAGCACCACGAAACGGAGAAAAGGTCTTCTTTACTGATGATTTTCTGCATCCACAGAACCTTTAGCACTGGAAAACTCTGCTCAAGTATTAGGGGAGAATATACCTAGTGCTTCAGAATATTCCACTTTAGCTATAACTGTTTCAAGTGCAAGTACTTCCATCATTAATGCAACTGTCAGTTTTGAGCCTTTTAATCATACTGACACAGCAAGTAACGAAGTTGTTAGTATATATGCTAGCTTGGGGACAAATATTTCAGAATCAGTCAAACAAAAAAAAATTGTAAAGGAAGAATACATTGATTGAAATTGGTCTCGATGGATGGTAAACAAACGCTTACAGTCTCTAATAAATAGTAATTGAAGCAAACGGGTTCCAATAAAAAAAAAATGTGCGGCAGTGGACATATGCATTTTTGATTTTCTCTTCAATATATGTCACTGTACATCCTACAAAAAATTGGCTTGCTGAACTATACCGGCACTGTTCGACTAGGTGCAACATGTAGCAGATGTGCAGGTATAGGGTGGAAATTTTATTAGGGGCAATTTCGAAAGCGTATTGCAAAAATCCTAGTGCTTCATGGGGAATCGTTGACCAGGAACTTTGGCTAATGTTCATTGTACCATCCTTAACCAATCCTGTCCATAAACCTTTCTCAATTGCAAGGACATCAACAAAGATGGGGTTTGTTTAAAACAGCAGTGCCATTATTTGAATAAGAGTTTGAGTTGTAGTGGCCTCATCTATCATTTATGTGTTTAGGGTCTTCTAACAATCAACATGCTTCTAGACATTTTTCAGGTCACAGATGATATCCGCACAGGAGCCAGGATCCTTTCTCAAGAAAACCCAAACCGCCCAGAGCACGATTCCCCTGAGTACCACAATTTACAGGGAATTCGGATAAGGTTGTGGTGCTTTCTTTAGGAATCATTGGTTGTTTTTCACGTGGGCCACCGAATGTAGTGGCACTTAAGTGATTAGGGATATCAAATCTCTTGATCTTGTTCCAATTGTCTGAGCAATTCATGCTTGAGGAAGTCATTTATTCAACAAGAAAATATTTTTCCAATCTGACTATGAGGACTTGGAAAGAATTTTAACATAAATATCTTCATGTCCAAGCGAGTTGTGTGTTTAATTCGTCATTTGTTACTTCAATCCATGTTAAACAATATATAGTTTAGGGCTTATTATATTTGAGGTGTTCATAATAAAGTTGCTTATACATTATCTCATTGTCATTTTCAGCGTTTTCGGTCACTTGCACCTCAGGTGAACGTGGAGCCAAATGAGTACTAGATATCTTTCTAGCCATCATCTTTGGACTGGATTTGACAGATTGCAAGTAAGTCAGTATTCACCTGGACCGAATACAAGACTTGCTTACCAAACAGGTTTAATTGAATTTGATCGTTTCAGGACAACTTGTGGGTTACCTCTGCTTTGGCCTCCTTCTGAACATCAGTTATAGAATTTATAAAGCAAGTTGTTCATTAAAGGATTTGTCAACTGCATCTGTAAGGAACTATCTGTCAGGTATGCGCTTTGAATGTAAAGTTGATGATACAGTACAACGCACTGTAGATTTTAGACTGCTCATTAAACCAAAATTATTGGAAAAGGTATTGAATATACTTCATATCGTTTGTAGATCATCCTATGACACTTCATTATTTTCAGCAGTTTTTTCATGCTCATTTTTTGGCCTATTTAGGGTTGGTATGCTGGTGTTAGATAGTGGGAAAACTAGCAGTTCTCATGCCATAGATACCACAAGCAACCAATTCTCTCGGGGCAATTTAGATGTAAAAATTTATTTTGCTCATTCTAACTATGACTAATTTGGTAGAGGGGTTGTACTGGTTCTACCTGCATCCCTTAATTAGAGGCCCTCTCTTCTGTCATTTTGGTCACCATCAATACGTTATCACTTTAATGCTATAATAAGTGTTTGTCATGCATTGGAGATAGACATTAAAAAATATTTATATCGCATTTCCTTAGGATAAATGTTGGGGATCAACGGTATATAATAGATATTTAAGAATACTAACTTACAATTTGATTCATTGTTACTTTTAACTGGTTGTGATACTGTTAGTACACTAAACGAGCATGGCTTAATATAATTGCTGATTCAAGTCTGCACACTTTTCAAGCTAAAATGATATTCAGTCCATGTTTTCTTTATATATATTTTAGAAGGTGTAAGAATATAGATTGTTGGTTCAGCAGTAAAATGGCATGCTTGTGGTCATGCAAGAAAAAAATGGATGGTCCAATCTTGGGTTATCCACATTGCAAGCTACAATTTGGTGGCAGGGAAAAGGCGGTATGAAAAGGCGACATCTCCTCCCCAAAATACAATTGATGTCAAGTTGTGAAGATCCCCCACAACTTCTTTTCTGCATTGCAGTGGCAATGACATGGCTCAAATTTCAACATCCGTTTGCGTCATAGCATAAATAATTCTTAATACTACTCTCGGCACTGTCAACAAATACCAAAATCATTTGGTCTCAAATAGTGCCTAGATTAAATTAATAAAGCAAAGGTTTGAGTCAAAAGATATGCTGCTACGACATTTTGGCACATCAGGGGGATATGTTTGGTACTCAGAGATCACTTCAGATGATCACAACTTATTTAAGAAAAAGGATGGGGTGCACTTGTCAGAGCAAGGTATCGGATCTTTATTGAAACTTTATTGAAAATTTCATTATGTCAGGTGTGGGAGTTTTTCCTGTTAAATAAAAGAAATGGCCATGGGACACTATTTAGCTGACTAGATAATGTAAATCAAACATGGATTCTTTGCCGAAGTTACCGTAATTACTCATTTTAATCGCTCATTTTTCAGTACATTACTACATTATGTATAATTTATGTGCTTTAAGTTGGGGTGTAATTTTACTAATTCGCGTTTATTAGCTACCACCGTTGTGGCGGAACTTAAATAGGGTCATATTTAGTGAACATCTGTAACCAGGGCTCATTAAAACTTTATATAATTATTTTCAATATGTGTGACTCTCATATTTCCAATTGGCTCATTTGTTTCAGACTGCATGAAACATTCGAAATGTATTATTTGCCAGTATATTGTTTAATATCTTCACTTGTATATTTGCCTATTTCAAAATCTTGTCTATATATGCCTATTTGTTGTGTATTTTCCTTTACATGCATTTGCCATCTGATTTGTCAAAATCGCCGAACGTACTTGGGTCAGTAACCTTGGATACAATTCTAACCAGTAAATAATTGTAATTACTGATTACCAAAAAAAAAAAAAATGTAGCGCTGCTATGACCATTATTCGCCATTAACGATTAAAAGTATAGATCTGAGTGGATTTCCCTAATTTAATTGAACGTGCGCGTGTACAGTAAGCGATTAGGAGAATTCAGATAAAATTCCGTGTAAAAGGAGCAATAAATAGAAAAAAAAAATATCTAGAAATGGGCAAGGAGAAAAATTATATGAATTCATCTTCTTAACTGACCTTTGAGTGAGCGTTGGTAGGCATTTCGTTGAAATTTAATATTTTACGTATTATAAAAATGCATTTTGCTTTGGCAGAGTTCAAATGAAGAAAAAATAGAACATTATACATGTATATCTCCTTGTGAGAAGGCAATGAATGTTTGTTCATGTTTTTGTTTCTCTATTCCTTTTTTTCCCCTTTTATTGTTTATCTTTTTAAGATCTAGTTATATCCTAGCTATTTTACTTTATTACTATATTCATTTGGTAAGAGATTAAAATAATATTGTCAGATCAAGAAGCTTGATATACGCTGGATTAATTACTTTTAGTAATTGATTAATACAAACCAAACTTAGCGTTGTCTTTTTTTTCTTTCTTTTTAATGACATTGTTCTGTGGTTTTCTAAGGGACATTCATCCTTTCAATATTGAAAACCACCTTAATTTAAATGGCACTCTATTACAATTCAATTTTATGAATGCCATATCATTATAATTTCTTCTGACATATAGAACAACATAATAATGTAAATATAAATTCTTGAAATATTTTAAATTAAAAATTTTTGAATATCAAAAAATTATTTCCAAAAAAAAAAAAAAAATATCTGATGACCCTGAAATATCAAATATTCATAAGCTAAGATTTTCCAAAATCCAAAGAAAAAAATACATCTTATCTAATACTTTATTGGTATTCTTAAGCTCTAATACCTTAATCTAAAATATCTTTGCTTGACATATAACATACAGAACTAATATTAACAAATTTAATGAAACAGAACAGAAATAATCTCAAAACAACAAACAACTTTGCAAGCTTACCAATAAAGTAAAATGTTTAAATACATAAATTGAATAAATAATGAATTAATAAATAAGTTATTAAATTGTTTATTAACTTCTACATTGCTGGGAACTAATTTTGAAATGACATTGATTCTTTTTTTTTTTTTCTTTTTTTTTTTCTTTTTTTTTTTTTTTTTTGAAATCCTTTGCCTTGAAATTTGATTGATTGATTGATTGTTTGCTGTTTTACGCCCCATTCGAGAATTTTTCACTCATATAGAGACGTCACCATATACCGATGAAGGGCTTCAAATTTTGACCTTTACTCGGCACTCAGGGCCATTGAGCAGTGAGGGATCTTTATCGTGCCAACGCTTGCCGTGACACGGGGCCTCGGTTTTTAAGGTCTCATCCGAAGGACCCGCAGGTTTCACTTCAAAGTGCCGAGCGCATGGCGAAGGAACAGTTACTACCCATTATTTATCGACTTAGGTCAGTCGCTGCCGAGATTCGAACTCATGACTTCCTGATCACGGAGAACGCTCTACCGACTGTGCTACCCTGAACGGTCCATTGGATTTCAATTCTTCCTTAGAATTCCTTTGCTTGCTGATTTAATGTTTGTTATATTCATCTTGACATCAAAGAGAGACTATCAAAGGCAAGAGCAGCATATAACAACCTTCATACTGTTTGGAGATGAAACCATACAAAAGTTGCATTCTACCTATCCTTTTGTATGGATCAGAGTGTTGGAGAATGACAGAGAGCGACCTAAGCAAGCTGTCGACATTCCATACAAAGTCCCTTAGAAGGATCTTAAGAATATTTTGGCCTTATACCATTTCAAATCAGGACCTTCTCAACAGGTGCCAGCAAGAGGACATGTCCACAATCATCATCAGAAGACGCAGGAACTGGCTTGGCCATACATGTATTTAGAAGTAACTCGAGCAGCATCATAAAGTCAACTCTCTTCTGGACACCAGAGGAAAACGGAAGAGAGGAAGGTCCAAAGTCACTTGGCGGCGGACAGGGGAAGCTGAACTTAAAGAACAAAAGAGAAGCTGGGGCACACTCCTAAAGCTAACTAGTGATAGACAAGAATGGAGAACCCTCGTTACTGCCATATACACCAAAGGCGTCAAGGGCAGTAAGTAAGTAAGTAATACTCATCCTGACGCTACTCTTTCTATTTGTTTTTTTTTTTTTTTTTTTACTAAAATTTTTTTTATTGATTTTCTGATACTAGAAGGTTACTGCTGATTTCAAGTAAGTCAATTCAAGTGATGGTTATTCTCTCCTTTGATTACGAATGCTGATACTGGTATTATAAAATGCTGATCATGATGCTAGCTGTATGCTATTGCTAATGTGTGTATCAAAATTAGTTCTGGCAATGTATAGAGAACAAAAAATAAATATGTGTTTAGTACAGTCTCAACGACCACTAGAAATCCGACCATATTAAAGTGGAGTGTAAAATGTTAAACCAATGTTAACATGTGAAACATTGGCATAAACACAAATTTCAGGTAGATTTTTTTTTCTTCATTTCCTTCAAATCAAAACAGCACTCTAAAATATTTAAGGAAATCTCCGTTTTCCTGATAAATACTGAGTTTGCCGGTCCTGAAAGAAAGATCCCTTGATACATGATATTAAAATGATATTGCGTTTATTTTACTTCTCACATAATTTCAGCAATATTTGAATTGACATCATAAGTGTTTTGTAATATCAAGCATTTCCTTGGTGTCAAATACTCGTGGTTTTGGGAAAATAATGGTTCATGTATAAGCTATTTTATCATGGTTGATGAAGTGTAAACATTGTCTTGATTTCAGATTTAATGTATCAAGGAAGACCTTAGTCTCTTCCTACCATGAAATCAACATCCCCCTTCTCTCCTTGAAATTATTATGATTTCACAGTAATGGTGACATTTTGTTTATCTGTTTCATATACACAACTTTCAACAGTTGCACACTTACTGGTCTATTCGCAGAAATCTACGACCCTGAAAATTTTAATTAAGTAATAATTACCTAGAATTTGCTTTGTTTATATCTTTCAGAATTGAACCCATCTATCACTTATGGGAAACTTTGAACCTTTTATAACAACATGAGGTACATGAAGCCGATAAGTGTTTAATAATGAGAACAAATGCCTGTATGATACTATTAAACCTTGACACTATATCTAAAATACCTTTAGATCAATTAATTCGTATCAAATTTTAATTGTAGATATTTTATTCACACCATATTAGGAATTCAACAGATACATGAAGATGTGATGTTTTTAAAAAATGAAATTATTTTAAGATTTTTAAATCATGATTTAAAAAAGGAAAGAAAAAACAGAGTACAAAATACTGTATTTGTATTCTAAACACCCATTTTTAAACAGCCTATTATGTTTGTATGCATTTTCACTAGAATACATATTAATCTTTTTATAACCAACGAAAAACAACAACAACAAAATTACAAACACTATTTTCATGTTTTTTTTTTTTTTTTTTTTTTTTTTTTTTTTTTTTTTTTTTTTTTTTTTTTTTTGTCAATATTACATCGGGTGAGAAATTTAGTTTAGAAAAAGAGTAATAAATTTACAAGAAAAAAAAAACACATCCAAATTCAAACAGTCAGTTTCACATTTAATCATATCAATTCAAAAAAAAATGCTAACATTCAGCATTTACGTTTACTTAGATCATAAAAAGAAATACGTCCTTCTTAGGGACCTCATTAAAACCATAAAGGAAATCAACTCACATTTAATGGGTTGTGCATTATCACAGATCCAGACAAGTGTTAAAATGTAAAATATAAAATCAAGATAAACGATGAAAAGAGATTTTTTTTAGATCAAGGCTACATAATAAAATTTAAAAAATTAAAAAAACACAACTGTTCTTGTGTGCATTTGTAGAAAACATTTGTGAAAACTGAACATACTGATATTGTGCAAATTACAGTTAATTCTCATTTTGAGTAACATTCATGGTGTCAATTATCATAACCTCGTCAATTTGTTGGTAAATTGTTTCGCTTGTGGAACAGACATTACTTTCAGAATCTTGAAATTCCTTATCTCTTTTCACACTGATCCTTTGGGATATGAAGTAAACATTGTATATTAGAATCCCAATCAATACCGACATGAAGGTTGTCCCAGTTATCACAACAATCAGTGTCCAAGAAGTTTTTGTTGTAGGAGCCTTCATGCTATCATTCCCTCCTCCTCTTCCAGTTTCTGAGACTTTCCGTATGGTTGTTAATGGTTGGGAAAATATATCATTATAGAATTCATTGATTTCAATTTAGAAAAATAAATTCTACTGGAATGTAATAACAAAGACTAGGAGTAATAATATTGTCATTCATTATCTAATTTATGTTAATGTGAATTAATGCATGCTAATTACTACATATTTGCTATTTTGTCTGACAAAGAATAAATCCATCATCCAAACATTATTGAATCATAACAAGTACAGTAAAGACAACCATCAAGTATGTCCAATTACATGTATTACTAGGGGCCAGAGCTATATCCTCAGCACAGTGGTTTTCTGCAAGATTATAGGGAACAGGCCACTTATAATCTACATCAGAACTTCATCTTCCAGTCTTTAGAAAAAAAAAATAATTCGACATCCCCATGCTGTTGAATCGCAAGTGAGCTTCTTTTTCACTGTAGATAGCTTGTTTGGGTTATATTTAATAGGAGCTGGAGCAGACTTTCAGGTATGTAACTTGATCGATTATATTCGGTGGTATTCACATATTTCTTTGCGTTTTTATTTATATTTAAATTTTTATTGTTAATATTAGAAATCACTATCAACTTTGTTAAATGTAACTCTTTCAAGATTAAGTGTGTTGATTACTCGATATTTACAACTGAATCTAAACTTCGCCAAAAAAAGTGTCCCTTAGATGTGTCAATCTTTCGCGGCTGTCTGTGTCTAGCGTCTGTTTGCAGGAATATAGAAATTAATGTTTTCTAAATCTTTTAAATTGCATTTTTATTTATATTAACATTTTTATTGTTAATATGAGAATACATTGTCTAGTTTATTTGGCAGGCGTTGAACATTAACGGCAATGAAACATGGGTTAATGTATGATTAAAGGTCTTCAGCTATCGTCAATGTCCTGGCATACCCAACAAACTAGACAGTGACTCCTTAATTATTCTGGGGATGTCGCAACACTTACAAAGGATGACTGCACTTAAGGACATGCGAAATTTGGGACAAAATAAACTTTCAAAACTAGCATTTTTCTTTTTAGTGCAAGAATGGTCAACATCCTATCTAAAACTTTATGTAATTACGTTTAATAAAAGTGTGTATTTACGAAGTTGTAATCTGTTTTCAAAGGCAGGGGTCATCACAAATTCTTGAATCTCCGTTCGATAATGAGGACGCCCACTTTGTTACTGACTGTATACATAGTCAGCGCATGTTTGTCTATTGTTTTACGTTTAACAGTAGCTGTATATTTGCATAAATAATACTGTGTCAAAAGGAGAATAAAAGACTAACATGCGCTCATGGTTAAAAGAGAAAATAATGCTTCTTCCTACATTCGCTCTCTGTGCTGTAACCAAGGATTGTGACATGTTGAATATTATAATTCACCACGTGATTTCTTACCTCAGGTAACTTTGTGAATACTAAATTCCGTTACGTGACTTGTAAGGTAGCATGTTTTGTGCTAACTAGGACATTGTGTTCGAGCACGTTAAGTCATCTGGCATTGATATAAAAATCTGCTTTAATTACATTGACGTGCTTATATTGTTAATTTCGTTTGAAACCTTTGTCAGAAGTGTATTTGTGCCATACAATATGGAGAGGGAGATTGGAAAGAGTGACCACGTTCTTTTTTCCAAACATGTCATTATTATTTATCAAGTCTAACTTTAGACCCATTCTTGCAATGTTAGCTCCACCTCTTATGCATATGTAATGTTCAATCAAGGACAGGTAAGTGTAAATTCACTATATCTGGAAAGCAGTAAGGACAAAAAACATTTAATCATTTTATTTTATCACAGTCTAAAATCATTTTAAGATTTAAATTTGGTTCCAAATTGACGGGATTCTTTCATAAACATACAAAAGTGAGATAGGGTTTAGATATAAAAACAAAAGAAGCAACCGAAAAAGACACAAAAACAGGCGTTAAGTGCAGTCATCCTTTTATGCAGTGAGAATACATTATGACAGCATACAGCTTTACTGAAACGTTGTAAAGTTAAGGTAAACTATTTTACTTAGTCGCCAAAAAATTCTAGCGATCTTGCTTTGATTTTACACAAAAGAGCTTGGTCTCTATTTTAATTTGGAAACAAAACAAAAAAAATTCTCAGGTGTTAAACGCAAAAATGAATTGATATTGGTACTTTTACCCCAGTTACATCTTTCACATTGAAAAATAGACGAACAATTGATCTGATTGCGCATGAATGTATGAAGTCAAATACGGAACTTATGACTTGGTTTGTTTAAAAGGAAAGATGGAACAAATCATAATATTAACATGAAAATGCGATTTATAGTTGAACAGAATTTTGGCAAATATTACACTTTTGATAAACTTTTTGTTGCATTATCCATAAATAAATTGATTATTTCAACCCTGAAGGTTATCAATGAAAGGAAATTTGGTAGAAGGTCCAAAATATTTAATCTTAGTGTTATCCTTCAGAATCACAGGGTCATTCTGGTTGATTTAGAGCATACCGTGTGCGGGAAGACATTTCCTGATGTCTCTCTAACGCAAAGGATAACAACTGTGTTGTATCCCTTCAGATGACAATGAAATAACGCTAGAGGGCAAGCAGGATGACAACTATGCCTTTTCCCTTTAGATGAAAGAAAAGTGATGTGTCGTAAGAGAGCTAAGTCTTATTTATTTCAGCATTTTTTTCAAGTTCTGTGTGAGATATTGAAGTGAAAATCAGACAGACTTTTCACGTAGGCATATTTACCATGAAGAGTGCTAACTTATATGCGGGGTCGGTAGAAAACAATACATTTTGATGGTGATGTCAAGGATGTTTGTTGACAAACTTTGACAGTGTGGAATGGAGCAATGAGAAGCAGGAGAGCACAAGATGTTTAATTGATTTTTTCGACTCAAAGCAATTTAGATTCTTCAGGATAATAAAACAATAATGGACTGTTTGAAAGGGAGACATCACTAATCAGACGAAAGTGCTCTCGGACGATTACCCTACTCAGTCCTGATAATTGATGATACCTGCGTTCCAAACAGCCCATAATTGTACAATGTAAAAAAAAGTTTATAAATTGAGAAAAAGCTTGCTTGCTTAGAAAACTATACATATATACTGTGAAATTCAAAATTTGATTGCATGTGAATTTTCACTCCTTCACGCGAAGTTTTTCTTCTCATTCAACTACGGCCAGAATGGGACTGATAGTATTTTTTGTCCGTGGTTTGCAACTATGGAATGTTGTCCGCTTCCTCGTTATCAATAAATTATGTTCGAGAATAATACTTTTAATATCTCTTACCCATTGTTGTTTCAACTTCGACATCGGCTGGATCGTTGGTTGTATTTTGTAAGGATATTGTAGGAAAATCTGTAATATATTTTTGGTGAACACAAAAATTCATGTATGTTAATCTAGAAAGCAATAGTGTAATAAAAATTGAAAATTGCATTGCATTAATATTTTTTTCTTTTATGATCGGTTAGACAGACATCAACTTTCAACAACCTGGTTGAGAGAAAGAGAGAGAGAGAGAGAGATTCGGTAACTTACTCAGAGGTATGCGTATTTTTACACTGACAGAGGGTTTAGTTGTGTTTTCTAAGGCCAAAGTTGTAAATAAAAAGGAAGGCAAAATCATTTTCCAAAAGAACATTGTATATTGAATATTGATTATATAAAATCAGGAACACATTGATTGTGTTTGTAGAAAAATGTTTGTATTAAAATCGGAATAACTCAGCATTTTTTTCCGAAATTATGTCACTTTCTTGCGAAATAAAACCTACAGAAAATGCCCCTTGATCTGAACTTAATGGAAAGTACACCCCTTTCTACCCCACACTCTCTTTACACCTACATATTTTTATCACGCAAAAATGAACCGTAGCATGATAACAATACAATTCGACAAAACTGTGTAAAACTGCCGATTACAGTAAAAGTTTGGTAACGGATCGAATAAATCTCTGCTAATAATAAACGAATAAATTCAGCAACGCACCACAAAAAAAAAAATGATTATGATCACTATTTGAAAATAACTATACTTCTTGTACAAAAATGAATGTTTTTTCCTTGAAAACACATGTCTGGAGGAGTGAAACGCTCAAGGAAGAATGAAATTATCATAAATAATTTTTTTTATCATTTTACATGCATTAATCCTAGTTTTAAAGTCTTTACTTCATTGACAGTCTACACGATCAATTGTTGGATACCGATCCTAATGTATTTTCACAGTATTTAAATATCAGTTGGGGGGGGGGGGGGTAGCTAAATTTCATACAGTTTCAAAATATAGTATCAAGAGTTCATAAACAATCTTAAACTTTACATGTCATTATCAACACGACACATCTCAAAATTCAAAAGACATAATTTAAAATTAAACTGTCTGAGAGTATTTTTTTTTTTTTGCAAAAAAGGTTTAAGGTCAAGTGGATTACAACGCTGATATTTTTTTCATAATGTTTTATGACAGTCAGTGCTCATGCTAAGTAGCAAAGACTTACCTCAAAAATGAACCATATATTTGCATTATTATCTATTTTGTAAAGTAGGTCAAGGGTAAAGGCCAAGGATCAAGAGGCCAGTAACCATGGCAATTCACAAAAGCCATTATGTACAAAATATCAAATCAATTTCTCTTACATGTGCAGTTCTTGGAATACACAGTGTGTCAGAAGGACAGACAGAGAGACAGCTAGAAAGACGCCGGGTAAAGTGATTCCTAATCAAAGTTTAAAGTTACCACAATAGCAAACCAAAATTTTCAAGGTTATCACTATACAAATAATGTCATTGAGATCAAATCATTTGATGAGTAAAAGTCTCAAAGTAAACGGTAACGTTTTACAAGTTATCAAATTGTTTTCATTACAAAATTAAGTGAGTATTTTTTGTTCTGCGATAATAGTGATTTATGTAAGGAATGAGTTCGATTCAGTGTTTAGAGTTATAATCTTATACACAAAGATGTAAGGTACATTTGAATGAAAACTATGGTGAATTAAAATTTTCATATTGACCAGCTTTGCTAAGTTATTGTTATGAAAAATCGAAATGTCAAATTTTGCTAGGAAAAATAGATGGGGAAAAGTCAAATAAAGAAAAAAAAATGGATTTTACTAGTCAGGACAAAGATACATGTATGAATACACTTCTTCAGTTAACAATTCACTGTTTTATTTATTTATTTATTTTTCTAAGCCCAAAAATAAAATTATAAACGGCACCTCTTACTTTGTAGTCTTTTACATCCTCCTGTTATAAAATCGCAAAACTTGCTGCATTCTCTAGGACACAAGGATTGACATCCATTCCCATAAAGTCCTTCAGGACAGGACAATGAGCAGTTTATTCCAAAGTATCCAAATGGGCATACTAAGAATATATATATATATATATATGAATTAATTAATTAATATTTTATTTTTTATGGATAGGAAAAAAGAGAAACACTAGAAAAAAAACACACATGTATAATTGCATATTTGCTAAAAGATCTAAGGGAACCATAACAACTTTCACTCACAAAAACCGATTCCATTTAAAAAGAAATTCAAGTGATATGATTTTTTAAGAAATATCTCTGCTCTTGACATTAGTCATTTTAACTCAGCTGGATTAGAAATATGCTCCATCTTTTTCTGTGCACATTGTTGAAATTGAGGGAATGTGATATCAAATACTCTTTAAATCATAAATATATTTTTTCACTATGTAGGCCTATATCATTGTTTATTGTCATTTCATCTTTATCTGGCAGCTAGAGTTTATGAGAGAGGTAATAAGCAGAATAGAAATTGATCAACTTCCTATCGTGTTCAGTGTACGATCGTATATATCAGTATTATTCGAAATAGAAACAAACGATGCTGGTTATTTTTTTTTTCTTTTTGAACTTTTTATAATGAAATATTAGTGCATATAATATGTAATATCTAATAATAACAACACTATCTCAAATATATATATATATATATATATATATATATATATATATATATATATATATATATATATATATATATATATATATATATATATATATATATATATATATATATATAAGATCTGATTTAATGGAAAGTAAAACTTTCAATGCAATCGCCCATTACCTTTTACTTTTCCATGAAAAGTAATTTATCTATTTATTCACTCAGTTTGTTTGTTTGTTAGTTGTTGTTTTTTTTTTTATATAAAATAGGCAAAATATTTATACCGTATTTGTTACCGAAATAAATGTTACTCACGAATACATTCTTTTTGCTGTTGGTCATATTTTTGTCCTGCTATACATCCAAACTCATGTCTAAAAAAAGAGAAATATGAGATTTTGAAAGGGAAACGCTTTCAGTACAATAATAATTCCTTGTGAATTGAAGATAAGGTCATTGTTCATTGAATTATTTCTGAAAGAAATTGAAAACCCTACTTTTCCCTGCTACATACGACGTTAGAAATAACAATAAGAGAAATGATAATCGATGATCTGAGCACTGAAAACATTGTTGGAATAATAGTCAAGGATGAAGTTTTAGTATTTATATTGCAATGATATTTCCTTGATTATATTCAACATAATAATATTATATTTCCTGCATCACAAACACACACCATACATGGTTAGCTACTTGCACTGTTATAACAGATAAAACTGTGTCTTTATGTGCGGATTTCTCTGTCTATAAACAATTTAAAAGCTTACAAAATTTGTCTCACAGTGGCAATATCTACGAAAATCTCTTTTAGCACGTCAAAACCGTTGTCATCAGATTTTAAAGCGCGTCATTAATTCAGAAATTCATTAATCTGTTTTGGGTAGTTTTATAAGAACTACTTCAAAATTTTGCTTAAAAGAAAAAAAAAGCAAAGGATAATATCACACAGAGAAATTTTTCGACGCTTATACTGGCATCTTCATGAAGACTATTCAAGCCCCCCAAAAGTAATTCTATTATAACAGGCTCCTGATTATTTTTTAAAGGCAATTCTTTATTTGTTATTTTTTAATCTGAAGCACAAGTACATCTCTAATACATAAAATGTCATCAAACACGCTCAAATTATTTTTTCGGTAAAAATGATTGAAAATGTGAGTTAACAGACAATTATTACTAGATAAACACATATATACACGTGAAGAGAATCAAACGTTGACAGGGGTCAAAGTTGAGATTTCATTAATATCAATATGTTTTGCTGATTTAGTAATTAATATGTCATATGATGCTCACTCCTCCATGGCACCTTATCCCGCCTCTGATGTTTTGGAGTTCCGTGTCTGTTCTGCTCCCAATTTGTATTGTTTCAATTTAATGGACTATGAGCTTTCTAGAATACTGTTTGTTATCTCCATATTTCATTACAAGTAATAGCCATGTCAGTTAAAACAAATGGCGTTGGAATATAAAATAAGTTTTTAAGTCAAGCACTTTTCCTAGCTTAGAGGAGATCATTTTTCAAGCTAGCATAGAGGATGTCATTTTTCAAACTCATTCAAAATCACATATTAGTTACAGTACTGAATCTAAAAGAAGACAATTACAACCTAAAGAAAAAAACAATGTAGTTTTTACTGTACATTTTTGTACAAACTCTAAACAAGCTAATTCAGAGAATTTGTGACCCCGCTTAGTAAAAAAAGAAGAACATGCTCAGTAACCCCCCCCCCCCCGACCCCCGATTTGTAGAATTATTAAATGTATACATGTATATTGAAGCCAAAAAATTGCCAATATGGATACATGTATAAAGACTTGATTGCTTTTTTCTTTAATATGTGTATAGAAGATTCCTTTTATATAGAATATTTATCACACTGTACTAATAATTTTATGAGTTTGTACACGCCAGAGGTCATAACTTTTTCATTTCACATGTTGAATAATATCATTTAGTAAATCCAAAAAAAAAAAAAAAAAAAAAAAAAAAAAAAAAAAAAAAAACATAAATAAATAAATTAATTAAAAATAATAATAATAAAAGGATCGTCCGGGATTTGAACCCGGGATCTCTCACTTGCTAACCAAGAATTATACCCTTAGACCACGGAGGCACTTGATTATACGGCAAATTAAATGCAAACAGAAGGTCACATATAATGATTATTTTCACGTTCGATATTGTCAAAATTTTACACAATACATGCAGTCTTATTTAGCCTTTACAAAACAGTTCTAATAGATGTAATTAGAATATGAAGTCCGCCGACAACCTGTATTATACGTAACTCTCCACATGCCCCTGTGCTAAAAATAGTGCCAAGCGACTTTTAATAAAATAATTAGAAAAAAAAAAACGGGACGGGACACTAATTTCTGTTTAAAACTTACAAATGTAGTAAGTTAAGGACGTTATATTTCCAGAATCGCACTCCTTTATGCCATATTCTTTCATGATTCATCACAAATTATATACTCAATTCATATTTAAACCAATTTCATAACTTTTTTGAAAACATTATATTTTAAGGACGCAATAAAGTCCAAAATGTACCTTCTTCTTTGTTTTATTTTTTTTTCTTTTTACATTGTGTATCTTTTAATCATTTTTATGCATTGAACATTAAGGAAAACATTTTTTTTTAAATGATTTTTTTCGTGGTTATATGCGTCAGTATGTAAATAATTTGTTGGATGCTGTACGATTTAAATAAGCCACATGTAAAGTAAATTGTGACATAGAATTAATAATTGACTTAGATTGATAAAAACATATTATGTCTCATTCTCATTTCGGTAGTTTCAGACAATCAGAGTCCTGTATGTTCATGGGAAAGCCGGCAAAAAATTCCCGCTGCCAAGCGCCTTTCAGTTGCCCAGCCAGCACCACGAAACGGAGAAAAGGTCTTCTTTACTGATGATTTTCTGCATCCACAGAACCTTTAGCACTGGAAAACTCTGCTCAAGTATTAGGGGAGAATATACCTAGTGCTTCAGAATATTCCACTTTAGCTATAACTGTTTCAAGTGCAAGTACTTCCATCATTAATGCAACTGTCAGTTTTGAGCCTTTTAATCATACTGACACAGCAAGTAACGAAGTTGTTAGTATATATGCTAGCTTGGGGACAAATATTTCAGAATCAGTCAAACAAAAAAAAATTGTAAAGGAAGAATACATTGATTGAAATTGGTCTCGATGGATGGTAAACAAACGCTTACAGTCTCTAATAAATAGTAATTGAAGCAAACGGGTTCCAATAAAAAAAAAAATGTGCGGCAGTGGACATATGCATTTTTGATTTTCTCTTCAATATATGTCACTGTACATCCTACAAAAAATTGGCTTGCTGAACTATACCGGCACTGTTCGACTAGGTGCAACATGTAGCAGATGTGCAGGTATAGGGTGGAAATTTTATTAGGGGCAATTTCGAAAGCGTATTGCAAAAATCCTAGTGCTTCATGGGGAATCGTTGACCAGGAACTTTGGCTAATGTTCATTGTACCATCCTTAACCAATCCTGTCCATAAACCTTTCTCAATTGCAAGGACATCAACAAAGATGGGGTTTGTTTAAAACAGCAGTGCCATTATTTGAATAAGAGTTTGAGTTGTAGTGGCCTCATCTATCATTTATGTGTTTAGGGTCTTCTAACAATCAACATGCTTCTAGACATTTTTCAGGTCACAGATGATATCCGCACAGGAGCCAGGATCCTTTCTCAAGAAAACCCAAACCGCCCAGAGCACGATTCCCCTGAGTACCACAATTTACAGGGAATTCGGATTAAGGTTGTGGTGCTTTCTTTAGGAATCATTGGTTGTTTTTCACGTGGGCCACCGAATATAGTGGCACTTAAGTGATTAGGGATATCAAATCTCTTGATCTTGTTCCAATTGTCTGAGCAATTCATGCTTGAGGAAGTCATTTATTCAACAAGAAAATATTTTTCCAATCTGACTATGAGGACTTGGAAAGAATTTTAACATAAATACCTTCATGTCCAAGCGAGTTGTGTGTTTAATTCGTCATTTGTTACTTCAATCCATGTTAAACAATATATAGTTTAGGGCTTATTATATTTGAGGTGTTCATAATAAAGTTGCTTATACATTATCTCATTGTCATTTTCAGCGTTTTCGGTCACTTGCACCTCAGGTGAACGTGGAGCCAAATGAGTACTAGATATCTTTCTAGCCATCATCTTTGGACTGGATTTGACAGATTGCAAGTAAGTCAGTGTTCACCTGGACCGAATACAAGACTTGCTTACCAAACAGGTTTAATTGAATTTGATCGTTTCAGGACAACTTGTGGGTTACCTCTGCTTTGGCCTCCTTCTGAACATCAGTTATAGAATTTATAAAGCAAGTTGTTCATTAAAGGATTTGTCAACTGCATCTGTAAGGAACTATCTGTCAGGTATGCGCTTTGAATGTAAAGTTGATGATACAGTACAACGCACTGTAGATTTTAGACTGCTCATTAAACCAAAATTATTGGAAAAGGTATTGAATATACTTCATATCGTTTGTAGATCATCCTATGACACTTCATTATTTTCAGCAGTTTTTTCATGCTCATTTTTTGGCCTATTTAGGGTTGGTATGCTGGTGTTAGATAGTGGGAAAACTAGCAGTTCTCATGCCATAGATACCACAAGCAACCAATTCTCTCGGGGCAATTTAGATGTAAAAATTTATTTTGCTCATTCTAACTATGACTAATTTGGTAGAGGGGTTGTACTGGTTCTACCTGCATCCCTTAATTAGAGGCCCTCTCTTCTGTCATTTTGGTCACCATCAATACGTTATCACTTTAATGCTATAATAAGTGTTTGTCATGCATTGGAGATAGACATTAAAAAATATTTATATCGCATTTCCTTAGGATAAATGTTGGGGATCAACGGTATATAATAGATATTTAAGAATACTAACTTACAATTTGATTCATTGTTACTTTTAACTGGTTGTGATACTGTTAGTACACTAAACGAGCATGGCTTAATATAATTGCTGATTCAAGTCTGCACACTTTTCAAGCTAAAATGATATTCAGTCCATGTTTTCTTTATATATATTTTAGAAGGTGTAAGAATATAGATTGTTGGTTCAGCAGTAAAATGGCATGCTTGTGGTCATGCAAGAAAAAAATGGATGGTCCAATCTTGGGTTATCCACATTGCAAGCTACAATTTGGTGGCAGGGAAAAGGCGGTATGAAAAGGCGACATCTCCTCCCCAAAATACAATTGATGTCAAGTTGTGAAGATCCCCCACAACTTCTTTTCTGCATTGCAGTGGCAATGACATGGCTCAAATTTCAACATCCGTTTGCGTCATAGCATAAATAATTCTTAATACTACTCTCGGCACTGTCAACAAATACCAAAATCATTTGGTCTCAAATAGTGCCTAGATTAAATTAATAAAGCAAAGGTTTGAGTCAAAAGATATGCTGCTACGACATTTTGGCACATCAGGGGGATATGTTTGGTACTCAGAGATCACTTCAGATGATCACAACTTATTTAAGAAAAAGGATGGGGTGCACTTGTCAGAGCAAGGTATCGGATCTTTATTGAAACTTTATTGAAAATTTCATTATGTCAGGTGTGGGAGTTTTTCCTGTTAAATAAAAGAAATGGCCATGGGACACTATTTAGCTGACTAGATAATGTAAATCAAACATGGATTCTTTGCCGAAGTTACCGTAATTACTCATTTTAATCGCTCATTTTTCAGTACATTACTACATTATGTATAATTTATGTGCTTTAAGTTGGGGTGTAATTTTACTAATTCGCGTTTATTAGCTACCACCGTTGTGGCGGAACTTAAATAGGGTCATATTTAGTGAACATCTGTAACCAGGGCTCATTAAAACTTTATATAATTATTTTCAATATGTGTGACTCTCATATTTCCAATTGGCTCATTTGTTTCAGACTGCATGAAACATTCGAAATGTATTATTTGCCAGTATATTGTTTAATATCTTCACTTGTATATTTGCCTATTTCAAAATCTTGTCTATATATGCCTATTTGTTGTGTATTTTCCTTTACATGCATTTGCCATCTGATTTGTCAAAATCGCCGAACGTACTTGGGTCAGTAACCTTGGATACAATTCTAACCAGTAAATAATTGTAATTACTGATTACCAAAAAAAAAAAAAATGTAGCGCTGCTATGACCATTATTCGCCATTAACGATTAAAAGTATAGATCTGAGTGGATTTCCCTAATTTAATTGAACGTGCGCGTGTACAGTAAGCGATTAGGAGAATTCAGATAAAATTCCGTGTAAAAGGAGCAATAAATAGAAAAAAAAAATATCTAGAAATGGGCAAGGAGAAAAATTATATGAATTCATCTTCTTAACTGACCTTTGAGTGAGCGTTGGTAGGCATTTCGTTGAAATTTAATATTTTACGTATTATAAAAATGCATTTTGCTTTGGCAGAGTTCAAATGAAGAAAAAATAGAACATTATACATGTATATCTCCTTGTGAGAAGGCAATGAATGTTTGTTCATGTTTTTGTTTCTCTATTCCTTTTTTTCCCCTTTTATTGTTTATCTTTTTAAGATCTAGTTATATCCTAGCTATTTTACTTTATTACTATATTCATTTGGTAAGAGATTAAAATAATATTGTCAGATCAAGAAGCTTGATATACGCTGGATTAATTACTTTTAGTAATTGATTAATACAAACCAAACTTAGCGTTGTCTTTTTTTTCTTTCTTTTTTAATGACATTGTTCTGTGGTTTTCTAAGGGACATTCATCCTTTCAATATTGAAAACCACCTTAATTTAAATGGCACTCTATTACAATTCAATTTTATGAATGCCATATCATTATAATTTCTTCTGACATATAGAACAACATAATAATGTAAATATAAATTCTTGAAATATTTTAAATTAAAAATTTTTGAATATCAAAAAATTATTTCCAAAAAAAAAAAAAAAATATCTGATGACCCTGAAATATCAAATATTCATAAGCTAAGATTTTCCAAAATCCAAAGAAAAAAATACATCTTATCTAATACTTTATTGGTATTCTTAAGCTCTAATACCTTAATCTAAAATATCTTTGCTTGACATATAACATACAGAACTAATATTAACAAATTTAATGAAACAGAACAGAAATAATCTCAAAACAACAAACAACTTTGCAAGCTTACCAATAAAGTAAAATGTTTAAATACATAAATTGAATAAATAATGAATTAATAAATAAGTTATTAAATTGTTTATTAACTTCTACATTGCTGGGAACTAATTTTGAAATGACATTGATTCTTTTTTTTTTTTTCTTTTTTTTTTTCTTTTTTTTTTTTTTTTCTTTTTTTTTTTTTGAAATCCTTTGCCTTGAAATTTGATTGATTGATTGATTGTTTGCTGTTTTACGCCCCATTCGAGAATTTTTCACTCATATAGAGACGTCACCATATACCGATGAAGGGCTTCAAATTTTGACCTTTACTCGGCACTCAGGGCCATTGAGCAGTGAGGGATCTTTATCGTGCCAACGCTTGCCGTGACACGGGGCCTCGGTTTTTAAGGTCTCATCCGAAGGACCCGCAGGTTTCACTTCAAAGTGCCGAGCGCATGGCGAAGGAACAGTTACTACCCATTATTTATCGACTTAGGTCAGTCGCTGCCGAGATTCGAACTCATGACTTCCTGATCACGGAGAACGCTCTACCGACTGTGCTACCCTGAACGGTCCATTGGATTTCAATTCTTCCTTAGAATTCCTTTGCTTGCTGATTTAATGTTTGTTATATTCATCTTGACATCAAAGAGAGACTATCAAAGGCAAGAGCAGCATATAACAACCTTCATACTGTTTGGAGATGAAACCATACAAAAGTTGCATTCTACCTATCCTTTTGTATGGATCAGAGTGTTGGAGAATGACAGAGAGCGACCTAAGCAAGCTGTCGACATTCCATACAAAGTCCCTTAGAAGGATCTTAAGAATATTTTGGCCTTATACCATTTCAAATCAGGACCTTCTCAACAGGTGCCAGCAAGAGGACATGTCCACAATCATCATCAGAAGACGCAGGAACTGGCTTGGCCATACATGTATTTAGAAGTAACTCGAGCAGCATCATAAAGTCAACTCTCTTCTGGACACCAGAGGAAAACGGAAGAGAGGAAGGTCCAAAGTCACTTGGCGGCGGACAGGGGAAGCTGAACTTAAAGAACAAAAGAGAAGCTGGGGCACACTCCTAAAGCTAACTAGTGATAGACAAGAATGGAGAACCCTCGTTACTGCCATATACACCAAAGGCGTCAAGGGCAGTAAGTAAGTAAGTAATACTCATCCTGACGCTACTCTTTCTATTTGTTTTTTTTTTTTTTTTTTTTTTTTACTAAAATTTTTTTTATTGATTTTCTGATACTAGAAGGTTACTGCTGATTTCAAGTAAGTCAATTCAAGTGATGGTTATTCTCTCCTTTGATTACGAATGCTGATACTGGTATTATAAAATGCTGATCATGATGCTAGCTGTATGCTATTGCTAATGTGTGTATCAAAATTAGTTCTGGCAATGTATAGAGAACAAAAAATAAATATGTGTTTAGTACAGTCTCAACGACCACTAGAAATCCGACCATATTAAAGTGGAGTGTAAAATGTTAAACCAATGTTAACATGTGAAACATTGGCATAAACACAAATTTCAGGTAGATTTTTTTTTCTTCATTTCCTTCAAATCAAAACAGCACTCTAAAATATTTAAGGAAATCTCCGTTTTCCTGATAAATACTGAGTTTGCCGGTCCTGAAAGAAAGATCCCTTGATACATGATATTAAAATGATATTGCGTTTATTTTACTTCTCACATAATTTCAGCAATATTTGAATTGACATCATAAGTGTTTTGTAATATCAAGCATTTCCTTGGTGTCAAATACTCGTGGTTTTGGGAAAATAATGGTTCATGTATAAGCTATTTTATCATGGTTGATGAAGTGTAAACATTGTCTTGATTTCAGATTTAATGTTTCAAGGAAGACCTTAGTCTCTTCCTACCATGAAATCAACATCCCCCTTCTCTCCTTGAAATTATTATGATTTCACAGTAATGGTGACATTTTGTTTATCTGTTTCATATACACAACTTTCAACAGTTGCACACTTACTGGTCTATTCGCAGAAATCTACGACCCTGAAAATTTTAATTAAGTAATAATTACCTAGAATTTGCTTTGTTTATATCTTTCAGAATTGAACCCATCTATCACTTATGGGAAACTTTGAACCTTTTATAACAACATGAGGTACATGAAGCCGATAAGTGTTTAATAATGAGAACAAATGCCTGTATGATACTATTAAACCTTGACACTATATCTAAAATACCTTTAGATCAATTAATTCGTATCAAATTTTAATTGTAGATATTTTATTCACACCATATTAGGAATTCAACAGATACATGAAGATGTGATGTTTTTAAAAAATGAAATTATTTTAAGATTTTTAAATCATGATTTAAAAAAGGAAAGAAAAAACAGAGTACAAAATACTGTATTTGTATTCTAAACACCCATTTTTAAACAGCCTATTATGTTTGTATGCATTTTCACTAGAATACATATTAATCTTTTTATAACCAACGAAAAACAACAACAACAAAATTACAAACACTATTTTCATGTTTTTTTTTTTTTTTTTTTTTTTTTTTTTTTTTTTTTTTTTTTTTTTTTTTGTCAATATTACATCGGGTGAGAAATTTAGTTTAGAAAAAGAGTAATAAATTTACAAGAAAAAAAAAACACATCCAAATTCAAACAGTCAGTTTCACATTTAATCATATCAATTCAAAAAAAAAATGCTAACATTCAGCATTTACGTTTACTTAGATCATAAAAAGAAATACGTCCTTCTTAGGGACCTCATTAAAACCATAAAGGAAATCAACTCACATTTAATGGGTTGTGCATTATCACAGATCCAGACAAGTGTTAAAATGTAAAATATAAAATCAAGATAAACGATGAAAAGAGATTTTTTTTAGATCAAGGCTACATAATAAAATTAAAAAAATTAAAAAAACACAACTGTTCTTGTGTGCATTTGTAGAAAACATTTGTGAAAACTGAACATACTGATATTGTGCAAATTACAGTTAATTCTCATTTTGAGTAACATTCATGGTGTCAATTATCATAACCTCGTCAATTTGTTGGTAAATTGTTTCGCTTGTGGAACAGACATTACTTTCAGAATCTTGAAATTCCTTATCTCTTTTCACACTGATCCTTTGGGATATGAAGTAAACATTGTATATTAGAATCCCAATCAATACCGACATGAAGGTTGTCCCAGTTATCACAACAATCAGTGTCCAAGAAGTTTTTGTTGTAGGAGCCTTCATGCTATCATTCCCTCCTCCTCTTCCAGTTTCTGAGACTTTCCGTATGGTTGTTAATGGTTGGGAAAATATATCATTATAGAATTCATTGATTTCAATTTAGAAAAATAAATTCTACTGGAATGTAATAACAAAGACTAGGAGTAATAATATTGTCATTCATTATCTAATTTATGTTAATGTGAATTAATGCATGCTAATTACTACATATTTGCTATTTTGTCTGACAAAGAATAAATCCATCATCCAAACATTATTGAATTATTGAATCATAACAAGTACAGTAAAGACAACCATCAAGTATGTCCAATTACATGTATTACTAGGGGCCAGAGCTATATCCTCAGCACAGTGGTTTTCTGCAAGATTATAGGGAACAGGCCACTTATAATCTACATCAGAACTTCATCTTCCAGTCTTTAGAAAAAAAAAATAATTCGACATCCCCATGCTGTTGAATCGCAAGTGAGCTTCTTTTTCACTGTAGATAGCTTGTTTGGGTTATATTTAATAGGAGCTGGAGCAGACTTTCAGGTATGTAACTTGATCGATTATATTCGGTGGTATTCACATATTTCTTTGCGTTTTTATTTATATTTAAATTTTTATTGTTAATATTAGAAATCACTATCAACTTTGTTAAATGTAACTCTTTCAAGATTAAGTGTGTTGATTACTCGATATTTACAACTGAATCTAAACTTCGCCAAAAAAAGTGTCCCTTAGATGTGTCAATCTTTCGCGGCTATCTGTGTCTAGCGTCTGTTTGCAGGAATATAGAAATTAATGTTTTCTAAATCTTTTAAATTGCATTTTTATTTATATTAACATTTTTATTGTTAATATGAGAATACATTGTCTAGTTTATTTGGCAGGCGTTGAACATTAACGGCAATGAAACATGGGTTAATGTATGATTAAAGGTCTTCAGCTATCGTCAATGTCCTGGCATACCCAACAAACTAGACAGTGACTCCTTAATTATTCTGGGGATGTCGCAACACTTACAAAGGATGACTGCACTTAAGGACATGCGAAATTTGGGACAAAATAAACTTTCAAAACTAGCATTTTTCTTTTTATTGCAAGAATGGTCAACATCCTATCTAAAACTTTATGTAATTACGTTTAATAAAAGTGTGTATTTACGAAGTTGTAATCTGTTTTCAAAGGCAGGGGTCATCACAAATTCTTGAATCTCCGTTCGATAATGAGGACGCCCACTTTGTTACTGACTGTATACATAGTCAGCGCATGTTTGTCTATTGTTTTACGTTTAACAGTAGCTGTATATTTGCATAAATAATACTGTGTCAAAAGGAGAATAAAAGACTAACATGCGCTCATGGTTAAAAGAGAAAATAATGCTTCTTCCTACATTCGCTCTCTGTGCTGTAACCAAGGATTGTGACATGTTGAATATTATAATTCACCACGTGATTTCTTACCTCAGGTAACTTTGTGAATACTAAATTCCGTTACGTGACTTGTAAGGTAGCATGTTTTGTGCTAACTAGGACATTGTGTTCGAGCACGTTAAGTCATCTGGCATTGATATAAAAATCTGCTTTAATTACATTGACGTGCTTATATTGTTAATTTCGTTTGAAACCTTTGTCAGAAGTGTATTTGTGCCATACAATATGGAGAGGGAGATTGGAGAGAGTGACCACGTTCTTTTTTCCAAACATGTCATTATTATTTATCAAGTCTAACTTTAGACCCATTCTTGCAATGTTAGCTCCACCTCTTATGCATATGTAATGTTCAATCAAGGACAGGTAAGTGTAAATTCACTATATCTGGAAAGCAGTAAGGACAAAAAACATTTAATCATTTTATTTTATCACAGTCTAAAATCATTTTAAGATTTAAATTTGGTTCCAAATTGACGGGATTCTTTCATAAACATACAAAAGTGAGATAGGGTTTAGATATAAAAACAAAAGAAGCAACCGAAAAAGACACAAAAACAGGCGTTAAGTGCAGTCATCCTTTTATGCAGTGAGAATACATTATGACAGCATACAGCTTTACTGAAACGTTGTAAAGTTAAGGTAAACTATTTTACTTAGTCGCCAAAAAATTCTAGCGATCTTGCTTTGATTTTACACAAAAGAGCTTGGTCTCTATTTTAATTTGGAAACAAAACAAAAAAAATTCTCAGGTGTTAAACGCAAAAATGAATTGATATTGGTACTTTTACCCCAGTTACATCTTTCACATTGAAAAATAGACGAACAATTGATCTGATTGCGCATGAATGTATGAAGTCAAATACGGAACTTATGACTTGGTTTGTTTAAAAGGAAAGATGGAACAAATCATAATATTAACATGAAAATGCGATTTATAGTTGAACAGAATTTTGGCAAATATTACACTTTTGATAAACTTTTTGTTGCATTATCCATAAATAAATTGATTATTTCAACCCTGAAGGTTATCAATGAAAGGAAATTTGGTAGAAGGTCCAAAATATTTAATCTTAGTGTTATCCTTCAGAATCACAGGGTCATTCTGGTTGATTTAGAGCATACCGTGTGCGGGAAGACATTTCCTGATGTCTCTCTAACGCAAAGGATAACAACTGTGTTGTATCCCTTCAGATGACAATGAAATAACGCTAGAGGGCAAGCAGGATGACAACTATGCCTTTTCCCTTTAGATGAAAGAAAAGTGATGTGTCGTAAGAGAGCTAAGTCTTATTTATTTCAGCATTTTTTTCAAGTTCTGTGTGAGATATTGAAGTGAAAATCAGACAGACTTTTCACGTAGGCATATTTACCATGAAGAGTGCTAACTTATATGCGGGGTCGGTAGAAAACAATACATTTTGATGGTGATGTCAAGGATGTTTGTTGACAAACTTTGACAGTGTGGAATGGAGCAATGAGAAGCAGGAGAGCACAAGATGTTTAATTGATTTTTTCGACTCAAAGCAATTTAGATTCTTCAGGATAATAAAACAATAATGGACTGTTTGAAAGGGAGACATCACTAATCAGACGAAAGTGCTCTCGGACGATTACCCTACTCAGTCCTGATAATTGATGATACCTGCGTTCCAAACAGCCCATAATTGTACAATGTAAAAAAAAGTTTATAAATTGAGAAAAAGCTTGCTTGCTTAGAAAACTATACATATATACTGTGAAATTCAAAATTTGATTGCATGTGAATTTTCACTCCTTCACGCGAAGTTTTTCTTCTCATTCAACTACGGCCAGAATGGGACTGATAGTATTTTTTGTCCGTGGTTTGCAACTATGGAATGTTGTCCGCTTCCTCGTTATCAATAAATTATGTTCGAGAATAATACTTTTAATATCTCTTACCCATTGTTGTTTCAACTTCGACATCGGCTGGATCGTTGGTTGTATTTTGTAAGGATATTGTAGGAAAATCTGTAATATATTTTTGGTGAACACAAAAATTCATGTATGTTAATCTAGAAAGCAATAGTGTAATAAAAATTGAAAATTGCATTGCATTAATATTTTTTTCTTTTATGATCGGTTAGACAGACATCAACTTTCAACAACCTGGTTGAGAGAAAGAGAGAGAGAGAGAGATTCGGTAACTTACTCAGAGGTACGTACCGACCAGACACAACCTAACACCAGAGCGAACCCAAAGCAGACCCCGGGTTCGCTTTCTGGGTTCGCTCGGGGTCCGCTGCGGGTCCGCTTTCAGAAATTTTGGGTTCTCTCTGGGTTCGCCTTGGGTGCGCTTCGGGTTCGCTCGGGGTCAGCTCTGGGTCCGCTAGAGCGAACCCGGCGTTCGCTTTCTGGGTTCGCTTTACGCACTCATGCGTGAAGCGGACCCCGCTATAATCTTGCCGCCAGTAAGCCCCGCCCCTTGTATATTCCAAATACAGTAGTGAAATCGATCATTGTTGTTTCTGAGGCGATCGATACATGTGCATGTACAATGGCTGCAACGTTATTGTTGACAACATATAGGAACGATCACGTTACACGAACGATTTCGCAAGATTAATCCTTCAATCACACGATTCTTCATGTTACACGATCATTCACGACTGTTACCGCAAACGCACGATTTTTGTACGCAAAATAGTTAAAAATATTCAGGAGTGGATATTTTTAGGACGAAATAAGGCTTAATTTATTTAAAAGATATTTTAGATTAGATATATTTACTGGTGAAATTCATCGACTTTATAAAACTGAAAGAAAAATAAAATATTTAGAAATGAATATTATTGAAACTACATGTAAATAAGACTTAATAGTCATTTTAGATTACAAATGATTATTTGTGTAAATCTCAGACTTAGGAATTTTTTTTTTTTTAATGTTTTTGACATGTAAACATGTAATTTATGATCGAATGCTGCATTTTCTATCACATGATATACATGTACATGTAGGTTGGTCGTGAATTTTGATTCAATTGGATTTTATGATATGCAGTAAGGGGGTAGATTTTTAAAAATGGCCTAAAAATGAATTATACTATAATCATCTTTCCATTTATGAATTTCAAAAATCAGCAATCTGTTTTAAAAAATCATTCATTTGCAGAAATGATATATATATATATATATATATATATATATATATATATATATATATATATATATATATATATATATATATATATATATATATATATATATATATATATATATATATATAAATAATAACAAGTATCAGGGATGAAAAGTAACCCCGACAATCATGTGTACATTTGCCGACTAAATATATGTAAGTATCGGGATTTGTTTGTTTGTTTGTTTGTTTGTTTTTTTTTTTTTCTTTTTTTTTTTTTTTTTAAATATACATTTTTGACGTGTTGATATAAAAATACCATGACTACAATTAGCAGTTAACATGATTAACATCAGAGAAAAATCGTTAAACATCTTAAATACACTTTATCAGTAAAAGTTACGATATTTTAAGAGAATACAATATTGTACGACTTACTATTTTGCTTAGTTACTCCGATAATTAGTTCGTTCAATTATGTAAATCGCGCTTCATTTTTCTTTTTATTTCAGTTTTTTTTTTTTTTTTTTTTTTTTTTTTTTTTTTTAAAAAAGCTAAATCAAGCTTTACATTATTTTTTGTAAAAGATTAATCAAATTAGTACCATAATGCAGTAGTTTGCGATTGGACATATTTGTACACGTACATTTATGCTGTACATTCATTTTTTTTTATTTTATTTTCAATTAAGAAGATCAATTATTTTGATGTTGATCTGGATTTAAACGAAAATGTATATAAGAATTATAAAAATAAAATAATTGAATAAAAGCACGTACATATACATAATCTTGTACAGTATCTTGAGATGATGAAATGCTATATTTTATCAGAAACCTTTTTTTTTTTTGTTTTATGTAACGATTGTAATAACCATTGCTTTCTTTTTTTATTTCTTTTATACATTAGGGTATGTTTTGTCTGATAAATTTACGCAATGTATATTAATGGATTTTGAAAATGAAAAAATAAATAAATAAATGTGTAAATATAATACGCTACCTGGATAATTAAAATATATTAATTTAGTTTTTTTGATAATGTTAAAATAATTTCACACTGTACATTAACACGCTTTGCTTGTACAATGTTTTATTTACATCGAATGACAAACTGGCATGCTGATTGGTCGACCCGCTGATTGGTTAACAGTTTTATCGCTAATCCTGATTGACAGCTCTGTTACGCAACACCGAACGCGCGTTCGATCTCTGGGTTCGCTACTGAATTTGGGGTTCGCTTTCGGCGTTCGCTCTGGGTCCGCTGCGGGTTCGCTCGGGGTCCGCTGCGGGTTCGCTCCGGGTTCGCTATAGCGAACCCCAAGCGAACCCAAAGCGAACCCAGAAAGCGAACCCGGGGTGCGCTCTGGGTTCGCTTTCTGTTAGGTTGTGTCTGGTCGGTACTGTATGCGTATTTTTACACTGACAGAGGGTTTAGTTGTGTTTTCTAAGGCCAAAGTTGTAAATAAAAAGGATAGCAAAATCATTTTCCAAAAGAACATTGTATATTGAATATTGATTGTATATAAAATCAGGAACACATTGATTGTGTTTGTAGAAAAATGTTTGTATTAAAATCGGAATAACTCAGCATTTTTTTCCGAAATTATGTCACTTTCTTGCGAAATAAAACCTACAGAAAATGCCCCTTGATCTGAACTTAATGGAAAGTACACCCCTTTCTACCCCACACTCTCTTTACACCTACATATTTTTATCACGCAAAAATGAACCGTAGCATGATAACAATACAATTCGACAAAACTGTGTAAAACTGCCGATTACAGTAAAAGTTTGGTAACGGATCGAATAAATCTCTGCTAATAATAAACGAATAAATTCAGCAACGCACCACAAAAAAAAAAAATGATTATGATCACTATTTGAAAATAACTATACTTCTTGTACAAAAATGAATGTTTTTTCCTTGAAAACACATGTCTGGAGGAGTGAAACGCTCAAGGAAGAATGAAATTATCATAAATATTTTTTTTTATCATTTTACATGCATTAATCCTAGTTTTAAAGTCTTTACTTCATTGACAGTCTACACGATCAATTGTTGGATACCGATCCTAATGTATTTTCACAGTATTTAAATATCAGTTGGGGGGGGGGGGGGTAGCTAAATTTCATACAGTTTCAAAATATAGTATCAAGAGCTCATAAACAATCTTAAACTTTACATGTCATTATCAACACGACACATCTCAAAATTCAAAAGACATAATTTAAAATTAAACTGTCTGGGAGTATTTTTTTTTTTGCAAAAAAAGGTTTAAGGTCAAGTGGATTACAACGCTGATATTTTTTTCATAATGTTTTATGACAGTCAGTGCTCATGCTAAGTAGCAAAGACTTACCTCAAAAATGAACCATATATTTGCATTATTATCTATTTTGTAAAGTAGGTCAAGGGTAAAGGCCAAGGATCAAGAGGGCAGTAACCATGGCAATTCACAAAAGCCATTATGTACAAAATATCAAATCAATTTCTCTTACATGTGCAGTTCTTGGAACACACAGTGTGTCAGAAGGACAGACAGAGAGACAGCTAGAAAGACGCCGGGTAAAGTGATTCCTAATCAAAGTTTAAAGTTACCACAATAGCAAACCAAAATTTTCAAGGTTATCACTATACAAATAATGTCATTGAGATCAAATCATTTGATGAGTAAAAGTCTCAAAGTAAACGGTAACGTTTTACAAGTTATTCAAATTGTTTTCATTACAAAATTAAGTGAGTATTTTTTGTTCTGCGATAATAGTGATTTATGTAAGGAATGAGTTCGATTCAGTGTTTAGAGTTATAATCTTATACACAAAGATGTAAGGTACATTTGAATGAAAACTATGGTGAATTAAAATTTTCATATTGACCAGCTTTGCTAAGTTATTGTTATGAAAAATCGAAATGTCAAATTTTGCTAGGAAAAATAGATGGGGAAAAGTCAAATAAAGAAAAAAAAAATGGATTTTACTAGTCAGGACAAAGATACATGTATGAATACACTTCTTCAGTTAACAATTCACTGTTTTATTTATTTATTTATTTTTCTAAGCCCAAAAATAAAATTATAAACGGCACCTCTTACTTTGTAGTCTTTTACATCCTCCTGTTATAAAATCGCAAAACTTGCTGCATTCTCTAGGACACAAGGATTGACATCCATTCCCATAAAGTCCTTCAGGACAGGACAATGAGCAGTTTATTCCAAAGTATCCAAATGGGCATACTAAGAATATATATATATATATGAATTAATTAATTAATATTTTATTTTTTTATGGATAGGAAAAAAGAGAAACACTAGAAAAAAAACACACATGTATAATTGCATATTTGCTAAAAGATCTAAGGGAACCATAACAACTTTCACTCACAAAAACCGATTCCATTTAAAAAGAAATTCAAGTGATATGATTTTTTAAGAAATATCTCTGCTCTTGACATTAGTCATTTTAACTCAGCTGGATTAGAAATATGCTCCATCTTTTTCTGTGCACATTGTTGAAATTGAGGGAATGTGATATCAAATACTCTTTAAATCATAAATATATTTTTTCACTATGTAGGCCTATATCATTGTTTATTGTCATTTCATCTTTATCTGGCAGCTAGAGTTTATGAGAGAGGTAATAAGCAGAATAGAAATTGATCAACTTCCTATCGTGTTCAGTGTACGATCGTATATATCAGTATTATTCGAAATAGAAACAAACGATGCTGGTTATTTTTTTTTTTCTTTTTGAACTTTTTATAATGAAATATTAGTGCATATAATATGTAATATCTAATAATAACAACACTATCTCAAATATATATATATATATATATATATATATATATATATATATATATATATATATATATATATATATATATATATATATATAAGATCTGATTTAATTGAAAGTAAAACTTTCAATGCAATCGCCCATTACCTTTTACTTTTCCATGAAAACTAATTTATCTATTTATTCACTCAGTTTGTTTGTTTGTTAGTTGTTGTTTTTTTTTTATATAAAATAGGCAAAATATTTATACCGTATTTGTTACCGAAATAAATGTTACTCACGAATACATTCTTTTTGCTGTTGGTCATATTTTTGTCCTGCTATACATCCAAACTCATGTCTAAAAAAAGAGAAATATGAGATTTTGAAAGGGAAACGCTTTCAGTACAATAATAATTCCTTGTGAATTGAAGATAAGGTCATTGTTCATTGAATTATTTCTGAAAGAAATTGAAAACCCTACTTTTCCCTGCTACATACATGTACGACGTTAGAAATAACAATAAGAGAAATGATAATCGATGATCTGAGCACTGAAAACATTGTTGGAATAATAGTCAAGGATGAAGTTTTAGTATTTATATTGCAATGATATTTCCTTGATTATATTCAACATAATAATATTATATTTCCTGCATCACAAACACACACCATACATGGTTAGTTACTTGCACTGTTATAACAGATAAAACTGTGTCTTTATGTGCGGATTTCTCTGTCTATAAACAATTTAAAAGCTTACAAAATTTGTCTCACAGTGGCAATATCTACGAAAATCTCTTTTAGCACGTCAAAACCGTTGTCATCAGATTTTAAAGCGCGTCATTAATTCAGAAATTCATTAATCTGTTTTGGGTAGTTTTATAAGAACTACTTCAAAATTTTGCTTAAAAGAAAAAAAAAGCAAAGGATAATATCACACAGAGAAATTTTTCGACGCTTATACTGGCATCTTCATGAAGACTATTCAAGCCCCCCAAAAGTAATTCTATTATAACAGGCTCCTGATTATTTTTTAAAGGCAATTCTTTATTTGTTATTTTTTAATCTGAAGCACAAGTACATCTCTAATACATAAAATGTCATCAAACACGCTCAAATTATTTTTTCGGTAAAAATGATTGAAAATGTGAGTTAACAGACAATTATTACTAGATAAACACATATATACACGTGAAGAGAATCAAACGTTGACAGGGGTCAAAGTTGAGATTTCATTAATATCAATATGTTTTGCTGATTTAGTAATTAATATGTCATATGATGCTCACTCCTCCATGGCACCTTATCCCGCCTCTGATGTTTTGGAGTTCCGTGTCTGTTCTGCTCCCAATTTGTATTGTTTCAATTTAATGGACTATGAGCTTTCTAGAATACTGTTTGTTATCTCCATATTTCATTACAAGTAATAGCCATGTCAGTTAAAACAAATGGCGTTGGAATATAAAATAAGTTTTTAAGTCAAGCACTTTTCCTAGCTTAGAGGAGATCATTTTTCAAGCTAGCATAGAGGATGTCATTTTTCAAACTCATTCAAAATCACATATTAGTTACAGTACTGAATCTAAAAGAAGACAATTACAACCTAAAGAAAAAAACAATGTAGTTTTTACTGTACATTTTTGTACAAACTCTAAACAAGCTAATTCAGAGAATTTGTGACCCCGCTTAGTAAAAAAAGAAGAACATGCTCAGTAACCCCCCCCCCCCCACCCCGACCCCCGATTTGTAGAATTATTAAATGTATACATGTATATTGAAGCCAAAAAATTGCCAATATGGATACATGTATAAAGACTTGATTGCTTTTTTCTTTAATATGTGTATAGAAGATTCCTTTTATATAGAATATTTATCACACTGTACTAATAATTTTATGAGTTTGTACACGCCAGAGGTCATAACTTTTTCATTTCACATGTTGAATAATATCATTTAGTAAATCCAAAAAAAAAAAAACAAAAAAAAAAAAAAAAAAACATAAATAAATAAATTAATTAAAAATAATAATAATAAAAGGATCGTCCGGGATTTGAACCCGGGATCTCTCACTTGCTAACCAAGAATTATACCCTTAGACCACGGAGGCACTTGATTATACGGCAAATTAAATGCAAACAGAAGGTCACATATAATGATTATTTTCGCGTTCGATATTGTCAAAATTTTACACAATACATGCTGTCTTATTTAGCCTTTACAAAACAGTTCTAATAGATGTAATTAGAATATGAAGTCCGCCGACAACCTGTATTATACGTAACTCTCCACATGCCCCTGTGCTAAAAATAGTGCCAAGCGACTTTTAATAAAATAATTAGAAAAAAAAAAACGGGACGGGACACTTTGAAAGGGCCGAGAGAGGCCATAGGGAGTTATGGTATAAAATTTCATTGCAAAAGCTCAAAAGCTTCTTTAGATATCGCCCGGAAATGAAAGTGTTACACACAGACAGAAAGTATGAATTTCCGACTTTGACCTTTTCACCTCAAAGTCAATATGGGTCTTCCTTAGGCCACAAGGAGTTGTTATGTAAAATTTCATTGGAAAAGCTCAAAGGATTCTCGAGGTAATGCGCGGAAACGAAAGTGTTCAAACAGACAGAATTTATTAACTTATGATCTTGACCTTTGACTTTTTGACCTCAAAATCGATAGGATTCTTCTATAGGCCATAGGGAGTTGCTATGCACATTTTCATTGCGAAAGCTCAAAGGGTTTTTGAGATATCGCGCGGAAACGAAAGTGTACGTTACAGACAGACAGAAATACAGCTAGACGGACGGACGGATATACAGACCCAAATCAATATCCCCTACTTACAGTGAAAGCGGGGGACAAAAATCCTTACTAAGATTGGGATTTTTGCAATGATTGGCACTTTGAGATGGGTTTTCTTTCTTCTTTTCGAGATATCTACAGTAAAATTTGTCTAATCCTGACTCTGAGTACTCCTGAGTTTCGTCCATTTCGGCTAAAATTTTTAGTCCCATTCACATCTCTAACAAATGTATTATAAAAAAATTCCGTGTAGTCCGGATACTGTCAATTCTGTATTTCGAACGGTCAAATTGGTTCCAACTACTCACAATTAACGGTAATTATTTTCTTTAGTCCGGCCACGCAGAATAATATGAGTCACATCAATACAATTAACACCTTTTGGTCGATGTGCTAACGTGTGTTTACATAATAGTCATTAGAAGAAATGAAACGCAGCGGTGACACAACCCACTTTAAGAAATATAAAGTTAAGTTACAAGTAGATTTTGAAAAATGTTTATATGTTTAATATGCCATATGTTTTACTTGCTTACATAGTATAAAATAAAATCAATGACAATATAGGAACACGATTTACAAATCAAAACATAAATCGGGATCCAAACTCAACCGTCTTATTTCATAATAAAGCCATAACATTGAAGGGAAGACGTAATCGTTTACATGAAAATTAAAATATCAATTCAATAATAATCCAATCGTAAATAATTGTGTTTATGGTTAAGTTGAATGCGCTTTCCGACTTGCAAAACCCACACTTGATACACACGTGTCTTTAAATTTTGACTCCGTTAACATTTCACGTTGAAAGTTTTAAACTTTGGGAACGAGAAAGAAAAACTGACAGTAAGTCATGCGATACTTTTGAATAATTTAGACTCCGTAAATATGAAATGTTTTTGTCATTTAATTATATTTTTCCAACATATGCATTGAACGTGTTGATAAAAGAACAGAAATATATGTCAAGCATATTCCTGCATTTTTCCTGCACTCCGGATTCTGTCTAATCCGGCCAAATTTTATGGAACCGTTGGTGTCCGGTTTGGAAAAAATATACTGTATAGCCAAAGGAACTAAATTGTTCATTACAAATTTAAGGACCAATAATTTATATATTTTCTACGGTATTGTTTTATCTCAAGAGAAGGGATGATTTTCGTATTTTACATAATATATTCTGTTTATAATACTTTAGGTTCTTGTTATTTTTTAACATAATATATTCATGCATGTTCATGCTATTTAAACCGTTTGAGTTTTTCCTTATCCACACATTTAAGGTCTTATAATATTTTCTTTTTCACAAAATTCAAGTAGTTAAATGCTAGCGAAAGTGACATTTATCATTGTGATTTTACAGGCGTCGATGGAATTCATGTTTATTTGTATCGTTACAAACTGTTTAAAAATCCATTTAAACTATACAAATTATGAGCAGAGTTAACACAGATTTCTGAAAACAGAGATGGGACCAGGTGCTAAAGAGGAGTGAGTTTTGCCGCTATGTGTTCGTTGTCATGATCAAGTTAAAAAAAAACTGTGGTCAGTCCAGTGTGAAATTAACACTCTACGGTCTAAGAAATTGTAGAAAACTCGTCGGTAAACATTAGACCCAAGGACAGATTGTATTTGCAAACAAAGTTATTGGAAAACCAAGTGGGACAGACTGACAGACAGACAGATCGACAGCTAGACAGACAGACAGACAGACAGCTAGACGACGGACAGACTCAGAGGAAACCTATAGTCCCCTCCGATTTCATCGGTAGGGGACTAATAAAGCAAATTTGAGACGTATGAAAAAGAAATGAATTCAGATTCAGATGTCGTAAATATCCGTTACTTGATGGACAAGGGGGGGGGGGGGGGTATCAAGAAAGAGAGCTATTGTTTGTTTGTATGTTTGTTTGTTGTTTAACGTCCCTCTCGAAAATTTTTCACGTATATGGAGACGCGACCACTTGATGGTGGAGGACTTCAAATCCATACCTATATTGGGCACTTAGGGCCATTGAGAAGTGAGGATTTTTTTCTTCTGTCAACATCTACATGTACCGGAACACGGGTCCTCGGTTTATACCGTCTCATCCAAAGGACCAATCTACACGTTCCGCAGTGATTTGAACCCGCGAGGTAAGGATCAGCTCCTTACTCCGCAACTACTAGAGCAAACGCTCTAAACACTGCGCCTCGCGGACAACATAAACAGATCTAAAACATATCCTTGAAAAGGCGGAAAATATTATGTTGCCAAAAGGGACTAATAGGTATCATAAAATTATGAAAATTTTGTTTTGTTCTGGTGGGAACACTGCTAGACACGCCAAAAGAATTGACACAGAAAATAAGTTGAATATTTCTAGCTCATTGAAATACAAGCAGCAAAAAAAAAGAAGCTAATCAGGCGATGTGTACTCTTTAGGGGTCGTTGCCAGAATTTGAAGAACACTGCAATATGATAAAAATACATAATATCCATGCTTTTTGATTTTTTATTATTTCATTATCGTACCGATTTTTTTAATAAAGGAACAATGAAATCGTTGACAGATTTTTCGGGACTTTTTTTCTACCTTTTTTTAGTACTTATATATTGTAAAATGTTTTAAAAATATACGTTTAATTATCCTCTATGTAAGACATCATACTATAATGGATATTTGAAATTAATGCAGATCCTTGGGGAGAAATATGGAGATAACGTAAATTATTCAAGCTCAAAGTCCATTTAGACAATACAAATATGGAGCATAGCAAACAAGAACCTCAAAAGTCATCGGAAATGGGATCAGGTGCCATGGAGGAGTTAGCATCCCCTGCCTTCCGGTCACACCCGCCGTGTGCTCCTTGTCATGCTCGAGAAAACGGAAAAATCCGTAGACAATTCAGTGTGTAAATAATGGCCTAACAATTGGTGTGAAAAACGTAAGTCAGCATTTGACTTCATGGTAGGTTGCATTTGCTGACAAGTTCAATGCATCGACCATAAAACTTGCGACATGATGACTTTAAACAAAACTGTTGATATTCTTGTCTCATCAACTTGTTTGTCAATAGCTTGCCTCCTTTTAGAAATTGTTCATATGTAGAGCATGCTCTTGTGTATCGAATCAACTGAGAGACAAAAACCTCACATGCATATGATCAGGGTATATTGCTACATAAGTAAGGGAAGTTGACGATTAAAAAAAATAAGTCATAAAGCTTTGTTGTTAGGTTACCGTCCTTAGTCCATGAAGACTTGTACATGTAACAATGGAATGGAAAGAATTTGATTTTTGCATTCTCCCTCCCTTTTTAAAAAAATTCTGAGTTATTCAAAAAAGTCTTTTTTTCTAGTAAAATATCCTAATATAAAACGGATATGTCAGACTCTTTGGTATTTTTATTTCCAGCTCACTGGGATATATCGAGTCGACATATGAATGGAAGCAGCTATTGTTAATTGATAATACGTCGTCGATATAGCTAAATGTCAAGTTGAAGACCACAGCAAATGTTTTATTCTTCTCATGTACACGTTTTTGAATAAATTCTGCTTCATATGAATACAAAAACAGGTCTACTATTAAGGGGGAGCAATTGGAATCCATGGGAATTCCAACAGTTTGTTGAAAGAATTGATCACAAAAAACTACATAGATTTTGTCAATCAGAAACTCAAGCATCTTTCTTATATCAACTTCACAGTATTTGGGTGTATAATCAGAAATCAATAAATCAATGCTTTTTAGCAAAATAATTTTGATAACGTAAGTATATTTATGACTTCCAATTTTATTGATAAAGCAGCTGTCTATGATGTCAAAATGCCTGAACTTTAATTCATCATGGGGAATAGTTGTATAAAGAGGTGAAAAGTCGTACGTTTTGATATTATTGATTTTGTTAATATAAAATTTCGTTATTTAAAATTTTCTAAAAGATCCTTGAAATTTTTAAGTATCTACATCTGATTTACACTACTTCTCAAATATACTGTTGTACAGTTCTCCTGAAGTTTCTCCTTCACTGTTGTAAAAAAAAGAATGTGAAACACAGGAACAACATCATTTTTTTTTTTTAAATTATGACGATTAAAAAACTAATTAAATCATTTTTTTAAACAAAGATCTAGTTCCCTAGTATCTAAAGTTTTTGTGGTTTCAGCAAAAAAAAAAAAAAATCTGATTAAAATAGTAATTAACATAAAATGCATTTATCCATAATTAATCATATGGACAACAACCAGTATTCTATCAGGTGCCTTGATGTAAATCTAAATATTATATATATACACGTGTATACAAGCATTGTGTGTGTATTTAAAAAAAAAAATCATAAATTGCATAAGTACATCAGACAAGTTGTATTAAAAACTACAATAATGGCGATTTACTGAAAAGATAATTACAATAAAGCACTCTTTTCTAGTTTTATTTTATTGATAAGGAAAATTGAATTTGGGGTTCGCTTTCGGCGTTCGCTCTGGGTCCGCTACGGGTCCGCTGCGGGTTCGCTCGGGGTGCGCTCCGGGTTCGTTCAGTGTCAGTTCTAGCGAAAGCCAAGCAAACCCAGAAAGTGAACCTTGGGTGCGCTTTGGGTTTCTGTAAGGTTGTGTTGGTCGGTACTGTAATGTAGAGATAAATCGATGTGCAACCCAGCTTGCCATAATTTCATTTTAAAATGAATGTAGAATGAATGCCAACTTGATCTCGCTGTAACTAGTAAGATGAGATCTCAAAATATTATGTCACGGAATTTCTCTGTATTTTCCTTTAAAAAAAAGGTTGAAAGAGCATACGACTGCCACTGTTTTAATTATAAAGGTTTTTACATGAAATAAATGCCTGCATTTAAAAAAAAAAAAGAACCTTTAAATTGTATACTAATTTTTAAATATTACCTCTGTTTGATTAAAATTCATATCACAATCAAAAAGTTTTAGAGTTACGTCCTGTTTGTATGAAAAGTCGCTTGACGGTAATATTAGAATAGTCTACGTTTCGAAGTAAAAAATGGACAAAAATTTGAGATACATGCAGTGTAGAAAAGAATCGTACCACTGTGTGTAAAGAAGGTAAAAAAATATATATTTACCTTGATATCTACTCTCAGACAATAAAATGTTAAAATTATATTGCAACATCTCGAAGGGATCGGTAGTTTCTTTGAAAAAAGACATCGTCAGACTTAAGAGAATATTATGACAGTTTACTTATGCTATCACAAACGCTGTTTCTCCAAGAAATATCAATCAGTCCAAGGTACATTTTATACAACATAAAAACACGCTATTAAACACTTCGACAATTAAGAACAGGTGTACTCTAAACTTAATGAAAAATGTGTTGTTGTTTTTTTTTTTTTAAAGATTTCATCTGACACTTATCAAAATCCTCAAAAATATTAAACCTAGGTAATCTGATAGTTACACTATCTTACATTGAACATTTTTTTCATAAACACTATTACCCTCTGAATGCTGAAGTCACGCCCTCCAGGGAAGCAAAGGTCAACATTGTTTTACGAGATTGCTATTACAAAGAAAAATATTAACTGCACAGAATGTGTGTGCGCAAGTTTCTTTTTATATAAAAAAATCAGTATAATATAATAAATATTGCATGCAGTTGTGTATAATATTAACTATTTTCACCCTAAGAAACTCATTGTCAACCGGGTCTACGCTGTTGCATGTACACTCATAACATTTCATTTTTATATAATAATGCAGTAGATAAATATTGTAAATTTTGTTTTTTGAGAAAATGACAAAAAAGAGGTTTTTTTAACACCTGTGTTATTGATAAATGTACATGTAATAAAGTACAAGAGTTATAGAAAGGATTAAATCAATGAACTATAGCATTGGTCTGAAAAATGATCTGAAGTTATATGAACGTTCAGTATAAATTATCAGTATTTCCTTTTTGACGTTACAAAACCGGGTGTTGCGATGACAAACATGAAAATACTCACTGGATAGTTTTTTACACCCCCCTGTTATAAAATCGCAAGACCTGCTGCATTCTCTAGGACACAAGGATTGACATCCATTCCCATAAACTCCTTCAGATCAAGACAATGAGCAGTTTATTCCAATGTATCCAAGGGGGCATGCTAAGAATTGATTTAATGTTAACATTTTCTTTCTTAAGAAAAAGAGTTCAAATGAAAAGAAACAATGCATTCGTACTGAAATTCAATGGAATTATAAAACAGAGCATCCCCTCACACATTGATTTCATTTTAAGAATATTATTTAGCAACTATATACATTATGAAATGTTTAAAATAATATTTAACCAGCTGTTACAGACCACTTATTAAATTCGTCAAGCAGAGTTTTTTTTTTGCCTTTAAATCATTTATATCAGAGGTACAAAAAATCCCAATTGCCTAATTAACTTTCATCCTGTAAAAAGTGTGACAATAAACAACCATAATTTTCCAGAGTGACGGTATGTCTTTTTAACCCTAGATTGTAAATATTACTCTAAATTTAACTCTATTTTTTTTCACGCTAAAATGATGTTTGAAGCCTTTCATTTGTATATGGTGTCGTCTGTATATGATCATCTATTTTGTCTTCTAAAACGGTTTACTATAGTTTACTATAGTTAACTATAGTATCAAAGTAAAAACTTTTGAACTTTGATTTACTATAGTAAAAACTTTGGAACTTTGATAAACTATAGTAAAAACTTTGGAACTTTGATTTACTTTGGAACTTTGATTAACTATAGTAAAAACTTTGGAACTTTGATTTACTGTAGTGAAAACTTTGGAACTTTGATTTACTATAGTAAAAACGTTGGTTTACTATAGTGAAAACTTTGGAACTTTGATTTACTATAGTGAAAACTTTGGAACTTTGATTTACTGTAGTGAAAACTTTGGAACTTTGATTTACTATAGTAAAAACTTTTGACACTTTGATTTACTATAGTAAAAATTTTGGAACTTTGATTAACTATTGTAAAAACTTTGAAACTTTGATTTACTATAGTAAAGACTTTGATACTTTGATTTACTATAGTAAAACCCGTGGAATTATGTTTTTGATTCCCATTCTTGACATATTATGATATTCATAAAAGCTTCAGTGAACTTTTAATAAATCGGGCCCCTCCCCTAAAAAAATATATAAAAGAAATGAATTTTAATGTAAGGTTGTCTCTCGCGCCGATAGATGCAGATATAGTGTAAAAAAAAATTAATGGAGAAAGGAAAATAATATACTATAAAATAAAATTTGCGTCAGTTAAAACCAAAATACCTGCGCCATCAACTTCAGTAAACATTTATTTTTTTTCAATTTATAAATGTAAATATTGCATTTAAATTAACTAATCTGTAATTTTAATTTAAGATGTACAACAATTCCCAGTCCCCACCAAACCCCACTTCCACCCCTTAAAAAACGGCAAAATAAGCAAAAAATTATTTTAAAAAAATACTTTAATAAAATAAAATTATTTTGAAAACTTTGAAACTTTAATTAACTATAGTAAAAACTTTGAAACTTTGATTAACTTTAATAAAAACTTTGGAACTTTGATTTACTATAGTGAAAACTTTGGAACTTTGATTGACTGTAGAAAAAGCTTTGGAACTTTGATTTACTATAGTGAAAACTTTGGAACTTTGATTTACTATAGTAAAAACTTTGGAACTTTGATTTACTATAGTTAACTATAGTAAACTATAGTTAACTATAGTTTACTATAGTATTTTTTTGTTAGGGAGGTGCCGTGTCAAACCTATTACGTATGACATACGTAATGTCTGATTCTTCGCCAAGCGCCTGGATTAGGGCCTTTTCGAAAAGAACTTGAAAACTGAGGCCCCTTGTCACCGTAGACGTTATCACGATAAAGATCCCAACCCGTAGATCAAACTTGAAGACCTTAATCAGTATATGATGTCGTCTGTGTGACGAAATACTTTGGAAGAGGAAGTCAAAAACACATATTAAATCAATGGTCAGGTGAAGATCACGAATATAAAAATCTTCAAACAACGCAGATTTGTGAACAGGGCATAGAACATGGGCCACTGGAAATTCTAGAGGTGGGATCAGATCTGAGTGCAAATCAGTTTTCACAGGATAATTATCATCTATTTATTTATATTTTTTTTTTATGTCATAGTCAAACATACAATACAATTTCTTTTTAAAATTTGACACTGCGATTGTTATTTAATGGTACTCACGGATACATTCCTCCCGCTGCTGGTCATATAATTGTCCTGCTACACATCTCATGCTGGTTCTAAAAAAGAAAAGAGATTATAAGGGGGTCAACCATACTATAAGTATCCATTGGGATTTTATAATTAGACAATAATAATTTCGAGGGGTATCTCTGAAGGAAAATAAAATAAAAACCCGTACTTTTCCTTGGAACATTTGATTTTAGAAATAACAAAAAGGTAAATAAGAACAGATGAGTGGAATGCAGAAAACATTGTTGAACTCAGATCTAGATCCAGTAATAGTAGATATTTTCAAAAGTTATATTATAATAATATTTCCGTGTTTAAAATCAATGTGCAAATGAAATATTTCCTGTGTTTATTGATACATCACAAACTCATATACATATACAATATACATATATAGCTTATCGTTCAATTGTTCATGATTGTATTTGTTACCAACAGTTTTCTTAATAAATAGCCGACCCGAATGCTACAAAATATGTCTTCGTTAGCAGCGTTCCCACTCAATGTTTTCTCCTTATAAAGAAATGAAAATTGCGGGGGGAAAACGCTAAGATATATATTTTTTTTAATGTGTAATTTGCATTATCAACATTTCCGTAATAAAGCATGTTAATGAGATTAGGATGCACATATTGACTAAACAAAAATCTGACTTGTAAACTCAATTTTTATAATAGGGACGTTAAACAACATACAAACAAACAAACAATTTTTATAATAAAGTTCTTCTGCAAATGCATTTTCTTCTGAGTTTATGTTTTGGGCACTGAAGTATGGAGTTCGTATGACAAAAATCGTCATCAAATACGTTTAAAATGATATTTTATTTTATTATTTAGTTTAACGTCGTTAGGTGATACTCGTGCTATTTCATTATGACGTCAAAAGAGGTTTAAGTACATAAGAGTCATGAATGAATTAAAATAATTTCTTTTTTGCCACATTACATCAATACAAGATTACAATACACGTACGATTTGATTCACAGTGCCAATGCAATTTTATAGACGTGGTTACCTATAGTAAAGCTAAAAAATTGTTTATGCTGGTATTAAACATTTCATTTGCAATTACAGGGAAGTGTGAAAAATAGGTTTTTCTCTCTTCATCAATGCATGAAGTCCAGCGAGGTAAAGAAGATAATTGATTCTTCAACGCAAAATGTGGGCCCTAATTAGAGTAAATTAACGGTTTATATGTACATTTATTTATTAAATGAAGTTCATTTTGAGACATAGATTTATACATTTATCTTCCTAATCGATGAAGATCTTACTGTAGTGCTAATTATTTACTGTGGTGGGACTATTGCGCTGATTTTTTAATTGTGACACTAAGGAATTTAACTGTATCGGGGCCGTCACGTACTTTAAACGACCCATGGAGAACCCTTATTTGCATATTGCATACCAAGAGCAAATTTCTTGAAAATGCAACCGCCTATTTTAAACAAATTCCTAAAGTAAATGATGAGAATACACATGAGGTAATTATAACTTTCTCAAAATAAACTAGGTTTGATATCATAACTACATGTATTAAGAAACCGAAAAAAGAGCAGGGTACCAGATGCGTTGATTATCATATATTATGGTGGTATCGCCTTACGGGGAACGAATGATAACGTCGAAGTGTCTGAAGAAGCGTCGTTTCCTCTTTGTTAAAAAAAAGTTGGATACCCCCCCCCCCCCCCCACCTTCTGAAGATTTATTAGTAAGTTATGGACAGTACTCTCACTATCATTCAACTAAATAGGCAATCTAATATCGACGGTCTATAGTGCCAGCGTCTTTTGTGTTATTGCTAGTAGCTGTTTGTCCGCATATTTTTTTTCTACCCGGGGACTCGATCAAAAAGCATCCCATTTCAATTGTTTTTTGGATTAAATCTAGTGATTTTTTAAAAACATTTTTTGTTCTGGTGTAGTCATTTAAAATCTCTTACAGGGTCATTACTACATCTAAATCAAACTGACCTGCTCTCCAGTGCGCAATAAGCCATCAAACGTCGCCATTTTTCGTATTTTTTGTTTATCATTTTCCCATTTCAAATGCTCGTGAAACTGCCAAAAATTAAGCAAATGCATTGAAACTTTCCAAATGACGACATAATAGATAGTGGATAAAAGATATGAGAATTTTTACCACAACCATATCTATGTAATATTTTTATTTCGAAATAATGCTTGCGTATTCTGTAATGAAATCCGTACTTCTTGACCGTGCGCCGTTGGACGTGCCTTGTACAAATTCAAGGGTAGTGAAATCTTTACTTTTGACTACATTTTATCTTCAAAAAATATGATGTACTTAAATATGATAAACATTTACTGAAAATTTCAGCTGAATGCCCCAAAAGTTTTTTTCGATAAAGACGCTCTCCACGATTTTAATGGAACAGCCTCGTATATCAAATACAATTATATGCTTTGAAAAACAATTTAATTTCACAAAGTAAAACTCCTTATTCTTGGGCTTCATTTCACTAATAATTGACGATAATTAATAGCAGTCAAGTTCTTTCTCCGAACACATGGTGTCTGTATTTAATGTTTGTAAGTTGTGTATGAAAATGCTATTAGAAGAGTTAAATAAGAATAGAAATAATTGAAGAATATCATAGTTCTATTATTATTTCAAACATAACCCACTGGTTTATTTTGGAGTGGGGGGTGGGGGACCTGGTGTGCTTCACTGAAATAAAGTTTTATTTAATAAAATGCTACATATACTAAAACTCATGCACGTTACTAAAAGTATTGTAATTTCTGTTGTCATTTAATTTTAACCACCAACCAACCCCTAACCCCCCCCCCCCACACACACACACACACACACACAAACAATGAAAAGCAAATGCACTGGAAATTCTGGATCCACTGCTGCGTTTATTACTGCATGAGAATTAAATTTCACTTAATTAATTAATGATTAATGATTAGAGCAACTACGACACAGATAATTATTCAGTGGACGTTTCGCATGCAAATGAACAAAACTACAATAATGGCAATGTAGAATGGTTCATCTTTAACAATGATGGTAAGTTAAGACTTAAGAATTATTTTGCTGCTATTTGTGTTTACTCATATCTTCACATGACTTAAAGAAAAAAAAATGCAAAGAACACGTATAGAAAGAACAATATATATATTTTTTAATGAAAAAAAAAGGAACAAATCACAATCAACAACGATTCTAGGTACTTTTCCCCGTTTTGCAAACAAATATAAATGTATCTTTTCTGTCGGCTTTTCCATGTTTACCCCATTCCCCCTCTTTTATGTGCTTAATTAAAAGCGCACTATCTTTAACGGTCGATATATAAAATTGTTGGTCATTCAACTGTTTCTATTTCTACAATGTAAATGCTCGAATCTTATTGCTTTACCGTAAATGCATTTCCGACATCTTTTCTAAAATAATGCATAAAAAGGGTTTGCATTATATTCTCAGAATAAAGTACATTCAAAATCCCGACAAACGTAGGAAAAAGATATACTTTAGGAAAATATAACTTATCCAAACTTTAAATAGCTGTATGGTAAATATATCACTTCATTCAATCTAGGACCGTAGGAAGCATTTTAAGTAAGGAGGAGGTGCTCAGAAAGCAAAATGAAAAAAAATCCAGGAAAAATTTCTTGACAAACAAAAAAGGGGGTACAGAAGTATAAGATGTGGCTATCTTATATTGTATATGCATGTATGTTGGCAAAATTATTGTCCCCTTCCCCAAGTTCTACTGGAATCTTAGTTGTGACTGAAAGCAAATTGTCAGAACTTCAATTTTCCGCGTAATCATTTCATCGATTGATTAGCAATACATGCACCATTATGCAAATGTAAATTAATGATGTTCTTACAAAGGTCATGTCATGTCATTAAGAAAACTCGTTTCCTTTTGCATGAGTTACAGATCGCTGTCGCATTAAGCATTGCCATGCATCTCTCATACATGTATCATAGGAAACTCGCCCATATACTGTATGTGTACTTAAAAAGGCCAGCTTCATATTTTAAGGCAATGCGTTAATTCATGAATAACGTTAATAAATCATTTATAAATACAATATACGGCATAGATGTATATATGTAACGCTAATTTATGATTACGCCAGCCACTCATATCCACTGATTACGCTAAATTTTGAATCCGTCAATTTATGTACACATACAGCATCACATAGATAAAACATCAAAATTAATATAATATTATGAACTGTTCTGCAAGCTTATTGTTTTTCCCGGAATTTGTTTTTTTTTTTTTTTTTTTTTTTTTACTCTTGAACATCACTCGTATCATGATATATCCCAAGAATGCTATTTCTAAAAAGCACACAAATCGAATATTTATAACACATGTAGCGAACGCTCGGGTTAAAAAAATAAATAAAAATGCTTTTAGGCTTTGGTGATTTAAAGAAATGCAACAGAATTTCAGCTTGAAACAATACACCTTAAATACGCACACAAGTCGCAATGTGCACTAGCAGATTAATGCAGTAATATAGTTACATATATGTACAGCATGTGCAGCATGCATAAGAAACATTACAATCAGAGACAGGGTCACCCTGACAACTTTTGATTTCATGATTTACTTGTTTTAGCGTACTTATATTAATGATGAAAAACCTATAGTCCCCTCCGGTTTCACCTGTAGGGGAAAAAAAAGCAACTACTTAGATTTGGAGGACAATTATAAAAATCCAGATTGACCACTCATAGTATTGCTCTATCAAACTACAGCTGTAATTCAATTCGAAGAGTAGATATATAAAGACTGCCGTGAGCGCCCTATATTTCATGGGTACAATCAGGTGTAAAATACTGAGTTTGCTAGTAAAATATTGAGTATGTATTAGATTGATTGATTGAATGTTATTAAACGTCTCTCTCAACTAATTTTTAACTCATGTAAAGTTATCATGTACACTGGTGAAGGGTCTCAAATTTAGAACTATATTCGACATTCAAGGCCATTGAGTAGCGAGAAATCGTTATCTTGCCAACGCCAAACATGACGCGGAACCTCGGTTTTTAAGGTTCGTTCGAAAGAACCGGGTATGTTTTGGAAGTTTCCTGAAAGGAACTGAGTTATCCCTCAGTCGTGTATCTGTAAAATGCATTTTGGTACTATGTGTAAAATGCTAGGATATGCCTCAGTTGTTTACATGTACTAAAATATTGAAAATGTTTTGGATTTAATCTGTAAAATATGTTTATCCCTCAATTGAGTACCAGTGGAACACTGATATTAATTTGGATGTTATTTGTCTCAGTTTTCATTTAGTAAAATGTAGTTTGCCTCGAATATTATGTTTGGCCATTTATAAGTATTGTCTGCTTTAAAAACCACATGGGTGATGGAGAAAATGTACAGGATATTTCTAAATACATATTATATTTAAATTTTCAATACATTCTAGATAAAATTGCAGGTAATATTTCATAAGACTTTAATTTTTTTAATGGAAAAATTTATATCAATCAATATTACTTTTATGTTCAGTATCTCATTTTAGGTTTAAACAGAACCAATGCGCTGTAATGGTGTTCTTTTTTCTTCTCTTCTTTCTACATTGTTATTAGCTTTGTAATCATACACGATCCAGTTTTTTTTTTCAATATTGGTGTATGTTTGAAAAAGAAAAAGAAAACAAAGAATATGTAACATATATGTACATGTACTTTAATATATTTGTGTAGGTGTTAGCTACATGTATGATTAAATTTAAAATACTTCTGTAAACTGGTGAATTTACACGAATCTTCAAAAATGAAAGGTGTCCTTAACTATCTGAAATATTTTAATTATGAATCTATAGTTTACAAATGTATTGTACAGAATCAGAAACAAAATAAGTTTATGCCCAGTGAGTGATCTTTCTTATTAGCTCAGTCAGGAAAACCTGAATGATTCGAGCTTTTCTATCCTAAATATTTCACCGTCAAGGAAGCTCCATGATCTGAAGGTCGTGGGTTCGAATGCCGGCTGCGACTGACCTTAGTCGATAAAAAGTCGATAGCAACTTTTCCCTTGCCCAGCGCTTGGCACTTTGAAGCGAAAGTTGTGGGTCTTTCGGATGAGAACTTGAAACTGAGGCCCACTGTCACTGCAAGCGTTGGCACGTAATGTTAAATGACCCTGAGTGCCGAGCAAATGTATAGATTTGAAGCCCTTTATAGGTATACCGCGACGTCTCTATATGAATGAAATATCTCGAACAAGACATTAAATAATATACAATAAAACCATCTAATCCCTAATTTTTCATGTTAATGTAGCAATATTCCATCACTATCTGCGTAAGATTTTTATGATCCCATGCTGTTTCGTGTCGAAAAATCATTTTCTGTGTACAGTTAATTTTTAAATCAATATATGTTATTCCTAGATAAACTGATGTTATAGAACATTCACAATTCTCATATAAAGGCATCATGTCGCAAATTATATTGTGTGTAAATAAATCATGTGTGGAATTTTGACTACTTTGTTAATTATCGTTTTCTTTAAATAAATGCATTGCTTTTCTATTGATTCTGTCTAACAGCTGCTTCTTGAACCTGGACAATGCAGAGGACTAACGGAGGATGTGGGGATGCTTACTCATCTTGACACCTTAACCAAACACTGGAAATCGTGTTTCTGTTCTATGCTCGAACAGTTCTGACTTTAGAATTAAAGAGATAGGTGGCATAGATCACTCTTGTATTCATATTTCCATTGGATATTAAAAAAACCTTCTTTACAATGTTTGTCTTTGAATAGATCGTTTGACCTTTTCTTATTAGAAAATAAATAATTCTGGTTTGGAAACTTAATTGTTATTTGAAATGGAAAAGAAATCTGGGCATTCTAGATTTACAAGATTTTTTCCTTATTATTAACCAAGATAGATAATATTAGTTATGAATCACTTTGCAATGGCTATTCTTGGTAGCACGAAAGTTCAATGCATCCTATTTAATAATTCTCTGACATTTCTTCGCTTGTATTTCAGAAGTGCTAAAATTGTGTTTTGTGACAAGTCTATGCAATTCTTTTAATGTTTTGTGTGATTTCCTCACATGTCATGTTATGCAAAATCAAATACATAGTACAGCCCCTGATACGTTCTACTTTCCCACTTGAACGGTGAGCGAACGCTGAACGAACGCAGAGCGAACGGTGAGTGAACGATATGTGAACGCTGAAGGCAACTTGGTCAACGATGTGTGAACGGTGAGCGAACGCAGAACGCGAACGGAGCGCAAACGCGAGCGCAAAGTGAACGGTGAACGAACGGTGAACGCAAGATGAACGATTTATTCGGAATGCCTCTGATCTTTTCCTTGCATTGAAACTATTCTATTGTATTCTAATGCCTGGTGCTAAAAAATAAATAAATAATAAATAAATAAAGAAATCAATGAAAATTGCCCTGAGTAGGACGATACATGTACATGCACATTAAGTAAAATTATTAATTTAAGTTTCTTACCATATTTTCTGCACATATGTACGATGTTTAAATTCAACTTTTTAATAACACGATTTTTTATCGCTGTAAAACATTGTAATTGTTACCGAACGCTGTAGTATAAAAGATAAAATTAATCTAGTTGTAAAATAAATATTGTTATTTGATATGTAAAACCATTACAAATAATGTGGATTTTAGAGGAGAAAACTACGGTCTTATAGAATGAATTACAACAGTTGTAAGAACCATACATATAATTCCGTGTCAAGGCGATTCCGTGTAAAATAATGAGATTTTTTTTTCACAAAGGTATGTGGACGCATTGCATAAATACATTCTTATTCTTAAATTTTAATGCAATATTTTTATGATGATTTATTGAGCAGACTTTTACATGAATCTGTAGACATTTCCTGGCCGTGATTATACTCGGACAAAGAGGCAATCATATTATTTGTTATATATTTAATTTTCACAACTTGATATTTAAGTAATATGCTGTCATAGTCTTTATTAAGCAGACAAATGAGAGAGAGAGAGAGAGAGAGAGAGAGAGAGAGAGAGAGATTCGGTTTTAGCCCCCCCCCCCTTCCTCAAATATTTGTACCTATATCAAACAAAAATTCTTATTTTTTTCTAAATATATCAGGCAGTGAAAGTAACATTTTTATCAACAAATCCATTTGTTTTACACTCATAATAGGTTATTTTCCTGCTTCAAGTTCACACGAAGTCCACGTGCTTTACCTGTCAATCAAAATCATTCGACACTGTGCAGGTGTGAAAGTCTCGTTACACCGAAGGCAAAGTTTTAGAAGAAGATTTAACATTTTTTCTTTTCATTTCTAGATTTGATTCCAACATTTCTAAAAGAAAAATAAATAAATAAATAAAATACATTTGGAATAAACACTTGGAATGATTAAGCCGCTTGAATTTGAAACATGTATACTCCCTGCCAATTTTAAATATCACCGCCGACACATGTATATTTTGAACTTCTATTGTTTAATGACTTTGTTTAGATGCATATTTGTTTTGAGACTGAAATTTATGTACAAAACACATCAACGTCTTTTTAAATGTTAATTAAAATATACTGGAAATACTAAGTAACCGATTTAGGGGAAAAAGGGGAGGGGGGGGGGCTCTTAATCATATCGAATGGCAAACATATAAAGTTACGGTAAAAAATATCATTACTGGAAAATCACCTTGGTTATATAAATGATGATCATGTTATAAGGCATTTCTCTCTGTCTAATTAAGGACTTTTTATATATCAAGTAGAAAAAAAAATCTATAATTTATTACATTTTAAACAAATATTTTTTTAAACCACACTATCAATTTAATTCGCTATAAAGATATTTAATTAACTGGATATCCGTTGTACTGTTTATTATTCTCAGAACTAGTTCTAACATGTATTTCTGTATTATTTGAAAAAAAATAAGATAGAATTAAATATTTTCGTATTTTTGCTGCAATTGGTACACTGTAAATTAATTGACTTCGATTATTATCTATCCATTAACGATTTGTCGTCTTTAGCGTAACAACAAAATGCTGCAGTGCTTGAAGTATCTGTATATTGCCCGTATTTAACTTTAATTTTTCAACATCGTTCTACATAGGTACATACATGTACTTATAACAACATTTATTTTCCAGATAAATTTAATATATAACCGAACAGCTAAGTTAGAATAATAAAAATAAATATTGTCGATAATTTTTTCCCCATGAAATATTGAATCTTTAAACACGATATGTTAATTTTTAAATTCAAAACCTGTAAATCCTTACTTAAAAAAAGATAAGTCCTTTCACTTCGGAGTTCCGAATGACAATAAAGACTGAACGATAAGTAAACGCTGAACGCAAGATGAACGCAAAGTGAACGAACGAAGAGCGAACGCTGAACGCTTTGTGAACGGTGAACGCGAGCGCACGGTGAACGCTGAACGCAAAACTGTGAACGGAGAGCGAACGGTGAACGCACGGTGAACGAACGGTGAGCGAACGGAAAAATGGGAAAGTAGAACGTTTCAGGGACTGTACATAGATAAAGACGAGACTTTATTTAAACAGTTAATTAAGCCTACTTGTGCATTTTAGCATGGCTGTAGTTCCAATAACAAAACAGGGTTTCTTTAATGTCTAAATAAATGCATTTAAACACAGAATTCCATCAACGTTAAACGGCTAGTAATGTATCCTTTATGATGAAGAACCGGTAATGTTTATATAGGAAATAGGTATACATCAAGAATAATGAAAGCTGATAATTCAAATTACATATGCTTACATTTTTCAATGATGATAATAATGATAGTGATAAATGCAGTAAAATTCTGAACACATTTATGAACATTCTGAACACATTTATGAACATTATGAACACATTTATGAACATTATGAACACATTTAGGAACATTAATAGTTGCATTTGAGAATAAAAAAGGCAACATAATTAGGAACACATATATAAGCTAAAGCTAATATTACCAAATTAGAAGTTATAATAGTGACAAACAGCTGTATATTTCTGAACACATACATGTATATGAGCTATAATGCTTACTTCGGAAATTAAAAAAAATGCTGCATAATCAAAAGCAAAATGTTGAAATAATGATTACAATTTCCAAATAATAATAATAACATCAACAATACAACAACAATACATGGTTCTGAACACTGGAAAAAAATAGGCATTCATTTTCCAAGCAGTTTGCTCTTAGGAGGAAAAAATCCAAATTAAAAAAAAATAATAGAATAACACAGACACTATGCAGTTATACGAAAATAATAGAAAAGTTTATGATTGTACAACATCTATAAAAACGTTACAAAACCTAATCAGTATCAATCTTGGAATTAAACAGGGGAAAGAAAAAGAGGTGCATTCCCAAAATGTAAATACTTGAAAGAAAATGTAGATTTTATTAACAAATGTCTTAATTACAGGAGATATAGTCTACATCTTAATGAGTTATCTATATTTCCACCTGGTCACTCCCATTTGGTGTTGTATATCTTACCTTGCTTCCCTTATCTGTTTTATTTTTATCTGTAAAGTAAAGACAAATCTCTAATCAAAAGTATGATATGCCTCCTAATGTTTCAGATTATTTCATAGACTTTGTGTTTGCTGTTTATCAAAGTTTGGTATCTTTCATTATTTGTATGGATACCAGAAATATAAAAAAAATGACATGACAAGACAGTTTTATGAGTTTGCATCTACACCGGTACTAATACGATATAACTTCTGTGGGGAACCTTGATATTGAACTTAAAAATCATATATATTTTTTTTTTCAATGATAGTTATTTGCTTGTAATAACTTTTCAACACATTTTTTAGATATATGTATCGATAAAAATAATGTTTGAGGTTTGTACAAAATCCAAAAACAGTATCGACATATACAGACGAATGTATTTGAGAAATTGTTGGGTGAAATAACATGGATATTTAATTGTTTGAGATATAAAAAAAACTTACTTGCACAAGCGACGCATATCTGTCTATATTTCTCTCTTTTTCGGATGAAATACAACACTACTGCTATAATGCAAAGTACAGTCACCGATACAAATACAAGGGAAACAATCAGAGTAAAATTTTCCTCATCTTCCTTGTGCATTCTGAAAAGAAAAATATATATATATATATATATAACGTCAGTTAAGATATTACATGTATCTTACTGCTTTATAATTAATTGCGTTGATTTCCATTGAATTTGAAATTACGTCGTTACAACTATATAACATTAAATCATTTACCCATCACTTGATGTAAAATTTGTTTTCACTGATGACGTCCCTCTTCGCTGTAAATTTAGATAGCATTCGGAATCTGAAAACAGAGGCTTACATGTATGATATTGACATACCTCTGATGTATTAATTGAAATGGAATAATTTTGAAATTTTCTTTAAACTGGTGTCTTTTATTATCACCAAAATATGTAAACAGCTATAAGTGCAAAATACAATGAAAGTTTTGTTCTTAATTCAATTGAAAATAATTGATGAAAAAAGTTGTATATGTCTGTCAGGGAAACCTTTATCCTAAATCATGTAATATGTTTGAGAGTTTAGGGTTTGGTCAATGCCTCATAGCTCAATTACCTTATATTATGTCACAATAACATATATTAAGGATACATAAAACATCAAAAGGGATATATTTCTTTAAGGGGGCTCTGTCTGTATGTAGAAAATATTAAAGTTATTAATGTTCTTTATAACAGACTTTCTATATAGAAAGAGAACGTGCAATTTCAAAATATATATATATATATAATAGAGGAAAAAAGTAATACCCCCACTTAGGTGTTTGTCTTTACATGTGTGAACCTTCATAATTGGATAACCAGGGAAGAAACCACTATAATTCCATAAGTACCGGTACAATAAGGAAACCAAAATTCATATCTACAAGACACTCCCAGACATTCAAATGTGAATGGTGAACTGTGAAAAATATGAGAGGAGTTCAGAGAACCTAGTTTTTGTAAAACAAACATCACAGATCATTTGTTACAATAATCTGACCCCAAAGTAAAAATCATTCTTCTGATACATGTACTATACTGCACATCCACAGGACAACATCAATCACCATCCAAAACACGATTTGGCTACTGCAGAAATGTTAGAGAATTAGGTAAACGGGTTTTTATAAAGCCTCCCCCCCTTCCCCCTCACACACACACACACAAATGATAGTCTAAATTCTGAAATTTTATTGCACATCTACAAGACACTCCGGATCAAGTTTCAAAATATGAAAGAGCTGCTGAAAAAAAAAAATTAAGACAGTTCAGGAAAACAAATTTCTGTTTAAAAAATTACACTCTTGGACACCCAGTTGCCTCCAGGGTGAAAATTGCAATTGTGCACTGTACAGTCTAATTGCACATTTACAGATTACTCCCAGTCATATTCAAAATATGAATGGGCTACTGAAAAAAATGAAAGAGGAGTTCAGTTAACCAGCTTAAAAAAAATAATTGTGTTTTACATCCCCCACTCCACCCCTGAGATGGAAATGAAAATTCCAAATCTTAATGCACTTTACATAACAAAACCAATCATATTCCAAAAGATAAATTGGCTACAGCAAAAAATGTAAGAGGGGTCATAGAAAAAGGACATTTTTACCCGAATCACCTCCAGGATGAAATCAAACTTCCGAAACTTTATGGCAAATCTGAAAGACACTCCCAATCAAATACCAAAATAGGTATGGGCTATTGTGAAAAAATGTAAGAAGATTTTAACCTCCATTCTTTGGTAAATTTTAAAATCTCTTTGCACATTCTCAGACCATCACTAATCACATTCTCAGAGATTTAGTTACTGGTTACTGCTTAAAGTGTAAGAATAATTTAAGGAAGAAGATGCTCTGACAGACTGACGGACAGACGGACGGAAGGACCAGGACCTAGTAAAGTGCGGGTATAAAAAGACAAAAGTCATGCATGTATATGAATAAAACCAGTTATGTCTAAAGATGCATATGTTTACATATACATTACATTTATATGACGTCGTTGATCTGTACACCGATGGACATGGTGTATCGAATGCAGTACAGTTTGTCAGAAAACTACCCCGAATACTCATTTCATCCAAATTGAATTCAGTACATATCCCACCTACATAAAAAAAAAAAAAAAAAAAAAAAAAAAAAAACAAGTAAGAGAATTAAATAAAATTGATTCCAGGACTAAAAACATAAACATTAACTGCTCAAATAATGAACACAGAAGGTCTAAGTTACACAGAAAAAAGGAAAATTTTAAGAAGAGAGAGAGAGAGAGAGAGCTACCTCAGTTTTATATTACACGTACCAACAATCAACAGAGATGGTGCACACACTTCTATAGTATCATTCATCCAGTCATTCAGAACACAGTGATATTCAAATGACGGGCAAGAATGTTTTTTATATTCGCACCTCTTCTGTTTAACAGCATTAATGTATTCATCTTCGTTCGTTGGACATGAAAAAACACTGGAAATGGTATCAACAGAGTCCTTGCAAGGGACCACATATCCTAACATGTCCCTTGTAAGTGTCTGGAAAATCTAAAAGGAAGCAAAATTCAATGTTATTCTGCATCTTATAATATGATATTAACGTTTCATAAATCTAAAATTACAGTCTTAAAACATAAAGTTGCGGTTCCGGTTTATATTCCATTTTTCAAGTTTATAAACTTAGAATAAACTAAAATGACAAGAATTAGTCAGTACATTCATGCAATCTATAACATCAAATATTTGACTGAACATTTCGATCAACTCACATATTGTTTATTTTTTATTCGATTTCTCATGTACATGTATATGAGGAAGGAATTCATTTTTTTTAGATTTATACAAATGCTTTATGTAAGCAAATGATATATGTTATAATACCCTTACAAATTTTCACATTTATTTCATTAAATCGTATACCAATATGCAAAGGTATATCCTGGTCCAACTGTTCCAGTTTAAAGACCTAAAATTGAAAAATGAAATGGTTTAATGACTTGATTGATTTGATGTCTTTATTCCCATACTAAGCATACTATAGTAAATCATATGTAAATTTAGCTAACTATAGAAAATTAAAGTTTCAGAGTTTTCTCTATAGCAAACATAAGATTTACAAATTATCACTATCGTGTCATAGTTATCACTATTGTGTCATGAGCATCACTATAGTAAATCAAAGTCATCACTATTGTAAATCAAAGTGTCAAAGTATCAAAGTTATCACTGTAGTAACTCAAAGTGTAAAAGTTATAACCGTGGTAAATCTTTTGGAAGATTTACATTAAATAATTCAAAGTTCAAACATTATTACTACAGTATATAATTTTATTTTATAGAGGTCTTATTTAATTTCACAACATATATCCGGGTATTATACAGTTTTGCAGATTTTCTCCTTTGATCAAAGATATCTGTTGATGTCTTGTATGTAGAACAATTCTGTGAACATTGCATGCAATATATTTTATCATAAATATATATTATTCTTAGTATTGTTCCCCTTCAAAACTTTTGCTTTTCAATTACTGTTACCTGTTAAATATTTCTAAAATGAATGATGCTTGTCTTTCATTGGTCTTTCTTATATCAGTAAGTCATGTTTATATAAACGTTATTTGGTATATCAAGCAAGATGTATGCAATTATATAGACTTAGCCTGTTATACACAAAGATATAATGTATATATGTATGAGTGATAAGTATAGAAAATTAAAGTTTTTTAATAATAATCTCTATAGTGTCACAGCCATCACAACATCTAAGCTAAGTTTTCAGTGTCATCACTATAGTAAATCAAAATCTCAAAATAACTTAAGCGTTCATAATGTCAAAATGTTTAGTATAGGTAACGGTAACATGACCGTAGGAACCCCCTCCCTCCTAATAAGTTTGCTGATATTTTGCTGATAAGCTGTATATAGAATACCACAAAAAACTACTATATGTTTGTGCCCCCTCCATCAATAATAACGCCTGATGACCTCTTTTTCAAGGAATTTTGGTACTTGATAGTGCCCCTAAACTAAAAATGTATGGTTGTGCCCCATCAAAGTAAAATTGCTTCCTATGGGCTGGGTAACTATCCTAAACAATAATATATTTTAGGGGCAATTTTTATATATATTGACAAGATGTAGAAAAATTGCAAAGACAATGAAAAATCAATACAAAACAGTGTATGTATTTTATGAGATATCATTAATAGGGCAATTTTTGGAATTTATTTGAAACATTAAATTGCGTTTTACTTCTAAGAAGATGTACATTTGTAGAATAGGAGAAAAATACTGTGATGATTTACAATAAATAAGATATATAATAGTTAAACTTTAACTAATAACCATAGAAAAATGTGCATCTTTTATTAGCTAGTCAGCAGAACTGTTATTTCTTCCTGTACTTAAATGTGGACAATAGAATTGCACAATATGGCGGCCATATTTTATAATTGATATGAAAATAACTATTTTGCATTCTGACAAAAAATGGGACTTTTTTCTCACATGTCTTGTTAGAAAAACGTGTCCTCTACCGTGATTATGATAATATTGACTTTTTCAGGCACTTTAAGCAACCTAATTAGTTGAAAGTAATCTCTGTAATTGTACATTCATATATGTTTGTAAAGGAAAACAAAATCAGACAAGCAAACAGGAATATGCAATCAAATCGTAATTTTAACGAAATTTGTTGTGAATCTAGAAAGTATTCTTTTCATGTTAATAAAGGTACATAGAACATACTCAAGAAAGGTAGTCATCTCTGCTTTTGAACATTTATCCAAGCTATCGTTCAGCCAATTCAAATCATTTCTTTTCCCCTTAAATAGGTCAAAAGAGTAGTGACGTGTAATTTAAAAATGGTTTCGATAACAACAATCAAAACAAAACAAACGAATTTATCTTTAAAGCACGGCGTTTCAACATATTATCATTTTTCCAATCTACGTCATTTATAATTTTTTGTGATCCTATTAAGAATTGAAAAAAGAAAGGGGATTTATTTTTTATTTATTTATTTATTTATTTATTTATTTTTTTTTTTTTTTTCGTATTTCTAATCCAAATTTATGAAAATCCTTTTTGAAAAACGCTCATCTTCTCAAAATACGATTACTGTCAAATAAGATAGAAATCACTACCTCCCAATAACGTATCAATAGACATATTTTAAGACGTTGCAAATACTCTGTAAAAATGTGTGACCTCCTTGTTAACATACTTGCTTTACCTGCGAGTATTTTAAAACATCAGAAAAAGTGTGTCATACACCTAAACCAGGTCATCAAGAACTCCCAGAGAGTAAACTTTATCAAAATAGGTGAGGCCAGTAAACAAATGGACAAAATCACAAACCCCTTGAAACACCAAAGGTTAAATAACATGTCTAGCTCGGAGGGAAAATCATGTCACGCCTACTATAAACCCTTTCTTTGACAAAAGGCAACAAAGTGTATATTTATAACTTATGATGCATGAAAAAAGGTAATCATGTCTTATTCTAAAGTGGTTTGAATTTAACAAAAAATACTTTTTTTTAATGCTAACATGAATTGTGTGTTTTGAGAGATTTCCTTTACAATGAATATATTTTATAAACAGTTAAATATTTATTATAAATTGACGCTACGTTTGATTGATTAGAACTTTATCTTCATTATGCATTGATTATATAAAATACACATTTTTAGATCCTAGTCACTGCAAACACAATGTATTTAAAGCGTGTTAAATTTTGTATCAAAGAACAAGGTGCCTACGGTTTCAACACAAATCTTGCCTGTATTTTTCTTAAAAATGAAAGTGATGTAAAAAATTAAAACTCATACTTTCTGAATCATTGAAAGTCCAGACGGAAAGATCATACAACTCATTTTCTCGCATGACCTTTTAAATGCTAATAGTGACGTTATGTACTTGTGCATTTTCCCGTATTTTCTTTAAAAATGCAGAAGACATCAATTTTTAATTAAATTTTCTTTCAGATAATATAGACCACATGCATCGCCCACAAAGATTTTGAGATATGAAATTTTTCAATGAATTTTACACTATATATCCGAAAATTGAAGTGGGCGACCGCTGTGGACACTGTTGTCTTAAAGAAAATAATCTCTGGAAAGGGTCATTTTGAGGCTATTTCTGCTTATAACAGAGAATTGCATCCAATTAATGACGTCATATTTCCAGAATGGCCCTCTTTATGCCATATTTTTTCATGATTTATCAGTAATATACTCAACTCATATTTAAGCCAGTTTCGAAACTTTTCGAGAACATTAAATTTTTAGGACACAATAAAGCCAAAACTGTACCTTCTTCAAAATTAATTCTGTTTCATTTATAATCTAAATCGTATTTTCCCGTTTAATTTTTTAAGCTGATATGTAATTATTTACATTGAAAAAAATCACACTACATGCATAATCAGATAAAATAGTTATTATGACACTTTGATTAACTATAGTGATGATTTTGAAAACTTTTATTAACTATAGTGATGACTATGACACTATAAAATTTACACTACAAGCACATAGACATTTAAAAGAACTAAGTATAGTACTGACATTCTGTAAAGTTCAAAAAGTTGCAAGCTTATTAATTACGGATTTTCTTGATTGTGGTAATCTAACTGTCTGATTATTTACCAATAAACTTCCGTGAGTTTAAAGGTAAACCTCATGAGAAAAAATTTTCATGTTCATGTACAATAGTATATTAATGATCCTTGGGAAGTTTTAACTTGAATCATTTTGATTCGCTTTACATACGTGTAATTTGGGAGGATGTTATTGGCAAAAGCTATCTTATATAATTAAAGGAAATAATGAACATTATATATGTATCAGAAGAGCTATTTTACATCAATTTCATTTTTGAATTATTTTCCTTTAAGCCTTATTCATATTTCCTTACGCCTTTCTTGATAATTATTTACTTACACATTTATATGTACATGTAATTGGCATGTGCAATGTATACAATATTTTAAAGTTAAATGATGCGAATAATAATCTAAGATTTTTATCTCCTAACATATCAGAAAAATGTTTGTTCTTTAAAATATTATCATCTAAATTTTTATGTATCGGGTGATAAGAGCTGACAAAATTGTTCCCCTCTGCTACAAACTAGTAATTATATAGAAGGAATTAGAGTAATTTCTCCTTCGGAAGAACATAAATGAAAGCGCTATCTTTTATTTTCTGTATGTGAGAAATTATCACGTTTTGTTGAAATAATGTCAATTAGTTCTAACTTTGTTATTAAGACTTTACAACAAATACTTTAAGTGCAAATTTACTTCATTTTGAAATAGTAATGATTAAATCTTGGTTGATTTGTGTGAATTGTCGCAAGATGTTTTGATGCAGTAGGATATACTTTGTAAAACAGTCAAATTTCCTACATGTAAGCATCTGATTCACTGCGGCCATAAACAGTTGTTTGGAAAACTCGGTCTTCGGCGTAGTATTACTGTTACAACTTAAATGATATTATTGCAAAGTAAGGTTATACCTATGCACAATTAAAAAAAAATTAAATTTAGATGTAGCTGAGTTTTCAACATTCTTTCATTTATATTTTTACATTTATATCACTGTGTCCTTCATTATCACAAATTTGGATTGTCACTGCTGCGGGCATACACATGAGGATGACCAAACCAACAGATCAATCAACAATGACGGATCAGACAGCAATGCTTTTGCAAAATTACATGTATTATGGACTGTTACACCTCAGTTATTCCAACATGTGTTCTCTCTCTCTCTCTCTCTCTCTCTCTCTCTCTCTCTCTCTCTCTCTCTCTCTATATATATATATATATATATATATATATATATATATATATATAATTCAAAACTAGTTAAAAGATGATGTCACACAGTAAAAATAATCATAAAAGAAAAAGAAAATGCACAGTTTCCAAATTTCATTTTACACAAGCGCTTTCTGGATTTAACAATCCTTCTTCAGGTGTACATACTTTGAACTGATTTGAAATCAAATGAAATGCAGCTCAAAGTATATACACCTGAAGAAGGATTGTTAAATCCAGAAAGCGCTTGTGTTAAATGAAATTTGGAAACTGTGCATTTTCTTTTTCTTTTATGATTATATATGTATATATATATATATATATATATATATATATATATATATATATATATATATATATATATATATATATATATATATATATATATATATATATATATATATATATATATAGATCCCAATATGTTGTGTTGCGATGTTCTATCAAAGAGCATATCAGAACTCATGTTTTGATTGTGTATTAAACAAATTGGTGTTCATTTATATGTACACTTAACACACATGTGTGCTTATGACTTGTATTTAACGTTACTAGCCTCTAAAAGTAACGTTCAAAGACGAATATGACCAAAGAGAAATGTTTTGTAAAGTTCATCTGCGCTTTTTAGCAGGGCTTCTACTCAAATATGATGTTGCCTGCGCTTTTAAGCAGGGCTTCTACTCAAATATGATGTTGCCTCGATCTTGTTAATACCTTAGAGTGTACCCCCCCCCTTTTCATGACATTAACATGTTGATGTTCCTAGCATATCATAATATAAATTGTATAATGTATGTGTTGTAAAATCTCTGATATGAGGATATGAGGATGGAATGGATGAAGGTGATAGTTATTTACCCAAGTATAGGAACCATTATATACATGTAATTTTTCATCGTTGACTCATGCCTGTAAGATATAGATACACTAGTAACTGGTGAGCCTAATAAAAACATTCAGTTACATTTTCTGTTGACATTATTTCTGATTTTTTTTAATACTTTTTCACTTAAAAAAATTGCATCGAGTTTTGCCTGTAACGAATGAGAATATTTCTATCTTTTTTCTATAATACTTAGAACCTGGCGTAATTTAACATGTACTATCAAAGGATTTTTTACTTTTATCATATTTCTTCCTACAAAAAGATAACATGAAGAAAATATCTCTTGTTCTTGGACTCACTTTTTTGTATACAAGCATAGCTTACAATGTAAAACTCTGACTCTAAAAGCATCACTTCATTGTATTTATGTATTACACTTAATATTATATATCTTCATCAACTGAATATTATATCACCTTTATTTATCAATCAGTAAACGCCGCTAAGCATATCACCTGTATTAGATTGTTTGAGAAGTCTCTCTGACACCTTCATCAATAAAACGTATAAGTATATACACGACACATCTAAAATACAATATTTTGCTAATTTGATTTTAATTTATATGTTTATTTATCTAGATATGAATTTAACAATAAAATGTCTCTCTTTATTATTTGTTATTACGGGAATTAAGGTTGTAGCTATTGCAGAAAAAATTGCATAACCCGCGTACCCTTAAACATCTATATGAAATAGTGGGAATGAAATGATGTTGACATAGTTCAGCTGTTAATAAGTTACTATTTAATAAATATTAATGGTGTCACAGATGACTCAAATAATCTAGATCTGAGTGTACGATATAAGACATACAAGGTTTTTTTTTTTTTTTTTTTGTTTTTTGTTTTTGTTTTTTTTTTTGTTTTTTTTTTTGTTTTTTTTTTTGTTTTTTTTTTTTTTTTTTAATAAATATGGTGGTGATGATGATTCCATACTTACTTTGATAACAATTTCTCCTCTAGATTGATATTTTGGTTATAATTCATTATGTTCTTTATTTCTTTTGCTGAGTTAAAATTGGACAAATTTCTTCGTTTCTCATAATATCTTATCTCAATATAGTACATTTATAATACATGCATATGCTTAAAAATAACATATGAAAACCATCTATTCTTGCACTTGTAGAGTCTGACAGAGAAAAGAAAATGTAACTCTCTAAATGTCATTTTCAAAGAAGCTTGGCTCAATAAGTAAAAAAAAAATATGGATTTCAGACAACTTTAAGGTCTTTATAATACTTTATATGTTTTTAGTAATCTGATATTATATAAAAAAAAAAGATTATGAACTTTAAATCATCTCGGAAATATCATTATTTCCATTACCTTTGAAACATACCCATCAACAAAATGACAAGTACATTCAATCAGTCGTTTGGCCCTTGCATTCACTCTACAACCTTTAACAGAAATTCCCTGCTGACACGTTTGACAGCAGTTGATACTGTATATCCGTATCTACTTTTGGAAGCATATAAAATTAACACTTTTGACTACATACCATTATCATATCATATCAAAGTTATTCTAATTATTAGACATCTTAATTTTAAAATAATAATTATAATAATTTCATTTAATAAACTTTGGGCAATTTATTTCGTATACACTAGCTCATATCCCTTCTTTTGAAGAAGTAAACATAGACTTTATTTGGGGCAAAGTTGGGAAAATGATCAATCTACATTGTCTATTCATGCAGTTATAAGGGTATCTATATAGAATAATAGGGATAAAACACTGATAAGGGTTTCCATACAGGGTTACTGATAAGAGTTACTAGTAAGGGTTTCTATATAGAATCCGAGGTATAAGACACTGCACACCATGCATTTATCTTTTATGTCGGCGGACGACGTAAAATGTATACACTCCTCAAAGCCCCCCCCCCCCACGTCTTTTTGCTTAACTAAATCTATGATAAAAACACGCAGAGCCCTCTGATAGAAAGACTGCTAAGTCTGATTCTTTTTACCTTGATATGTTACTGTAAATTGTTGTTTTTGCACCAACCAGAAATCATATTGCGATCATGCCTGTATCACAGGGAACCCTTTGTTCGAGCACACTCACAGTTATGATTATCAATCTATAAACCATTTGCATTTTCAAGGGCTTCGGTTTCTAACAAAGCAAGATATACTCTGTGTTTTGTACATATCATGGCAACTTATGATGAATACATCGGCATTGAAAGCAAGTTTTTTTTTTACTTGCCTAGATAGCCAAGCTGTCTAACACGCTGTTACTGTACTGCTAGGAGACAGATTCCGTAGGTCGAGAGTTCAACCCAGGGTTGAGGCGGAAGTGGGCATCCTGTACTTTCTTTATTAATATTTCTTCACTTAGGGCAGTCATGTTAGTTTAAGAGTTGTTGTAAAACGTGCTTTATAAATAAAAATTAATTCATTACAATATGTATCGGTAACGATCCTCTAATAAAGCTAATGTCTAAATAACTGTATCTCACTTCCATTCTCAATGACCATGTAATGTAGGACAGCGCAACAAGAATTCCATCGGCATCGAAATCAAGTTGTTTGACTTGCCTAGATGGACGAGCGGTCGAGCGGACGAGCTGTTTCTGTACTGCTAGAAGATTGATTCTGTAGTTCCTTAAAAGAAATAAAATGAGGTGCTCATTTTTTTAAAGAAGTCCTCTCTAACTGTAATGCACCTCTGCCATTTTTCTGCCCATGCGCGAATTACGTGATCCAGGCGGTCACTTGACATGCTCCGTGGCGTTCTGTTCACAGAAGCTAAAAGATTTTTCCGAGTCTTATACTTCTTAACATGCAAGTTAATTTTTATAACAAGAACAGTCTATCTGTCAGAAATGGCCAAATTTCGGCAATAGGGTGGGTGGAAAAGGACATCCCTTTCCATAATTAGCATGGTGATCATCAAAACCCGAGTCCTCTGTCTCGGAAGCGTCTTTCATCCAATGTGGATAAAGTATGGACGACCTCTTTTTATCATATCTCATATGTTTCAAGTCTAAATTAATCGATATTTTAGGGATTTAATAATTATATTATTGTTAAGATATTCAACTATTTTTCTATTTTTCTAATTGTAACTTGGCGATCTTTCCTAACAAATTGCTTAACAAAGGACACATCTTTTCCCCAGCTTGCTTTCGAACAAACATCATTTTTAACAATCTCCCTGCCTTCACTAAAACAATCAATTCAATTAATGACTGAACTTCTGGTAAGTCTTTTGTCTTCATAAACCTTGTACAAATTACCATATTCTATTGCAAAGGAATTTCTAAGATGTAGGTTAAACTTTACAGTCGTTCGTTGCACGAGTACAAGTCACCTACATATTGACGTCATTTTCACATTGTGACTTCACAAACACGGGGCAAAACATTATATAACACCTTCTATTCATAGAATATGGCTATTTGTGTGCCAAATCTCATTCTGGTCTGAATCGTGGTTTTGTAAATATAGGGATAGTTCGCGAACTTTTCGATTACCCCTCGTATCTATAACATTCAAACCGCCTTCTCTTTCTTTCTCCAATTATTGTTTTGTACGAAAGTAAATGTTTCCCGTAATTCCACAAAAAAATAGTACATTCTTTTTTAATACTTTCTCGAGCCCATTTAGGAATTTCTATCACATTTAAAGAATACTGCAATTTTGACACAAACGATATATTAATAACTCTTCCTTGAATTGTTAACTTTCTTAATCTCCAAAAAAAAAAAAAATAAATAAATAAATAAATAAAAATTATTTTATTTTCTGAACTTGGTGTCTCCAATTCAAAATTTCACATTCCTGTTTGTTCTTTCCAAAATATATTCCAAATATTTTCATAACCTTTTTTTCTGTTATACATAGTGACACTTTTTTATTCTCAGATAGACATGCACTTCCAATACACATTATTTCAGATTCTTGTATGTTAATTTTTGCACCAGAAGCTTTTCCATATAAATTAAACATTTTCAAAATTTCAAAAATATATTTCTTCTCACATGCTGCTAGAGTTGTGTCATCAGCATGTTGAAACACCATTGTGTTCATTAGACATTGGTATAGAAATCCCCACAATACTCGTGTTACTTTTAAAAATACAACTTAAAGGTTCTGATGACAATACTTGCACATACAGTAATACAGAAATAGGACAGCGTTGTCTTACTGAGTTTTTAATTGGTAAATAATTAGTTAAAACTCAATTACTCTTTACACTGTTGTAAATATCTGTATAAAAATGCTAATCCATTTTCTAAAAGATGGCCCAAATCCAAACATTTTCAAAACGTCAAGTAAATAAGCATGATTTACTCTCTCAAAAGCCTTTTCTTGATCTATATTTTAATTATATCCTTCTAAATCATCCATTTCCACCATATCTATTATGTCTCTTATACTTACCAATGTGTCAGCAATATCTTTACCAATAACGCAGCAAGTCTGATTTTCAGATACAGTATTTGGCAATACAAATTTTAACCTATTGGAAATCACTCTCGCTATCATCTTATAGTCAACAGTAAGTAGGCTTATTGGTCTCCATTTTTTTTAAAATCGTTTGTAACCTTTTCTCTTGTATGTCAATGTAATAATACCCATCTTCATCAAATGTGACAGATAGCCTTGTATTTCTAGCTCGGTAATTTTCATATAAAACAGGCGAGAGTTGTGGCAAAAACATTTTGTAAAATTTAAAAGTTTACCCGTCGGAACCTGGACTTTTGTTATTTGACAATCCTTTTACAGACTTATCTATTTCATCACAGTCAATAGCCTTTTCATACATCTCAACATCTATACAGTCTACTTTCTGCCAACAGACCAATGGTGGAGATTTGCAACTTACAGATAACAATAAAGGTCATTTTCCACAAGCAAAATTTTCTGGTGCTCACTCTGCAAAAACAAAAGCGGAAGTCACTCAGTCATTTTTCAGTCATTTTTCAGTCGACTGAATGGCAGATACATTTCAGTGATCTTTCAGTTATCTTTCAGTTGTATCTTTTTATTAAATATTCGGCTTATTTTTTAACTAAGATTTTTAATTTCAATTTTCCTACTATAACGGTATTAATTTACTCTATTGTCGAATAAAACAAAATAAAAAGTGAATATAAGAAAAAAAAATACTGCAGAAACTCGGGTTCGAAAGATGGCCCTCTTGCATGGTAGTCTGGCATCTTACCCTAACGCCACGACGTCTTATTGAAAGTTTTTTGGATTAAAATTATAAAGTTGTAGAGATTGAACACAAAGTTCACATGTTGTATTGAGGAGCTTTGCGATGTTATATATCTTGTATACATTTTGTATATTCTATGCTAATTGCGCGGATTAGACTAATTAATTACACATCTCGTATCGCGATGATGACAATTATCGGCGACGGGCACCTGTTTCTTAAACAAATGATTCAGGGTAAATCTTCACCTCGGAGAACGCTGTAAATTCTTCATCTAGAAAATTATGTAAAATAATTTTGAAACATATATTTAAAAGCTAAAATTTCATGTGATTTTTATAATCAAGAAACAAAATTTATATTAGTATCTTCAACAAGAGACATAAATAATTAAACTTGTCTCTTTTTTGACTGCGAGATCTATTTCCATAAGTCGCCCGCGTTGCGCAGTGGTTAGAGCGTCTGCTCTAGAGTCGCGAAGTAAGGAGTTGATCCTTACGTCGCGGATTCGAATCCCACTGTGGGACGTGGAGACCGGTCCTTCGGATGAGACCGTATAAACCGAGGTCCCGTGTCGCAGTAGGTGCTGGCTAGAAAAAGATCCCTCACTGCTCAATGGCCGTAAGTGCCAAGTATAGGACAAAATTTGCAGCTCTCCACCGGCAAGTGGTGGCGTCTCCATATGAATGAAAAATTCTCGAGAGGGACGTTAAACAACAAACAATCAATCAATCTATTTCCATAAAAACTCCGCATTAAACAGTGTTAGATGGACATAACAATAATGAAAAGCTATATTACAGCTTCAAAAAAATGTGAAGAAAACGTTTTTCTGGTTTTTACAAAGAGCATTAAATAATTTTGACCGAAATTCTCGATTTTTTTTTTTCAGATTGACTGATTGTTTATTTAACAACTTCATTAAATTGAATAAACTTGTGAAAATATACATCACTGATTTAGAGATTTTACGGAAAGAAAAAAATAAGACAAAACTATGTCCATCAATTAAATTCTGATACGAATATTGGAACGTTATCTTTATTATTTAAATAATTATCTTTTTCTATTTACGGAAGCGTAAAAGTCTCTATACTTGTTGTGTTTTAATGTACCTTGTCTTACTTTTTATTGTCTTATCAACATATAATATGTTATGATTTCTTATTTTATTATCATTTATATGTTGCATTGTATCTGAGTATTTTTACATAATTTAAAGTTTTTTTTTTTTTTTTTTTTTTTTTTTTTTTTTTTTTTTTTTTTTTTTTTTTGTATGACGGATTTCATTGCTCAAAGATATATCTTCTTAAAAATATTGATTTGAAAATATTGATTTAAGTATGAGCATTTAAGATATTGATGTAGTTAGCTCGACACACAACAAAATATATATATATATATATATATGAACGGAAGGGAAAAGGTCTCTACACTTGTTGTGTTATATTTCTGTACATTGTCTCACTTTCTATTGTCTTATAAACATATAATCTGTTGTGATTTCTTATTTTCATTCATATGTTGCATTGTATCTGGGTATTTTCATAGAATTTAAAGCATCTTTTCTGTGTAATGGATTTTATTGCTAAGAGATATATCGAAAAAATATTGATTTAAGCATGAAAATTAAAGAGATATATCGAAAAAATATTGATTTAAGCATGAAAATTAAAGATATGCATGTAGTAAGCTCGACAATAATGAACTTACATCATTCTAATTAATAAGAAATTAGATATAAACGCAAGTCAAGTAATAATTTGATTTTTTTTTTCTCATGAATAGAATTCATCCATCTCTCTTTGAAATAAAAACTATGTGCTTGCAAAGTATGCAGAATTACAGAATTAAAAATTGATGTGACTAAAATAATAAGTAACAACCCCTCCCCATTTGTTTCGATGTTCCATTCATACATACATTTAGTACAAGTCCTATTCGAGAATGTTCACTGTAAATATTTGATTTTTTTTCATTCTGTGGTAAATATAGGATCTGCCACACAGACGTGAACCTCCAGAGTCTATGCCCCCTCTCGCTCAAAAATTTACGCAGAGAATCATGATAGAATATATCAGACAAAACATAACTATCAGTACATCAGATCTAACTTCTTATTACTTAGAAATATGTAAAATAATTTGTTGTTCATTGCAGTCAATCTGCATAAGCTTACAATTAGAAAGTCAAAAGGAGAAAAGGGTGGGAGTCAGCCAAATAAAATATCTGAAAAAAAAAACACAGATGTTTGATTATTAACTGCTAGTATTCTTTATTTTGGGGAAATAGTAGCGGATATATATATATATATATATATATATATATATATATATATATATATATATATATATATATATATATATATATATATATATATATATATAATTTATCTTTACATGTCAACATCACTATATTGATATGATTAAATATCTTGCTTTCATCAATATCTTCAAATCAATATTTTTTTTTAAGTTGATAATACTTATAGCAATAAAATTAGTTAAATAAAATCAGTTATGGAACAAAGATACAATTTGAAATATGTGTATAAATAATGAGTTATAACACTTTATATATTGATAAGACATTAAAATATAAGACAATATACAAGTTATAGCACAACAAGTGTAGAAACTTTGTTGCTTCCGTAAATTCAAGTTAGAGTTAGAGAACAAATTAGAATTAATAAGTCCACAGTTGAATTGTAATTTTAATATAAATAAGGTTATATTAAGACATAAATTTTATAGTCCATAATTACAATTAAACATTTGAGTAAAAAAAAAATAGACAGTTGAGCATATAATCATCACTAGTTCAACGTACCTGAATATTCTTATCACAATAACAGAAACACATTCATTAAAGAAGTGGATAATTTTATGAAATTGTTAAGGAATAATTACAGATAAACTAATGACAAGCCGATGAAAAATTACTGCTAACAAATCTGAACACTTTTTAAAGTTTTAAGAATAGAATTTTTGCTCGTTATCATGCACATCTATAAGACAAATTACATTTTCTTTTAATTACAAAGGCTCTGTCAACCTACAAAGAAAAGTCGTATTTTTGATAAGCAAATAAGATATTGTTACCCTTTAGCTGATTAAATTCAATATTGTTAAATTTTTTTAAAACGATATAAATGTAGAAAGAGTATTTACAAAACATCATAATAATAGATTGTTCAACACAAAAGAAAATTTAAAGCAAAAACAAAAAGTAAATGAATAAATAAAATGAAGTTCTAAGTTCAGTGTCCCTTTCCAAAACGAGATTTATGTTAAACCAAGTTGAGTTCCTTCAGCAAAAAAAGTTTCCAAATGTCGGTTATTTATGAATATTCATTAATTGCCTTTTTATTAATCGTTCTCTAAAAAATCCCAAGTAAGAATTTTGATTGCTCCATTTTTACTTATTTTAAAATTCTTTAAAACGGGCAAGATTTGTGAACTGCGCATCACTTCTAGGGGCTGCGCTAGAAAAGACAAAAAAATTATATTTCCAACTATTTGCCTTTGATTCTAGGCTTGATTTTTTTTTTATTATTGGTATTATTATTTAGTTTTATTTCTAAAGAAGGATAGATTTTTGTTTTTTTTATTTATTTTTTTAAAGACACACTCAACTTGAGTAAACAAGGTACTCGGTAATGATACCTGGTGTTTTTACAAATAATTTATTTACATCTGACGAAAAGAAATAATGCACATCAATGGTTAAAGGTGGATTAGAATCAGATGTTGCAATTAAAGAAATATATAGCTTTGAATCAGGAATAAAAAAAAATTAAGACTATTCACTCATGTACTTACATTTTGAGTCTTTAGTCAAAATTATAAAACATAAAAAAAAACATTAAAATAGGGGCGTTATATGCAACTAAATAGAATTATGCAAAAAATATAAAAACCGTGAAAATTAACACGTTTCACTTGAGTCATGAATAAAAATCCTTCTAACTTAGGGGAAACATACATCAGATAAAAATTATTTTAAAATTGTTCAAAGATCACCTTCAGCTTGTTATGATACTTATTCTTCGGAGTATTGCAATTGTAAGCGACCATGTTTTGGTTTTTAATAGTCCTTGTATGAGCTGAACTTTAAACAAATCATTTTTTTAAATGTTATCCCAAGCTCCGTTCTTTGTACCATTAGTTAAAATGTTCGATAATTTACAAAAAATAGACCCACTTGATAATTTCTAGTTTATTATTAATAGTGCAGACATGCAAAATCATTTTTTTTCAAACTGGTAAAGGAAGCATGGAGAATATATTGACTATGGACAAACAGTAAAATTCCCTGAAAAAAAAACTTTTACATAGAAAAAATAAGAGTGCACACTCAAAAACTTACTTATGAGTGTGTGTGTGTGTGTGGGCGGGGGGGGGGGGGTCTTGGCGATCATTTTATAAAATAAAATCAGAATTTTAAAATGTCATATCATAACCTTGATTGTGGTAAGTTACTGAATTTAAGATCATTTTTAACTTTTTAGTTATCGGATATTTTGTAGATATTTTAGCCGACACACCAATATAAAATTAAATCTTTCACTTTGAAAAAACGTTCTCTTGCTTCGATGCAATTTATGTGTCATAAAATATTTCTTTATATATATATATATATAGTCTTAGTCTTACATTTGTAAGTAGATCTTGAGACTGTTTTGCCCATTACAAAATTAAATGATCTTCAACTCTCTGAGATTACCTTTCTCAGGTTCTGAATTTAAACGAAATGGTTTTCAATATGAAGATCTAATGTTGATTACTGATTAGAAAAGTGATGATTAAAGTTGTTGATAGAACAGTAAAATGTTTTAACAAGACCGAGATTTCGTAAGTTTCTTCAAAATCTACTAATTTATTTAACTACTCTAAGCTGGCATAATTTCGATTTATGCATTCAATCTTAAAAACATTTTTATACCCAGATAGCTCACAAATGAATTTTTAACATATTTTTTAAAGAAATAGTTATTTTGCGTAATTTAATTCCCGTTGAACATGAACCATATTAAACCGTGTTGGACGCATTTAAAGAACCATAACTATGACAACTTTATTATCAAATGTAAAAACATTTATAGTAGAGTTATTAATCTTATCTTTTTATAGTGCCACTAATAAACTCAGATTCCCTTGTCAGATCAGTCCTAGAGATATTGTAATAATAAGATAAGAGAAAGATTTAAGTTTAGAAACCGTCCAGGACATTTTGGCAAAGGGACACATCTCATACGGGAAAGAAAATATAATCCTCGAATAGGTAATGAACAAATAGTTTTACTGAATTAAATATTAACCAATAAAATGCATAGCATTAAATGTATATAATAAAAAGTTATGTTTTCCTAGCCTATATTAACTCTTTCCAGTAGCTGTAAATGCAGAGAAACGTATACCTAATTAATAACGTGGTGCTTGGAGGTTCAATTTTAAAGCATATTTCAATTGGGGTTGGATTAAAGGGATTTTTAGAAAAAGCGGAAATACTTTCCTTTGTGTGTAGAACTATTAAACTTTAACGTACATGGGAACTGGATGAGGAAATAAATAGAGATGGTTACGACGATTATTTAATAGATATAGAGTACAGATTTTCATATTTATCACTTAAGTATACTTGTACTATGTAAACTGAAAATAAAAAATGGTTAAAATCAATATTCAATAACTGCTTAACTTTAACATTTTATAAAGAATTGATGTGTGTCTATCGTTGATGTGTATCTATCGTTAAAATATTTCTTTATCTGCATTTCATTTAAATGTGCTTTCATTTGTTTTTTTTTTTTTAAAGATATTTTACTTCTAAAAAATAGAAACAGTTTATATTAGATTTACTTTTCATGCAAAGAAAAAAAAAATAGACAATTGTATAGATCAGGTCATGCATGCTTTGGTATGTCAATTTTGCAAATTTTAAGACTGCCAAAAACAAAAATTCTGACAATATTGACATGAGAATTATATATAAAAAAAAATGATACGATTATTACTGTTTATGAGGTCAATACACTGATTTAGCTTGAAGGGAAGTATACTACTGAGCTATACCCAAAAGGATGAAGTCAAATATTAATGGGTTTTGTAGAACTCATGTATTGACCAAACAATTGTAATACTGAATTTATTATACAGGTACTATTCAATGATAAGATGATAAAGCTGGGCGAAGGCAAGCTTGACGCCTTTCTTGTTTTCAAGACAAAATCATATCCTTTTGGAAAATCTCGATTTCTTTTAGTCCAACGTAGAGAAAATCAAATGTTTTATACTTGTAGTAACCTTAAATATCGAAGTGCAACCTGTTAAGTGTATATTTTTCACGTTCCAAAATGCCGCCATTAATGTCAAACAAACAAGACAGTGATTCCTTATATTATACAAATACTGACTTGGGTTGAGGGCAGCATTGATTTTGTTAGCCACCAAGGGATGAAATATCGCCCGACGCGGAGCAGGGGGAGGGGGGATAATTTCATCCCGATCGAGGGACCTTATATATTCAATGTTTTCCAAAAAACACTGACAGTAACTGTTAATGATAGTTTTGGTATATGGAAAAAAAAAACAACAAATCATTCAAATAGTATCATTAGCTTTCAACAACTAACTGGAGGCGGAAACAAATAGTTATACCCGCACTTTTTAAAGAAAGTTCGCGTATATTGTTGTAACCCTAGTTCGTCCGTCCGTCTGTCACACTTTCTTCTTCTCAAACTCCTCTTTTTTTTTTAAGCAGTAAACAATTAATCTTTTGGAATATGATAGTTGGGGTCCCGTAGATGTGCAATAGGGTTTTGTAATTTTCAATTTTGCCCTAAGGGCATAATAGGGGAGGAAAAAAATGACTTTTTTGCTACAAGAACTGGTTCCCAGAACTCCTCCTACATTTTACACAGTAGCCTAATCATCTTTTAGAAGTCGATTGGTGATGTCCTGTAGATGTGCAATAATGTTTTGGAATTTTTATTTTTACACTGGGGGTCAAATGGGGGTCGAAAATGATGTTTTTCTATCAAGATCTGATTCCCAGAACTCCTCTTACATTTAACGCAGTAGCCTAATGATCTTTTAGAATATGATTGGTGTCGTCAATTAGATGTGTTATAAGGTTTTGGAATTTTCGTTTTCACCCTTGGGATCAAATTGGGGTCGAAAAATGACTTTTTTTTATTGAAAAAGCCCTAGGTTCCGAGAACGCCTCTTACATTTTACGCAGTACCCTAATGATTTTTTAGAAGATGATTGGTGGCGTCCTGTAGATGTGCAATAAGTTTTTTTTATTTTTTTTTTATTTTTTGAATTTTCATTTTTTCACCCTGGGGGTTAATTGAGGTCAAAAAGTACATTTTTCTACCAAGATCTGGTTCCCAGAACTCCTCTTTAGGGTCATGATTTGGACAAAATGATTCTACACTAGTCTAATGAAATGCAGCTTTTACATATAAGTTTAAATTTTTCTGACTCATTGGTTTTTGAGGATAATCTTTTTTTTTAATTTTTAGTCATTCTTATCTCTTCTGAGGGTTTGACCCTTCCTTTGATCAAACTTTCATGTCTTTTACCCAATGATACTTCAAGGCAGTTTTGTTTAGATTGGTTCAGCGGTCTTTTTGAGAAGAAGATATTATTGTAAAAACTTAACGACAAAGACAGCAACGATGACAGAGATTTTGATGATAAAGCTTACTTGAGCGTTCAGTTCAAGTGAGCTAAATCTAAAAGAGGATGGTGGGTGGAGGTAGGGATTGGTGTGGTGGGGGTAAGGGATGACCCTGAAGCAGTTGCTCTACAAAATAATCAATACACAGGCCTTCCTTATTTTTTGGATGCAAATAAGAAGAATAAGTATATATATATATATATATATATATATATATATATATATATATATATATATATATATATATATATATATATATATATATATATATATATATATATATATATATATATATATATATATATATATATATATATATATATATATATATATATATATATATATATATATATATATATATATATATATATATATATATATATATATACTTCTTATTGGTTTTGAGTAGAGCTTTCATCTGTTTTTGAGATATTTGGCAATTTTCAATTGGGAGTTTTGTTCTCCAGGGGCCATGACTGGTATTATGTTTAAAGTGTTATGCCACAAAGAACAAGATTATATATGGTTAAGAGTAAAGCTTCTTTTTTTTTTTTTTTTTTTTTTTTTTTTTGAGATATAAAACCATTTCCAGTTTCTGCAAGTGGGAATGTCCTCCAAGATTATATATCTGGTTTAGGGATTTCATTTGAGATGCATACGTTTATTCAGTCTCCCGTGCAGGGTAATTGTTCTTTCCTCTCTAGACATACAGTGAATGCAAGACCTGTACCTGATGTAGAGCATGCCCTTTTGTTGTCAGCTTGTCAGTCCATAAATCCATTTAAATCCATTCAAATATGATACAAGTTCCCCCCCCCTCCCCCCCCCCCCTTATATACAGATGTTTTTTCAAAGACTTTATTCGCATCTAAAATTTTCAACGTGTTAAACGTTTTTACAATCGGCAACGATTCTGTGTGCGGTCATACAACTAAGAATTTCAAAGTATTACAAACATGCGATCGTGCAATTTGAAATTCATTTAACACCCTTAACAGTTTCATGAAATATAGTAAGAGATTACCGAATTACATGGGCTGAAAGTCTGAAAAGGAACAGGACACCCAACATTTGATTTTTAAGAAGGGGGGGGGGGTGACAGATTTTCTAATCTTCTGCTTGGATAATGTCCACATTTTAAGACGGCAAATTCAAAAATCCAGAACTCTTGCTTTTAATTGTTTATTGGCACTCGATTAAAATAAACCAGATACTAACAAAAAGTATTGGAAGGACCGAATTTTAGGATTATAGAAAAACAGGTTTTATTGTCTATGGAATGGCTGTTCAATTACAGGAGTTGGCATACCTATAAATTTTACCGAAATTTTCAGTAAATTAAAAAAAAAAAATAATTCCTTATACTACAAAAATAAAAATTACAAGAGTTGGGATACCTATCAATAAATCTAAAATTACAAGTGTTATCTTTCTAGTATTTTTTTATTTACTGAAAATTGCTATTATTATAGTATTTATACTTTTTATTTACGGGATACGGAAAATTTCGGGGAAATGATAGGTATGTGTCCTTTTTGACATTTTTTTTTTTTTTTTTTTTTTTTTTTTTTTTTTTTTTTTTTTGCTTTTGTGCTTCATGTCGTCATGTTACAAATTTTATTTAACGACGGCGGACCTAATTCATTTCTGCAATAGATTTTTTATTCAAAGTTTAATATGAGGTAAAGTGACTTTTGGTGAGTTAAAATGAATAAAAAAATCATATGGTCATCGATGTAGATTTTTAATGGGGAGCTTTTCAAAAGATGGCGATGGAAAGCCATAATTACTATAGGAAGTAATGGGAAATTGCCAGTGCAGGGTACATGTATAAGAGTGATCATTGAAAAAAATTCTGCAATAGAATTTTTATTCATAATAGAGGACAATGTTAACAAGATAATTTACCAGCAAATTATGCCAAAAAATAAATGGGTCATCGGTGTAGATTTTTCAGGTGGCATGTCAAACTCAGGTGTAGGGCACAATTTGGGGGAGATTTTCAATGAAAATACCTTGGCCAAATAAATCATTTATCTATAAAATCAACAAATGAATATAAATTGAAATATTCACAATATTTTTGAGTTTGAATATCTTTAAAAGAACTAAAAACGTATATTTTTTTATCTTTTGCAATACATAATTAAGTCAATTTGATTCAAGGCATATGCACGATTTTCTGCGCAGTGGTGCGAAATTTTGAATTAGGCCTGTCGTCCTTAAGAAATAAAATATGGGGATATCACAAAACGGGGGGGGGGGGAGGGGGGGTAGTGATGCTGCTTCCTTCCACTTTTTTAAACATAATTTTTTTTTTTTACAGTATAGTCAAATCGTGACACTCTGGTACTTTGTGAATAAAATTTGATAGTGAAAGAAGTTGAAACCCAACCCAACCCAACCCCCCCCCCCTCCAAACCAACACACATATATTCAATATAGGATCTTTCGAGTTTGGACAATTTTCCATTTTATTTTGCTTGTCAAACTTTTTAAGGTAATTTGACATTTTTTAAGCCATCCATTTAAAAAAAAACGACACTACGTGCCTGCAAATGAATTCAATTCTGTTGAAATATATTACATGTATTTGACATATTATAAATGCTATAATTTTGAGGTAAAATTCCTACTTTACATTTTTGCGAGTCCTCCAGTTCGTTTTCCGTAGTATCTCCTTGATTAGTATAGTTAAGTTTAATTTCTGATATTTATATCGGTCAATTTTAATAGATAAAAACGATATATCACAATGATTGACTGCCTTTTTTGAATGTAATAATATATTACACATCGAAATAACACTTCCTACACAGAATTTACTCTGATTAGCGGTTTTTTTTTTAATGGGTTTAATTTACGATCTCTATTTCCAAGTTATACGATCGCTTAATAAACGATACATGTCGTTGATGATCGCCTCGCAGTTGTCAAAATTTCCAATTAAAAGTAGTTTTGATGATAATGTATGCAGTTTTAATTTTAAAATGTTTAGTTCATACCTCTACGAATTACCTTCAATGTTGATAGATGATAACAATCTAAACTATCTCAAAGCATGGAAATTCGATGCTTGGAGCATTATCGATTTGATCCGTAACATTTGCACAGAAACTATTTTACAAATTTACTCTAGGTGAATCCTAAACTGTAGATATTTGCCCGAATTAAATCTTTTCCAGTACATACAAAACTGCATTAACATACTTTCTACGATACTTTCTTCTTCATTGATTTGTCGCCCGCGTGGCGCAGTGATTAGAGCGTCTGCTCTAGAGTCGCCGAGTAAGGAGTTGATCCTTACATCGAGGGTTCGAATCCCACTGTGGGACGTGATGAGACCGTATAAACCGAGGTTCCTAGTCGCAGTAGGTGCTGGCACGAAAAAGATCCCTCCCTGCTCAATGTCCTTATAAGTGACGAGTATAGGTCAGAATTTGTAGCCCTCCACCGGCATTGGTGGCGTCTCCATATGAGTGAAATATTCTCGAGAGGGACGTTAAACAACAAACAATCAATCAATCAATCTTCAATGAATTCTATCAGTGTTGCCTATCATATTGGAATTGTTTACAGTGGTGTTATAAAACATGTAGAATTGATGTTAAATAAGATATATAACATCTAACATGATTTTGTACAAAAATTACGGTCATCTATATAATTGGTTTACGGTCATCATCTATTCGGTGGAATGTGTTTGTTACGGTCATCATACTGCAAAATTTCGAAGGCCTTTTATCATTTCATTTTCTTTTGTTTGGGTAAACAACAACTACTGGCGTGGAGATAACATCGATGTTCGTTTAACCATTATCTAAAATTACTCAGTTTTATTGAATAATGTTTATAATCGCCATCGATAAATTTTCAACCTATCAGCTCAGCCGACATGTTTTGATGACCGTTAACTTATATTACGGTCATCGGCTTTTCTACAGTGACACAAGAGGCCTGTTGGCCACATGCTAACCTGTGCATTTTTTCCTCAATTTAATGCATGAATATACCGGGTATTTTATGTAGGTAAAAAAATTTAAAAAATAATTATTGTGTATTTTTCATTTCTCGGATAGAAGTGAGAGTTTAGAAGCAAACACGTATATGCGGGTATAACTTTCTTATGACAGCATCTAGGTTTTATTACATGTATCATCTGTCTGCATGCATTAAGGTTTCTTGCCATGATTGTAACACTTAGATTTCAAAAACGCTTTCTAATAAAATGAAACTAATGATGTTAATTCCTATTGTCTCATGAGATCACTGACAACTAACGTCAAAGTGACAGCCTTGGAAATTGACATGCATATAGAACACTTTACCTTGCACTTGGCAAAATATACAGTGATTCAGTTGTTTATATCCAGACATAAGCAAACTTAGAAAGAGTTTTCCAATAGAAAACTGTTGAAAATGTCAATATTTGTTATATTAAACTGATGATAAAGCGAGTAATTACTCCCAACAGGGGTTAAAAAGAACACAGAAATAATGCATACAAAATATATCAAAACTAATTACAGAAAAAAAAAAATATTACTACCGTTACATCTACTTTAATACTACTGACTGCATTAGTCATCAAATAATAAAAATAATAATAATAAAAAAAGAAAGCCTTTACATCGTTTTCAATTTCGTTGTTGATTGCCGGTCCAGATATTGAGGCCAAACTTGCCAAGGCCAGAAAAACACACGATTCGAAACATAATCCGGATATAAGTACAGGTTTTTCTCTGACATCGATTTTGCATAAATTTGTCAGCTTTATTTTTATTTTTTACTTCGGTTTGTATATTTTATAATCATCTACAATGACAAACAATAAAAGCTCCTCTTTTTTAATCTTTATCAAGTAAAAGTAAGAATACTAAGTAGGAAGAATGTTTTCATTAATCTGTTGGTATATTGTGTCTTCTCTCAAGGATAGGGATATCCTAAGTTGACCTTGATTTTTCCTCAACAAGGTGTGACGTAATATCTTTTGTACATAGTAAATCAAAACAGTAATAAGTATGAATACAAACACAGATCCAAGTATTATAACAATTATTGAGTTTGAGAAATATTTCCTCTGAGACTGAGGACCAGCATGACTCTGTGATGTTGTTTCTATGATTGTAGGCTCACCTGAAATATAAATCAGTCCCAGAGGTTATTAAATACTTTCGTACTCATATTCTTCCGTTTTTCGAAAATGACCATCACTTAGTTCATTTTTTTTTATTTTCGAGATTGTAAGAGTATAAATTTGTACTCATTTATGAATAAAATGATCAAAGAATGCGAGAAATCAAAGTGAAAAGTACAGAATATGAGTCTGAGTTTGACTTTCGGCAAAAATCTCGGCTTCAACTCTATATAAATAATGTAGAGATAGTTTTGGAAACTTTTTTTTTTTTTTTTTTTATAGAATTTGTGTTTGCTATTAACTTATAATTCCATTTATTTAAAAAATGAAAATCATGATTTATAATGTATTGTCCAAGATAAATGAAAGTTTGCTGGGACTATTACAAAAGAAAATAATATTTCATTCTGTGTCGTTGTTATTGTTGTTGTTTTTTGAAAACATTATATTTTCTCTAATAATACAAGTGATAAATTTTGAAATGTTATGTTTATATGGAAGCGTCATGAACTTTTTAATGGCAATTATACATTTTAAACTAGTAATGAAGTGTCTTATGTAATATTTTGAAATCTTCAAATTAGGGATGTCAAATCCACTCGGAAAGCCTAGTCGAATAATTGTGGTCTTAAGTCGAATATTCATCGAAATATTCCAAAATAAGTTTTCTTATACCAGTTTATCATGATGAATTTTTCATACTTCTTAAACTTTAAATATTTAATTGAATCTATTGTTCTATGAATCGGTATTTCTCAAAGTATTTATTAAATCGTTGAAATGTATTTTTTCCATGCATCCGAACAAAACAGGATTAGCTCATACATCAGATGCCAAATACTGGTTTTTTGTTTTTTTTTTTTTGTCCACAGACGCTATTATATGTTATTAATCTAGATCACTTGAAGCCATTAAAGCGTGTCTAATCTCTGTTAAATAATTGACCCATGACTGATAAAGATTTAATGATTGATTGATTGTTATTGTTTAACGCCGAGTCGGCAATATTTCAACCATATTGGTAAAGAATTGAATACTTATAATCATTTTGCAAGAAATCTAAATAATGCAATTGTATATAAACAACAAATCAGATCTTTGAATGACTTCATATAAAACATCATAATGCAATAATACTTTTGAAAATAAGAAATATGATCCAAACATGATAGAATCGAGGTCTAAGCTTTAACAACAATAGTACAGCCGAGGAGAAAAAATCCTTCAATTCATCAAACTTGAATTTAGAGTAATTTTTTAAATAGCACATTTAAACAAGTAACCGATTAAAAAAAATATTTAGCCTATAGTCGGTATTACCGAGCAATAGTCAAATATTCGTTAACATTGATTTCCTACTTCAAATACGTGAATACATCTTTTCAAGACTATTAAGAAAAAATTACATTTATTGTAATATTTTGAGTGAACAAATTTTCTAGTGTTAGGGGGATATATGTGTTACAGTGAAAAACAAAACTAATTCTCACTTCCACTTTGCACTTGTAAACATTCTCCTGTTGTAGCATCACATGTATTTCTGCATGCTCGTGGACAGATAGACTTGCATCCAGGTCCGTAATTTCCTGCTGGACATTGCATTGTACAGTTGATCCCATCGTACTCAGGAGGACATGCTAGTACATGTAAACAAATACTTACAGAAACTTGAATAATCAAATCAAAACCCTTGGAAAGGTCATTCGAATGATGGGAAATTAAACACTCCCGGCGCAGATGCTGTTCTTACACAGTTAGAACTTTGCACAAATGCTGTTTTTGCACAGTTAGAACTTAATGACAGATGCTGAAAAATTCTCATTGGTTATTGAATTAAAATAATTAATATAAATGAATCGGAAATATTTTAGCAATATAATAAATGAGTTATTGAACTCGCAAGCTGGTGCATTTTGTACAGCCAATTCGTCTCAATATTCCCCAAAATAAGTTCAATAACCCTTTGATATTCTGAATATTAAGGAAGAAAAAAAATCAGAACAGAATACATGTATTGTCAATGCAAAATAAATCATAATTCATTACAGAAAACTTTTGATAGTTCAAGTCAATACAAGGATGTAAGTATAAAAAATATGATTTAAAAGAAATTAGAATCATATTCCCTTGAATGGAAGTCCAAATCTTTTTTAAGCAAATGCCACTGTAAGAGGGTTATATGTGTTACAGTGAAATAATAAACAAAATGATTCTCACTTCTTTTTGGTAGTTGTGAACATTCTCCTGTTGTAGCATCACATGTATTTCGGCATGCTTGTGGACAGTGTGTTTGACATCCAATTCCATAATTTCCTGCAGGACATGGCTTTGTACAGTTGATCCCATAGTAACCGCGGGGACATTCTAGTACATATACATGTATAAAAAAAATAGTTATACAACCTCAACAAGTAAATCAAAGCATTTGTTAGGGTCATTCGAATGTTATGATATTGATCACTTCCAGGACAGACGGTGTTATTGCGCAGTTCTAATTTCAACTACCGATGCTAAAAATATTGAGTCATTTATTTTTAATGATTAATATAATTTAATGGGATATGTTCCAGCAATATCAAAGGTACTGAACTTATATTAGTGAATATTGACACTCGTTGGCTGAACAAATATGCACTTGCAAGCTTGTATTTAGTACAGCCAACACCTGCCAGTATTCGCTAATATATATATATAAGTTCGAAAAACAAAAATGTTTATGAAGGAAGCAAAACTCCGGAACAGTCATTGCAAAAATAGATTTTAATAAATTACAGAAAGTTTTTAATTATTCAAACGTAATTACAAATAGGAGTGCCAGTGTGAAATTAATTGAAAAGAAATCAGAATTTTCTTCACTTGAATGGAAGTCCAAATCTCATTATTAGCAGTCGTTCATAAGAAAAATAACACAGAGCCTAGACAATATAGACTGTAGAAAACAATTTTCAAAAACTATGTGGACTTATCATTTTTGAAAGCATACATAAATTCCAAATACTATAGCCACTATTAATTCTTTTTCAACAAGAAACGTATTCCTACCTGTACATGAATGCGTCTTCTTCTCAAATTTTTCTTTACCAACGCAAACAACATCAGCTCTACAAAAGAAACATCTAATTAGACAAAATATACAACTGTATGTCGTTTTAATTCCACGGTGTAAAAATTTCACGATGCGTTTAATTTCGCGGAAAAAATGATAAATCGAAGACATAGTGAAATTTAATCCATCGTGAATATTTGCCAATCTACAGTATCAAAAAAGAGAGTAAAATTTAATTTGACAAAACAACTTACTGTCCTCTGTCCCATTCATTTTTTTCTACAAAGACGAACATAAGAAGTGTGACAGGAAGACTTCTAAAAAGCATTGTTTCTTAGATCAAACAGATCAGAAAAGCCACTTTTATTAGTTACTCGTATGAATATCTCCTTGCTAATAATTTATACATAAAAACAGCTACACTTCCTTACACTGCTTTTTATCCTTCCGGGTTATGCTTTGATACTTATCCCTAGGAAATAATTTTTATTGTATAGCTCAGTAATAGCACATAAATATTTATCAAAGACAAGTTTTGAATAGGTTAATTGTTCCTGGAATTAGGGATATTGAACGACATTCTCATTACATTTGCAATATTTTTTTTTTTGCAATTTGCAATTTTCTGTGTGGTTTGGTAATCATAAGTAATAATGTAAAAATGAATTCCACCATTAGTCCCCTCTGTGTCATGTAAAATATGCCCAGGATGTAAAGAAAGCTAATTTTATCAATTTCATGTAACTTCCCCATGTGCAGAAAACCGAATATGAGTACTTTTGATACGCCAGTTATACAAGGAAATAGAGAAATCTCCGGATTTGTGATAATCAAGTTTGGTACTGTAATCCAAAAAACACAAGAAAAAAACAAACTTGTTGTTTGCATGAAAATATTTGCTGCTATATTTGATGCATTATATGATATATACATCAGATTATCATTAGATTTCATGTAAATTCATGTAAGGATATAAATTAACTGTAAACCAAATGGTTTGTTACATCTCAGTACAATATCCCAACAAATGCGTCCTGAAAATATGTTCTTTTTACATGTATAATACACTACAGTGATTTTTTAACACAAGTAAACAACATTAAAAAAAAACTATCATTAAAATTCATCTACATTAGTGTTATCTCACATCATCCAGCATAGCTTTATTAGTGCAGATACAGGTAACATGTTGCAGTATCAGTATTGTTAGCAATCACTAGAATTACCATTATACATGTATATATAATCAACATTACTTGTACATGAATTAGCTTGATAGTAATATAAGTGCTAATTAAATCCTAGCTGATGGTGTGAATGCTTATCCTTATACAAGTAATTCTTAATCTTTTACCAAATCTTTGGACAATCCTTCATGATTCATAACTGGAAATTTACTTTCAACTATTGGTTCCAGCTTACTGTATAATACTATTATCTAAAAGTTATCATTTGCATGCTATAGCGTACCATTTGCGTATTATGATTATCATGACTACTGTAAACCAACTATTATTCGCGTCAACTGTTATTCACGATTCGTCAGTTTCAAATCAATCCGCGACGATTAATTTTCCCGACTGAGGAAACATTTTCTACAGATACAAAGCAAAATAAATGGTTCGCGGCGATTAATATTCGCGAATAAAAGTAGGTCGCGAAACTCGCGAATATTTCTCGGACGCGAACAAAAGTTGGTTTACAGTAAGCGAGACATTAAGAACATTTTTTTCAGTATATACGAGGAGTGATCAAAATGTTCGAATATATCAAAATCTCTATATTTACAAAACCACAATTCAGATCAAAATGAAATTTGGCACACATGTACTCATAAACATGTTCTAAAAAAAGCAGACGTTACGTTTTATTTGCTCCATGGTTTTGACGTTACAATGCAAAAATGACGTCAATATGCAGATGACTTGTGACAAAAAAATTGTTTACTCTGTCGTACTCGAGCAACGAACGGTCTTAATGTTTAACGTATATCTTTGAAATTCCTCAGCAATAGCATATTATAATTTGCACAAGGTTTAGAAAGGCAAAAGACTTGCAGAAGTTTAGCCGTCAATTGGATTGAGTGTTTTAATGTAGGAATGGAGATGTTTAAAATGGTGTTTGTCCTGGTGCCTTGTGAAATTAAGCTTGGGAGGAGACGTGTCCTTAGTTCAGCAATTTGCTATAAATGATCGTCAAGTAAAAGTTAGGACAAGCTTATTCAGAGAATTTGTGTCGCCGCTTAGGAAATAAGAAGAGTATGCGCAGTTCTGGGGGGTCGGACACCCCCCCCCCCCCCCTGCTGGATTTGTAGAATTATTAAATGTACACATGTATATTGAAGCAAATAAAAAAAAATGATATAAAGATTTGATTGCTTATTCTTTAATATGTGTATGGAGGATTCCTTTTATATAGAACTAGATGAAACCCTGCGCAAGCGCGGGGAATTGAATTTATACCACTACTGACAGAAAAATTCCAATAATGTACATATATATATATATATATATATATATATATATATATATATATATATATATATATATATATATATATATATATATATATATATATATATATATATATATATATTAGTTTCTACTGACAGCCTACAGGCTAGGCTTACAGGAAGGATTACTTTGTTCAAAATTCCGCATGAAGTAGATGTACGTCTCCACCCCACCCCCCATCTCCACTTTTGTATAAACTTGAAAACAACAATTTCATTAATTGACTTTTATTGTGAACCCTGTTATACTATATTATGGATATTGTACTTCAGATGCTCTTATTTCATATCTCTCAAGGATAAAAGCAGCGAATAAGCACATTTTACTGATTTTTTTTTTAATTCACAGGTACTTGGGTCTTGGTTTATAGATATGTATGTACCTTATTGATATATGAAAAATGTACTTTACTCTTTTTACATATCAATATGGTACATACATATTTATAAACCAAGATCCAAGTACCTTTGTAAAAAAATAGCTTTTAAATCCTATGAATAGGCCAAGTATTTGATACAAAAACTGTACTCAGAAAAAAAAAATGAAATGTATTTATTAAAGCACAAAATTTCACAGCTGCTTTAATCGTATTTGAACAATGCCTTATTCATTAATTTTCTCTTTTCATGTAAGCAAAGTTTATTACTAAGTACAAATTGTACTTCGGATTCGTTGCCACGATGCTCTCTGTGAGGAATGAGGAATATATACAAATTTTACCGATAAATTTATTAGGAAAACCTACTACATATATGTAATAGTCTTTTGATATATAAATATATTCACAACTTATAGTGTTATATCAATGATTTACATGTGCCATTATTTCAATGACCATTCACACAAAAGCTTTTTTATGTTCATGCAGCTATAATCGCCACGTTTTTCTTTTTAACATCGGGTTCGATGCTATATGATGTTCTTGAAGCTTTATCACAACTTATTTCTTTTATATCATTTAAATCAAGTTTTGATTGAATAATTCAGTGATGACGTTTTATGAAATAAATAAACAATTGCTTGTTGTCAGTTTCATTAAAAATTGCCAGTAACTTAAATCCGCCAACCGGAACCGCCACCGTACTCACGTTTTGGCTAACTCATTGCTGTTTATAGAAAAAGAAAGTAGACTTTTAATTTACTGTACGATACTTACTATGCGAGTGAAATCTGAATATAGTTTACGGACATCATCTTGAATGTAGTGTATTCTTAGAGGAGTAAGTAGGAACTCTGGTGCACCCGTTTCAGAGTTTATTTGCAAAATGTATTAATTTATAAGTATAGATATTTATCATATTGTAATAATGATTTTATGAGTTTGTACACGTCAGACGTCATGACGTTTTTCATTTCACATATTGAATACTATCAATTAGTAACACCCCCCCCCCCCCAAAAAAAAAAAAAAAAAAAAAAGAAAAAAAAAACATAAAAAAGGATCGTCTTGGATTTGAACCGGGACCTCTCACTTGCTAAGCAAGGATCATACCCCTAGACCACTGAGGCACTTGATTATACAGCAAAGTAGTACAATTCTCTTTTTTGCTTGAACGGCGATACATAATTAGCGTATCTCAAATGGTGACCTAGATTCTCATTGTTTAAGAAATTAATAATATAACATTAGCAACTTTATATTGTTGTTAACAAACGATGAGAAGACATAAGCCACATCTCTTTACTGTAAGAAACTATGTAATTGGTTCCTTGCGTCACTCGTTGACGTCTGACTCATTTTTATTCCAAGTGTATTTCACCCGTAAATGAAAAGCTGTGTAAATGTCAGTATTGATGATCTAATCTGGCAACCAATGAGAATCTAGGTCACTATTTGAGAGACGCTAATTATGTATAGCCGAGAATGTCACGCCTTACTGAAAGTTCAAACAAAAAAAAAAAAAAAAAGATTTGTACTAAATTCAAATATTAAGTCACAAATAATGTTTATATTCACGTTCGATATTGTCAAAATTTTACACAATATATGGTGCCTAATTTAGCCTTTACTGAACAATTCGAATAGATGTAATTAGAATATAAAGTCCGCCGACAACCTGTATTAAACGTAATAACTCTCCAGATGCCCTGTGCTAAAAATAGTGCCAAGCAACTTTTGATGAAATAAATTAAAAAAAAAAAAAAAAAAAAACGGGGCGGGACACTTTGAGAGAGGCGAGAGGCCACGGGGTGCTCTGGTATAAAATTTCATTGCAAAAGCTCAAACGATTCTTGAGATATCGTTCGGAAACGAAAGTGTTACACACAAACAGAATGTATGAATTTACGACCTTGAACTTTTACCTTCTGACCAAAATCAATTGGGTTCTTCTTTAAGCCATAGGGAGTTGCTATGTAAAACTTCATTGCGAAAGCTCAAAGGGTTCTCGAGATATCGCGCGGAAAGGAAAGTGTTACAGACAGATAGAAATACAGACGGACGGACCCAAATTAATATCCCCCACTTTCTGTGAATGCAGGGGATAAAAATAGTTCTATGTCCTGACAATAATATAATTATTAAATTCCTAAAATATTGTTTATGCTACGGAGCATGTCACGTGACCGCCTGGATCTCGATATTCGCGCTTGAGCAGAACAGTGGCAGATATGCATTAAAATCGGAGAGAACTACTTCAAAAATTAATAAACACTGAAACCTAGTTTTATTTCTTTTATTGAAGTATTTCAATTAGTTGGCGAACATTATGATCACTACTTGTATTATAAGCTTTTCTATATAGATAACAGGCTCTCTTAAGAAACATTACATTTAAGTTAATGACGTCTGAAAAGTGATATTTCATCAAACGAAACAGGAATAAAAGATTATTTTATCTTTATCTAGTCGGTCATTCTTACATGTACGCAAGAATCCAAAAGTAAGCTTTAATTAGATACATGAAAATTTCTGATTTATAAGAACCAAGAAGTCTGTGAGCCAATGCTCACTAGTATTACCCCGCTAAGATGTGAATGTTATGGACAGACACAAGGATGAACAAGAAGTTGACATCAGATTCGTACGAAAATGAATCCCACCATATTGCAGGCCTAAACAAAGAGTGTCCTAAAATTTCATGCATCTGCAATTCGAAGTTGCTGAGAAAACTGCGACCAAAATTTGTTATGTATTGTACGTACAGATGCACGGATGAACAGGAAGTTGACATTGGACTCGTACGAAAATGGTTCCCACCATATGGCATGCCTAAATAAAGAATGTGCAAAAAATTCAAGCATCTGCGATGAGTGGTTGCTGAGAAAACTGTGACGAACATTTTGTTACGGACAGACAGACACACAGACACACAGACACACACGGGTAAAACAGTATCCCCCCCCTCCTTCGGAGCGGGGTATAAAAAATGATGTTAACAGAAAACATTTTACAAACAAAATTGCAACAGGAAATTCTGAAACGGTAAAATTCTTTTATTTATAAAGCGAAAGCCTACACGTATTAACGGCTTTTACGCAGAGTATAAAAAGTTATATTTTTAATCTATTACATAAACTTTTTAATATCCTTCTTTCAAATTGTATACATTTTTTGTCCCCCGCTTTCACTGAAAGTGGGGGATATTAATTTGGGTCTGTCTGTCCGTCCGTCCGTCCGTCCGCCTACTGTATTTCTGTCTGTCTGTGACACTTTCGTTTCCGCCCGATATCTCGAGAACCCTTTGAGCTTTCGCAATGAAATTTTGCATAGCAACTCCCTATGGACTAAAAAAGAACTCTAATAATTTTTAGGTCAAAAAGTCAAAGGTCAAGGTCATAAATTCATAAATTCTGTCTGCTTTAAAACTATGATTTCCGCGCGATATCTCGCGAATTCTTCAAGCTTTTGCAATGAAATTTTACATAGCAACCCCCTGTGGCCTAAGAAAGACCTCTATTGATTTTGAAGTCAAAAGTTCAAAGTTCAAGGTCGTAAATTCACAAATTCCGTCTGTTTGTAACACTTTCGTTTCCGGGCGATATCTCCAAAAAAAAAAATGAGCTTTTGCAAAAATATTTAATTCCATAACTCCCTATGGATCTCTCGCCCCTCTCATTTTTTTTTTTTTTATCTATTATATATTAAAAGTCGCTTGGCACTATTTTTTGCACAGGGGCCTGTAGAGAGTTATTACGTATAAGACAGATTGTCGGCCGACATTATGTATTCTATTTGCATCTATTAGAACTGTTTGGTAAAGGCTAAATTAGACAATATGCATTGTGTAAAATTTGACAATATCGAACGTGAATATAAACATTATATGTGACCTAATGTTCGCATTTAATCAGACTTAACTCAATATGAGTTAAGTCATATTATGGAAATGAATAGATCAACTTCTTGTTACATAGTCAAAGAAGCATAACTCTTACAACATTATCATTACTGACTAAATCTTTGCATTTAATTTGCAGTACTCTGAAGTGTATCTAGTGGTCTAGTGGTATGTTGCTCGCTTAGTAAGCGAGATGCCCGGGTTCAATCCCCGGAAGATTTTTTTTTTTTTTTTTTTTTTTTTTTTGATTTACTAAATGATACTATTCAACATGTGTAGTGAAAAAGTTATGATGTATGGCGTGTACAAACTCGTAAAATCATTATTACAGCGTGATAAATATTCTGTATATTAAAAAGAATCTGCTGTACACATATTAAAGAATAAGCAATCAAATCTTTATATCCATATTGGCGTTTTTTTATTTGCTTCAATATACATGTATACATTTAAAAATTCTACAAATACGGGGGGGGGGGCAGTGTGACCCCCCCACCCCCACCCCCGAACTGCGCATGCTCTTCTTTTTTCCCTAAGCGGGGGACACAAATTCTCTGAATTAGCTTGTTGACATCACTTTCTAATGTTTATATTTTATATGCAATCTATTTACGAACAATTATACTGCACTGGTATTCATTCAACATATTTGCTGATTACATCATCTCTAAAAGAAAAAAAATATATTATTCTTTTGCCTTTTATAATTTTCTTGATTCAAAGTGATAGTTCCATTTAAGTTACAGAGAACTTATTTACGGCTGTAAACGAAACATTCCAAAATTATATGCATTTCAAACAATAATCTTTATACATATGGCTTTATATTTATGAGAATTAATTTTAAGAATGTTTTATTCCATTAAAAAGAAATTCGATATGTTTGATATGTTTGAAATTATATCTTTATTGAACAAATCTTGTTTGATAATTAATGAACGTAAAATAGTTTTCTGTCATAAAAGCTGTGAAATCTGAATTAGGTTAAAAGATAAGCATAGTTGAATTCTCCTAAAGAAAATAATTTGAATTATTGTATGATTGCATAATTCTTAGCTCTTTAATTGACTGATATCCAACATTGTAGAAAAAATTCTACACCATAGCTATGTTAAAGGACTTATCGCATGTTTCTAAATTATTTGAAATTAAAAGCGTAAAACGTTCCTTATGACCACAGTTTATAAATTTTGTGTATTTACTGCGGATAAACCGCGGTAATTAAACAATTATTGACTCAAATGAAAACCCCTGAATTAAAAACCTAACTTAATTAGATAGCGATCATGTGACCCTGTGACGTCAAAGGCGACAATGGCTGATCAGCTCTTTACGTAAATCTTACTAAAATATACGCGAAACAACCTGAATTTTCTGCGTTATAGAGGATCAAATCACTGATTTTATCGATATGAAATTTAATATCCATTTTATATTTTAGAATTGTCAGCAAGAAATAATCTGAAAAATCCGATAGCGAGAGAGACGCGGCGAAGACGAAGAAACTTCCCGTAACAACACAATTTGATTTGTCATTTTATCACATGTATGAACTTATTTGATTCACAAATTTAAATTACATAACTTTGTTATTCTTCGTTTTCAAAATAATATTAACTTATGCAAATATGCCTTCATATGTTTTGTAAAGGATGGCGGTCTTGAAAAATAATTTTCCGATCACGAAACATCGCCGTAATCAGACCTACAGATTCTAAATGTTTCGAATAAAAAACGAAAATATCTCAAAATTCTTATTCTTACACCTTAGAACTAGTTAATGTTTCTATTGTAATTGAAAATCACGTTAGGAATTATTTTTTTCAGCATTTTTCATGATTAAGCTGCATTTGTTGTTGACAACTCCGTAAATAGTGTGCAACTGCGCATCTCTCTATCACTGAATTGTCGCCTATGACGTCAGAGCAGTATTTCGCCGAAATCCGACTGAAATATGCATATTGCCGTATTTGATTTTCAACTCTCAATATCTCTTAAAATACGCTTTCATCAACGTTTATTGTATTCAGAATTTTAATAAACAAGGTTGTAGATAATATTTTTCATAAAATTAAGATTTTTGAAAAATCATGCGATAAGTCCTTTAAATGTTCACCTGCAGTGACCCTCCATGTGAACATAAGATTTTTTTTCTACATTGAGCTAAAAATAGCTAGGGAACTTCATGCAAATCCTTCTGGAAAGTTATTTCACATCCACCTGGCTTTCACTCGTAATATTTAGGGACATAGAATTGGGGGCTGCATGGGGGACTGCACCCTCCCGCTGCTTTTTTTTCTAAACGTAAAATATTGCTTTAAATGAAGCATGAAAATGTTCAATATGAGGCTGGTCGCCCCACCCAACACATTCCCAGCAACGTGGTAATGGACCTCAACACTCCCTCCCCTAAAATGACACTTGGAACTTAGAGAATTCTCCTCGTTTTGGAGGACTAAATTTTTTCACTGACAGGTAAATTATTATTTTCTTTCCTCATGACTCCCCACCATTTCAAAATCAATCCTTTGTGTCTGACATTTATTTTTTTCGACATTTAACTAAATTTGATTTATGAAATTAATAAAACTGCCTATGTTTATTTTGACGTCACTTCTCTCTTGTGTTTAGCTAGGCCTTCAGCAAATCTCAAGAAGTAAGTGGCATGGGATGCTTAACAAGTTTGCATGATTCAATCAAATAATAAAACAATTATTGTTGTTTTCTCTGTCAATACAATGATTTCGCTACCTTCGAAATACAATATGCAACAATTACCTACCTTTGAAATACAATATGCAACTCGCCCTTCTGGCTCGGTGTATATTGTTCTCCTTAGATTGCTAAATCATCGTATTGACCTCAGAAACAACAATAATTGTTTTATATTCAGATAATTTGATGGGTAATAATGCTTTATCTAGACTACACCTGCTAACATTCATTTAGAATTAAGAGGGACTATAATTTCCAATATTTGATCAGCTTACAAAAATTATCAACATTCATGAAAATGACACAGAAATAACAGAAATAACAATTACACAAGAGATAAAAAACAATAAAATCTTTCTTTATTGAATTAAGTTTGAGCCTGAACACATTTGGTATGGCAAGCACTGATATATTTGGATTCAATAAAAATGAACACAGTTTACAATAACGAATTCGAAAGAGAAAGCATGAAAAAATTCAAAATGAACAAACTGTATTTAAAGATATACAATGTATTTCTTTAGAACGGAAAACTCAATATGTTGGAAACTTTTTTTTATTATTATTCTTTAATTGTTTTTTTTTTTTTTTAAACATATGCCTTTCAAATAATTAGTAAACACAAAACAGTTCCCATTGTAAAATTGTGAAACCTGGATTAGGTTTAAAATTAAGCATAGATTAATTCTCTGGAGACAATTATAGACAATATCAAATTTTTTTAACAAATGAAAATGTTTTATCTAGACTATATCTGCTTGTAATTTTTTTTAATGTAAAAAGGAAAGAGATTTCTTGTATCTGATCAGCTTCATACATGTAAATCTACCACAATTCATGAACAATACAAGTAATACTGAAAAAAAAACCCAATTATACAAGAAATGAAAATATATTTAAATCCTTCTTTATTTGAATTAAGTGTGAACCTTAACTCACATGGTATTTAAAGCACTAAAAATAAAATTGGGTTACAGATAAAAATGAGTTTGCAATAGTGAAAAACATAAAAAATAACAACTGAGCAAATATATATAAAAAATAAATGAATGATTCTATTGGCGGAGAAAACGCAAAGTATTTTAAGGTAGTCCGATCCTCAGGTTCTAAAAACAAGCTTTTAAGTAAGTGAAAATGCTCACAAAAATATCTCTGTTTTCACATAGTAACCCGAATTTACCCATGGTATTTCTTCAAAGTTCATCAATATAGTTAATCATATTATATAAGGAAAATTATTAAATCTCAAAAATATTTTCAGGAAATGCGAATAAGAACACCAGCTATGCATTTTCTAATTGAAAATTGATCAACAAATATAATTTAGGATTAAAAAATATAGGTATCCAGGCATTTGGAGAGAATTGTATCTTTTTTTATGCTTACGCAGCTATGTTAAGGCTGTCCGAAGGCTTAATATGCATTAAAATATACATTTTATTTTGAGCTAGATTTTAATTTCAATTTATAATCGATCTATGAATTTGCAGTCAACGTGTGATAAGAGTGTAATCAGGTATTATAATAATGCATTTTTGTGATGTCACATGACTTTGTTGATCACGTGATGGACACTTATAAATTCCTAAATGTTGCACAAAAATCGCATCGGCACAAGTGCAAAACAACATTTTTGAGAAAAAATAGTCACACAAATAAATTCATTGTGATCTTTGGTACATATAAAGTGCTGGGGGCAAGTCTGAATTTTACTTCTTGAGAAAATATTCCACGAGAAATTCAACTTACCCACATACAAGGGGGCATTTTTCACTCTTTATCGCAATTTATACAAAATAGGATAAATTACATTCAATCCCCCAGCAAAATTCAGCAAGAGGACACACTTCTTTAGTAGATTCACACAGAATATCTTCAATTTATCTTTATTCATCACTTGTGCCAGTCAAATATATACACGATTTATAAATTCTAACTCTGTCCACGGATGTGTAAGGGGGAGCGTTTCACAGTAAATTTTTTGTTATTGATTGAATATATGTATATCGGACAAGAAAAAGGAATAACGATATTAAATTGCAATTGTTCAACGTCATAACAGCACACTTATGCGTAAAGAACAATCCATACACTTGAATCAAACAACAACGCTAAAAAATCTTAACATGTCAGGTGAAAGGAATGTAAAAGTTATGACACTTTCCCCGTGATGTCAGCTCAAGTATGCTCTGACTTGACGTCATATGCTATTATGACGTCATATCTAGGTAGTTCAGAGAAGCTACTACAGTTGGAACAGTTTAATATTTTACGGACAGCCTTATCCTAGCCGCGTCTGCAGTATTTTAGTTTTTCTCTTTACTTCATTGTTATGTAATACGTAGTGTAAGAAGCTTGTGCTATCATTGCTAGACATCACATTTCACATCTATTTCATATCGTACTAATAAGAATTGGTATCTAATGCTAGATTAAAAGAAATTTGATTTCTCTAAAAATGAATATTTTTTTTTTCTTTTATTGGGTACAAATGTCAACTTTTTCCAAGACAGCTTCTAAGACGTAGTAGAACCTTGAATCATAATGAGATGCATAAAATGAAAATGGTTGCATGAAAAGATCTCAATTTCAAGCTTCATTTTGAGACTTTTTAAATAAAATAATAAATTTAAGAGTTATCCTTCCTAACTGAGGATTGGATATCCTTAAACTATTTTTTGAACACATGTCTTTCAAATAGTAAATGAACATGAAACAGTTTTTCATCAATAAAACAGTAAAATATGGATTAGGTTTAAAACCGGGCACTGTTAATTCTTAATGAAAGAATAATTGACAATATTAAAACAAAAAATTGACAGATGAAAACGATTTATCTAAACTATATTTCTTTAGATGTAAAAAGGAAGAGATATGCGGCATTAAAAAGATGAACCTCTGGTATTCATTTAACAGAATGGTGACTGCAATATGACTCTAAGGTCACTGAATAGCAGATATATCCCATTCAGTGAACTTTCCAGATCTTTCAGTGAACATTCAGTTGACTTAAAGACGCAGGTTCATCCTGTTATTGGATAAAACTAAAAGCATTTAAATCTTTTCTATATTGAAAGATTGCTGAACATATTTAGTATGAAAAGCACCAATAAAACTGGTTAAAACATAAAAATGAACACATATTGTAATTATTAAAGCTAACATTATATATTTTTTTTTAAATGAACACAATGTATCAAAAGATACTTTTAAAATCATTGGTACATATGAACACGTTTTGGAAAGACTTGAGCTGGATTGAAGAAAAATTGTACGTGTTAAAATGAAAATAAATTGGCTGTCTAGTTTTGTTAACATGGGATATTTACTCTTCTTTGGCATCTGATCTAATCTTTGGAACTTCCAAGGATCCACATCCACTTTTAATGCCCTGTTCACAAATTTGTATTGGTTGCAGATTTTTATCAGATGGATCACTATTCGTTATCTTGACCTTGTAATTTGAGGGATCATTCACAGTTTACACTACTGTAGAATTTATTTTTTAAAAACTGAAGAAAGACTTCAGTGTATATTTGCCTTGAGGTATATGTTAGAAATAATATAAGTTTCTAGTTTATCCGGTTTGATCAGGTTACAAGAATATATATCTGATAATTACAGTTAGCATATGCTCTGTCGTAAACCCTGAAACCTTAACTATTGTTCTCTATATATTTAACTATTTATGTCATAAATCTTGAGAAATTCCACAAAAGTAATATTGAAACAACCTGCATCATTAATTATCGAAAACTTATAAATAATAATTTTTTTGGGGTAAAAAAAAAGGCCATAATTAATATCAAATATTACATGTATACTTTTTTGAAAAGTATCTTTAAAAAACTGACAAATTGTGAATAGCTTTGTATACTGAAACATTTGTTTTGACCTACACTAAAATCTGGATAAGCTTAATTTTGAATCGGAATTCATTCACAATTGAGCATAATCTGCGTAGATTACACATTATGAATATAGACTAGTTTTTAAAGAAACAGTATACTTGATTGCATAAATATTTGTTTTAAGATTTAAAATGAAGTAATTATTATATTGAATTAAATTATCTCACAAAATTGAGTTAGCCCAAAAAGAAAAGGCAGTGTGTTTGCTTAGGTTATGATATTAGTTATGGATTAATGTGTATGGGAAATAATATCTACATATGTACTACTCTTATAAGCTGTTAATATTGAATTGATTAAAAAAAGGTAAATGCTGTCTTTTAGTTGATTAAACCTGCCATTTTATTCCCATAAAGAAATTCCTTTTGTTAATATAATGTACACGTATCATACTATGAAATATCCTTAAAAATAAACAGATTATTATTGTCTTATTTGAGATGATTTGTTGTGAAATTTTGAAAATTAACTTTTTTTTTTTTACATTTTCATACATTGGCTATAGATACTTAAACATAATTGGAAATGTTGTAAAATATGGAAGAAAGATGTATCAATTAGACAGCTCTATGAAAATTGTATGCAGTTTGTTTTAAGTCTGAACAATAGCTTTGAAAAAATAACAAAACCTGACATATCAAATTTTAAAAATGGCATAAAGGGTGTTGGCAAAAAGCTTGCACTTGCACTTTGACTCAATTGTTTCTTTTAGAATGAAACATTAAAAACAGTGAGCAAACTTACGTAATATTGGTGTAAATGTATCATTATTGAAATCTGATCATTAAGCAAGGCTTCTGAAAGCTAAAGATGATTATACAATGACACTTTCAGCTTTAAACGAATATATTCAAAATTTCATCTAAAACGGTGAAAAACTAGTTTTGCAAAAAAAAAAGTAAACCAAATTTTCACCAAACAGGCAGTACAGTGCATTTTATCATTTAACAGATATAAAAAGGATCAAAGTTGTAATCATAAAAAAAAAAAAATCATTGCAAAAAAAAAAGGTGTATATCATCAGAAGACTTAAGGGGTTCTTAAAGAGAATTGCAGTCTTTGTGAAACAATAATGATCAATACAACCTTTTTTTCGGAATCTTAACGGACTGAATAAGTTTTAAAGAAATAATGCAAAAATTATAAAAAAGGAATGGATTAAAAGATTAGACTGACGTCATTTCATTCATACTAATCAATGCTGTCTCTTTGTCTTTGTCTGGGTCCTGAATTTCGTCTTGTCTCCTGCTTGGATGTTTTCCTGTCAAATGCAAAATAATACATTTTCTAAACACAAGTATGGAGAAGGTTGAGATAACTTTTGACTTTGATATACTTTTTTTTATATACATATTTTCAATTTTCATCTTCCAATTATATGCAAACACGAAAAGTTTAGCCTTCTTAAAGCAATCACAGAGCTGAAACTGAGAAACCGTCAATGGATCTGGTTTACAAGTTCCAAAGTATAATTCGAACACTACATTTATTTTCAACATCTTACCTTATATTTAATGATAAATGTCTCTGATATATGAATATAAAGCTCACGGCGGTTGTGACATGGTCAACAGGTGATTTTTACTCCTCCTAGGTACCTGATCCCACCTCTGGACTTTCTAGGGGCCTGTGTTTTATGCCCTCTTCATAAATTTGTATTGTTTATAGATTTTTGATATCGATCACTGTTCGTTATCCCCCCCCCTTTTTTTCATGCAATTTTTCAAATTAATGTTAAACAATGTATATTACAAAACATTTTAAATAAAAAGATTGTTATTGTCTTTATAGTTACGTAGATTTTTCTTTAGGTAAAAACATGCACAAAACACTGTTTTACATTAGGAACATAATTTAATGATTATTTGGAATTCTATATTTAACCAGAAGCATTTTTTGAAACTTTGAAATAGGTAGAGAGAGAAATTGCTTTTCAGCGCATTTGTTTATCCTGTCGAGGAATTTCTCTTTGGACAATAACACAGGAATAACACATATCGTGCTACCAAGAAAGGTCAAAATAGACAGGTTTCAGATTATATGCTTCCACAATCATAATTTTAGCTAACAAATTATACATTGTAAAAATACATGCCAGTGAATGATCAATTCAATTTGATTTGTGTGTCTTCTTTGAGTATCATAAAGGTTGATGAGTCTATGTTTATATGCAACTGCACACAGTTGAAAGCTGCAACCGCGTTTCCTAATGCAGTACACTGATAATCCAGATAAACATGCAATCAGAGTAAAAACAATCATGCAAATTAAAAAGGTACTTCTGCTCCCATCCCTCTTATGGTTTCTGAAAAAAAAAATATCATGAAATAATTATAGAGAAAATGCTTTCCTTATTTCTTTTTTAAAATGTTTTCTCTACATTTATAGAGCATAATAATATAAAAACATAATAATCATTATTTAAAAAATGAATTTGTATATTAATTACCTATCAATTATATTTGGTGTTGAAGTTTCCTGTACATCTTGTGCAACTATAGTTTGCAGAGTAGTCACCCTTCGTTCGACGACGTTAGAAAAACAACCAAAATCTGAAAGACACACAAGAATTGTTTAAGGATTTACAAATCCACTTAATGTTATGAATAATCATAAGTGCAATATAAAAATTATAAAACTTAAATGTAGGTGAGTGCATATATAATTAGATTTTCTTTACAGCTTTGTTTGATAAAATAAAATGTTCTTGTTTAAATTTTCATACTTTGCCTGCACTGTATAATGATATAAGCATTTCATAATGTAGAAAGTCTAAATTAAATAATTATTTAGAAAAGAGTTTGCACTTTACAACAAATAAATATATGAATAGGAACAATTTACAATTAACTTGGTAATTATATTTCATAAATAGCTTCGAGATGAACTTCTTTCAATGCCTACACTTATATGATGTTGTCGAATTATATGATTGTGGACATGCAGGGAAAGACGTTTTACAATCTGCCAAATAATTGGCACGGACACTTTTTCTTTCCGTGTCGAACATGGCACATATTCCACCTAAAAATCATAAAATCTCAAAAGAATTGAATTATCCACAAACTCTATATATATATATATATATATATATATATATATATATATATATATATATATATATATATATATATATATATATATATATATATATATATATATATATATATATATTAGACATATACTTTCAATACTGTAAATAAATGTAGATAGAAACAGATGATTAAGAATTACTCATTTATCAAATACTCTCTCTCTCTCTCTCTCTCTCTCTAAAGTTGTACTACGTCATTTGACTATAACTGGAAATTTCACAACATTTTAAGAGGTAAACATCATGAGATACACATATTTGTATGTATACCATTCCATTTACAACAAAGAATGCAATAGTTGCATGTTTATTTTGACATACATCAATATTTTACCATTTTCGCAATCTCATGAAAGTTGAATGTGTACACTGATCATCTTCATCTGTACTTGTTCTATTCATACAACTCCTATCATAATCTACTGATCATACGAAATATAGAAGGTGAAGCTATTCTTTAAAACAAAAGAACCTATTTCGAAAAAAAATGTTCTTAAAAAATCGTGTACCAATTTTAACAAATAGAAATCCAGAATCTTATACAGTTCTCACCAATTATAAGCAGTGATGGGGCACAAACTTCCATTGTTTCATTTGTCCAATCATTGATAACACAGTGGTACTCAAAAGACCTGCAGGAGTGGTTCCACTTGTAGCAGCTTTTTCTTTCAATTGCTTTTTTGAGTTCTGATAAATTTTTGGGACAGGACAAAACATTGGAAACTGTTTTTAAAGAATCAGTACAGGGAATCACATATCCAAATGTATTTTTATTGACATTCTGCCATACCTGTAAATTAGATAGGTCATTTAAGCTTCACATGCTCATTGTGAACGGTGATATGGATTGTATATATTTAAACAATTAATATTCTGTAAATCATTCACAATGTAATCTGCTTTAGGGTTTATTAACCCTTTACTTGTTTCTTTCTTATCAATATAATTTATGTAATTCTATTCTTAAAATATATCCTATACGTTGCAAACTGTAGTGAAATGGTTTTTGACATATAATTACATTCATTATCTTTATTTTTCATATATTGATTCAGATTTTCATAAATGCAGTACCATTAATTGCAGAATGAATTCAAACAGACATCTTTTTGTGTTGAGTGACCTACAATTAAACCATCACATTGTCAACAAAAGAGCAGTCTTCATACTCAAGCAGAGAGCGTTGAAATAATCTTTCACTATTTTGATTCAACCATATATTTGTTCATCTGTTTTAGGTTTAGGCAAACTGTGTTTTAAATTCGATTTACCTCATTCTGATAAGCGCCAAAAATTAAAAAAAAAAAGACGAGTAAAATTTAGAATCGAAATGGAAAGACTTTAATTTTACGAATAAATTCAACAGGCTGAAATGTCCTTTAAAAATGTAAACTGTATATAGATAACATATAAAGCAAATTTTATAAATCAAAAACATGTATAATAACTGGGTTTTTTTTTTTTTTTTTTTTTTTTTTATTTTGTGTTTTTTTAGCTTACAGTGCGGTATTTCCTCGACGACAAATCACTTATACATAAATAGATCATGAACTCATTCAAATATCCTGCTATCCAGATATTTGATAATGACAACGAACAAAAATGTATATAAGATTTCTAAATCTTTTACTTACCTTGTCCATTAAGAACTCAATCGAAAAAAGGCAACTATGGAAATCACACAATTCAGTATTAAATGCAAATAGCAACTTCCTCCGTAAGTGCAAGTATTGCATGGATTGGCGTTGAAACTAATTATGATACAAACTTCGGACAAAGTCTGCAATTTATAACATTATTTCCGTCTTATCGAAACTCAGTTAGCAGTACTATTGAAAACGATTACATTATAAATAATGACACTGTCAAACAAAATAATATTAAGAGGCAAAAGTGGGTCAGGTCGTTCGACATTCGGATGTTTACATGAAATGAACTTGAGTGTCTCGGGTTATTCAGGTGCACCTATATGTATGAAACACCGTTTAAGTATTTATTTGATATTTCCTGCAAACGAATGCATTATTTCATAAAAATGAATGCTTACATGGCCGTATTTTGCTTGTCAAGAAATTTTTGCTAGTTGATGAACTATTTTTTGTTTGTTTAATTGTTTGTTTGTTTGTTTGTTTGTTTGGGTTTTTTTTTTTTCTTTTTTTTTTTTTTTTTTTTTTTTTTTTTGGCCTGTCAAACAATTTTTGCTACTTCATTACCTTTTTTTTTTTTGCTTGTCAGGAAATTTTTGGTAGTGCCCCCTCAACTGTCAACTGAAAAATTTATGGGTGCCCCCCCCCCCCAACTAAAAATGCTTCTTACGGGCCTTCGCCTTGATACTGGAAAAGGGTTGTTGATATCAAAAGATTATTTTAGACTGACATAAGTAATTGACCTTTTCATATTCAGGCATATAAAACAGTGAGTCTTTTAATTTAAAAATGAAGAAACTGATTTGCTTGCTCACTATTTAACTTTCATATCATAAAAGTGAACATTGTTCTGAGAACATCCTTGCAAAAATCAGAAAATTCCTTACATTACACATATGTACAAGAAAAAAAATTGCTTACGCATACATTTTGCTTTCTTTTGATTTATATTTGAATTTTTGGAGCAAGTGCACCAGGGCCTATTTACCATTAACCATAGTTGGAAAAACTTGGTTAACTGACAACTACATGCAGTACATATGAGCTGATTGATTTTCATGCATTTTTGTTATTTTACGCATCATTCCATACCATGACAGCTAAACATATGAGATACTCATTAAATTTCTAAATTCAAACGTTTATGATGTACTCATTGAAACCAATTTTAACCTTTGTCTGCCTAACTGTCGTATACTTTTACTTAATAATTCTTGTATTCATTAAGGTTTGTGGTCCACTGGCCTATTGTTTGCTATAAATCTAGGTCTCTGAGTACTGAAATGACAGGATCTACTGACGGGTTGAAAATCGATACTTTTAACTCGAATTGAGTAAACATCAGTGAAGATCACACTTACTACTTAAAACTTGCGTGTTCTACTTTGTTCTTTATAACAATCATATTTAACGTCAATCAAATAAAACAAAATCTTAATTCTGTAAGTTTATATCCCATGTATTTAATAAAATACCTCCAGTTTACACAACGCTTCCACACTGGAAATGTCCAATCTAAAACTTGCCCAAAACAACAATGCAATGTTTATGAAATTATTAATTTTTCCCTAGACATTTGTTCTTTCTTTTTTTATTTCCACACTGGATTTCAGATAATTTCTTCTTCATTTATTGAATTTATCGACCTTTTTTTTTTTTCTTCATAGAAAAATATTTTACACTATTATCAAATATGCATAATTGTAAGTCAAATTTGGGTTCAAATATTTATTTTGAAAAAAATAAATATATGAAACATTTTATTATAGAGACATTTTACATGTACAGATCTCAGTTTCCTTATACTTCTACATAAATGATGCAGCAATATACAGCAATGCACAGCGTATTTTGGGAATTAAGCGAAAACCCGTCTTCGTGCAGCGATCAACAAGATTTTTTTGTAACATGTATTTATAACAGTTTTACACACTCTGCTTATAGATGGAGGTTAATAGAATAATAAACAGAACATTTCAACTGAAAATATCAATACATATCGCAATACAAATAGAAATATCGCAATACGAAATTCCCAGCCAATATCCACCCCTATCTTTCCCTAGGTATTGTACATTTAGTATGTAATCTGAAGAATGACAAGTGTTCAAAAGTCCTTAATAATGTAAGTGCTTATTGACCCTCACTTTCATGAAAGTGCGAGATTAGATTGCTTTTGCCCGTCTGTCTGTCTGTCACAAAAATTTAAGCAATTTTATAAGAAAAAGGACTTTAAATAATGAGTTTTAAATGTGTAAGGGGAGATCCCGGATCTATTAACAAGCTGTACATAAAACTAGAAAAGATTTAATTTAGGTAATTATCTACAGTATAAGATTCAACGAGAGTAAATTTGTAAAACAGTTTCTGTACAAATGTTACCAATCAACTCGACAATGTTCCAAACATCGAATGTCCATGCCTAGAAATAGTTAATTGTTGTTATAAACGACAAATATTGGAGGTTATTGTTATGTAACAATTCTTGGAAGTATAAACTAAACAATTTTAGAATTAAAACTGCATACATTAGCCTAAAAACAACTTTTTACTGGAAACTTTGACAACTGCGAGGCTATCATCAACGACATATCTGTATCTTTTTTTGAAGTGACACTATAACAGGGAAACAGCGATCGTAAAAATTACAAAAAAAGAACAGCACAAATCTGAGTAAGTTCAATTCAAAGAGTGTTATTTCAATATATAATATTAATATAATTTACATTTAAGTAAGGCAGACGATCATTGTTATATATTAATTATTTTATTAGTTATTTTAACTCTTAAAATTGACCTAGATTAATATCAGAAAAAAAGATAACTATGTAAACCAAGGTAATACTACGGAAAACGAATTTGATGGCTCATAAAATTGTCATAACAGTTTTGACATACACTTTATTTACAGAATATAGTTCATTTGCAGACAATTGTATCGTTTTTAAAAGTGGAATGGGGGGGGGGGGGTTCAGCCAAAAAACAAAAAAACGAAAAGTTTGACAAGCAAGATAAAAAAAATGTAAATTTTCAAAACTCTGAATTAAATTTCGGATATGTTTTTGTGTTTGATATGGAGGGTGTGTGTGTGGGAGTGGGGTGATAGAAAACCAAATTTTTTAAAATAAATTATCGGATCACCCCGATTTGACTGTATTGCAAAAAAGAGAATAACTAGCCTTTTAATGAACATTTTACAATTAAAAAGTTTTCTTTTAAATGGAAGGAAGCAGCCCCCCCCCCTCCCCCTCCCTTCACGATACTAAATGCATGATTTTAGTTAGTTATAATGTATATTTGTGTAACATTTTGTAATATTCTGATGAGTTGTCAAGCCAAGGGCGAAAAAGAATTGAATTGAGTTTTTGAATTTATTAGAGTACGCTATTGATTGAACCACTTGAGTTGGCATACCTTTCAAGTTTCCAAAATTTCCAATAAATAAAATTATTATATAGTCTATTTATAGTCTCTATATAATCTATACAAACGCAAACAGTTCATAACACTGTAGTAAATGTAGTAAATTATCTCAAACATGGCTATAACATTATATTCGGTGTTTCTATCTGTATTAATTGTCAATTGGTATTATAAATGACCTACTGTTGATTGTACGAATATATTAAAAATTTTGCATGGTATTTATTTTAAACCTTATAAACACAGAATTTTCAAACTGCATTTACATGTATGCATGTACGGTATGACATATTACATTTTTCTACAGTTTGCTTTTGCCTATGTTTGCCATTTACATGTACCGTATCCAAATTCGATTTTTTAACAAAATGCTATTTTTAAAATCCATTCAATTTGGAACAGTGGTAGCCAATCAAAATGATACAACTGTTGAATATATAAATACTGACTTTGACTTCCTAGTTGTACACATTCTCCTGTTGTAATATCACACGTATATCGGCATGATTGTGGACAGGAAGATTGACATCCAACTCCATAATTCCCTTTGGGACATGATTCTGTACAGTTGATTCCAAAGGACCCAGGAGGACATGCTAGTGGATGCAGTCAAATAAATACGAAATTATAGTATTTACATTTAAAAAAAGCTTTTAATTCGCTACAAAAACATTAAGATAGTTTGAGTTATGTAGTCTCTTACATGTCTTTATTTATTGTATTTCAAATCAACACTATTTTCTTCATAAAATGAGAAATATATCTCTCCTGGCAAAGAAAATCCTAAAAGTTAAATTTAAAAACGTCTATCCTGGAATAGAGATTAAAAATTTTCTATGCGGTGGAGCAAACTGTGTATACCATGCACATGGAAAAAATATATATCCTGGATTTGTAAATTATGCATAAATAGCAAAATGTTACTCTAGGCTATGATGATGTTACTTGTACACATTTTAAGGTTATAAATTTATACGCACGGACACAAGAATTTGCTTCCTTGTCGAACATTTTTCCAGCTAAGCAAACAACTGCATCTCTACAAAAGTATTACACATTTTCACAACATGAATCAGTATTTAAGACGGAAAAATTCTGTTTCAAAAAACAACTAAAAGCAACTAACTTTTCTCTGCCACATTGAATTCTTCCTACGTAAAAGTAAAATAAAATAGTTGATGCAATTCGCGGCTAGGATAAGGCTGTCCGTAAAATATCAAACTGTTCCAACTGTAGTAACTTCTCTGAACTACCTAGATATGACGTCATAATAGCATATGACGTCAAGTCACTGCATACTTGAGCTGACATGACGGGGAAAGTGTCATAACTCTTACATTCCTTTCACATGACATGTAAAGATTTTTCAGCGTTATTGGTTTATTCAAATGTCTGGATTCTTCATTAAGCTTAAGTGTGCTGTTATTATGTTGAAGATTTGCATTTTAGTATCGTTATTCCTTTAACCTGTCCAATATACATCAATTCAAACGATAACAAAAAATTCACTGTGAATCGGTTCCCCTTTACACGTCCGTGGACAGAGTTAGAATTTAAAAATTGTGTATATATTTGACTGGCACAAGTGATTAATAAGGATAAATTGAAGATATTCACTGTGAATCTACTAGAGAAGTATGTCCTCTAACTGAATTTTGCTGGGGCATTGTATGTCATTTATCCTATTTTGTATAAATTGCGATAAAGAGTGGAAAATGCCCCCTTGTATGTGGGTAAGTTGAATTTCTCGTGGAATATTTTCTCAAAAAGTAAAATTCAGACCTGCCCCCAGCTCTTTATATGTACCAAAGATCACGATCAATTGACTTATCTGACAATTTTTCTCAATGATTTTGTTTTGCACTTGTGCCGATGCGATTTTTGTGCAACATTTAGGAATTTATAAGTGTCCGTCACGTGATCAACAAAGTCATGTGACATCACAAAAATGCATTATCATAATACCTGATTACACTCTCATCACAAGTTGACTGCAAATTCATACATAGATTACCAATTGAAATTAAAATCTAGCTCAAAATAAAATGTATATTTTGATGCATGTTAAGCCTTCGGACAGCCTTAACATAGCTGCGTTCTGAAACAACACATTTTCTCAATCAAACAGGTCAGTAAGACTATATTTATAGGTTATTGATATTTCCGTGCTAAAATGACATGATCAGACGAATTTCCTTCTTTCCATATACTTTTTTTTTTTGGAAAACATATCTCCCACGAAGAAATCTCAAATTTTCACTTTCATTATCAAACCTACACATGTACATATAAAACTGTCGGAAAAGATGACTCTATAGGTAAATTTGAAAATCTATTTTTGAAGGAATGTACTATTTTTGCAAACTAACATTCACTCAGATGGCAGAGAGATAATGATAAGGGAAATAAAATCAAAATTCATAGTCAGTGAATAATAAAAGAGCAATATGCATTTCTGGTGGTCGAATCTTTCAAACATTTAAAGAAAAAATATTAAGGATCAAATTAAATCCGTTTCTCACTCGTCAAATACAGTTAATATGAAATTTATTTTTTAATCTAAACAATATAAAATGAGTATTTTATTCATTTATAACATGTATTTACCTCAAAAACTATTGATCTATACATGAGCTATTATATACATGTAGGTTTGGATTTGTTGTGCAGCAAAGTCCAGTCTAATCAACAATCGATCCGTCCATCAAGTGCAAAGTGTGAAATTATGATGAAGAAATTAATGAGATCATTTATTTTTAAACTGGAGAGTTTATACATGTAATATTCACATTTGCAAATGTTTTCTTTTATATAACACTATTAAAAGCAACTGGTATCTATATCTGTATAAACACGGGTTCATCGCTTCATAAACGTTCGACGTAATTTCTCAGTGACGTCATAAAAGGTCGACGCGCAATCAGTGGATCAAACACGTGTCGTTGGGTTTGAAAAATAAAACGTTTCACGCGTTAAAGATTATAATCAGGCAAATATAAAATATGAATAAGTCACAAATGTAAATATAAGTAATAAGGTATCATTTTAAAACATCTATCGGGCTATAAATACGGGTTGGTATGAGATCAAATCTATCATAAAGCCCTTTGGGTTGAATGAAATTAATGATTAAATGCCAGTCAGCTACATGTACATGTAATAATAATTAAATAATTATCGTTTAATATGAAGAAAATCTTATTTTACCCATTTTAATCATAAAAATTAACTTGCTTAAGTGATTTAGAGTACAAAAACCACACTAACGTTAATTTTGTCTCACTGTGAAATATACAAGAGGTTTTGTACTCTCGGGATGCTTCCAAAATCATCTAATATCATATCAAATTCTTACTTTTTGTGAAAGGCGCACGTGTATAGTTCCCTATCCCGGCCAACTCTTTTCATAATCCCTGTAATAAGACTTTACCTGCTAATATACTGTTCGCTTAAGTAACTTCTCTTAGCCCTTCATGCTGAAAAAGCGGTCACAGATACATGCATATTAATGATGTTAGTTGCTTCTACACTGCATTGGATTGAGACACTTAAATGCTATATGATCTACTCATGTGGTGTTCATTTAGTCTTAATTTAAACGAATTGCAAACCGATTAAGTCATCCGCATGGCGCAGTGGTAGAGCGTACGCTCTAGAGTGGCGGAGTAAGGAGCTGTTCCTTACGTCGCGGGTTCTAATCCCACTGTGGGACGTGGAGACCAGTCCTTCGTATGAGATCGTATAAACCGAGGCCCCGTGTCGCAGTAGGTGCTGGCACGAAAAAGATCCCTCAGTGCTTAATGGCCCTAAGTGCCGAGTATAAGTCAAATTTTGCAACACTTTACTGGTAAGTGGTGGCGTCTTCTTATGAGTGAAAGATTTTCTAGATGGACGTGAAACAATACACAATCTAACAAACAAGCAAACCGATTAATAAATATACTTTGCCTACGTACCCGTACTTTGCCTACGTATTTACTCTGTAAAAGTGCATTGTAAAAAAAAACTGTCTGAGGCTGGTGGTCTGCTCTTGGGGCTAGGTCTCGAAATCGGGCCCACTGTTGACGAGATATTGCATCGGCTATGGCATTATGTTTACCAGGAATGTGTTGAGCCATAAACTGTAAATTGTTTGTTAATGTGATAAGCATAAGTTGTCTAATGAGAGACATATCTCTCTCAGATGATGTCATTTGTTTTTTAATAATGTGAACCAGAGCTAAGTTATCAGTATGAAAGATTATCTTTTTGTTCCCCAAATAGTGAAAGCCAAGAATTAGGTATTTTAAAATTCTAAAAATGCTAGGTCTAGAATAGTTGGTGTTTCTGCACAACATTTGGCCTACTGTCCCTTTAAATAAAAGACGCATCCTTATGATGTCGGTAAAAAGCTGTAGATTTTTTTTTTTTAATGGGGGGGGGGGGGGGTTACATTCAGTATCTGGAAAATACATAATTCCATTGAAGAATTCCAGCCACATCTGCATATCTAATTTCATAGCTTTAGTAATGTTCACATGCTGAATAAGGTTTATAATTGCCTATCATAGCACTGTAGAAACCCCTGTTAAATACACGGCTATGCAGAATGGCCTTGGCAAGGCAATCAGATTTTGGAACGCAGTTCGCAGTTCGCAATTCGCAATTGAAAAGTGAACTGCATTCCAGAACGCAGTTCGCAATTCAAAATTTAAACATAAGTCCCGGGGTCTGAAATTTTGAGGGTAGGCTACTAGTAGTCAGTTACCACTTCTGTGAAAAAATGGTGATGGTACCGTCTCTAGTTTCTGAGATATAGAACTCCAGTTTTTAGGCCCATTATATAATACTATATGAATAAACATCGGGCCCGGGGACATCGAAGTCCCCAGTCCCAGGGTCTGAAATTTTGAGGGTAGGCTACTAGTGGTCAGTTACCACTTCTGTGAAAAAATGGTGATGGTGCCGTTTCTAGTTTCCGAGATATAGAACTCCAGTTTTTAGGCCTATTATATAATACTATATGAATAAACATCGGGCTCGGGGACATTGAAGTCCCCAGTGCCGGGGTCTGAAATTTTGAGGGTAGGCTACTAGTGGTCAGTTACCACTTCTGTGAAAAAATGGTGATGGTACCATCTCTAGTTTCCGAGATATAGAACTCCAGTTTTTAGGCCTTTTATATGTAGACCTCCTATAAATAGCAGGCAAATCCCTTCCCATTACATTGTATTCTTCTCTCTGGGAACACCTCTGGATTTTATACGAAAATGTGTTTAGCTACCACATTTAATTCTAAGTGAATAAACATCGGGCTTGGAGACATTTTAATTAATATACACAAGAACATTTCAAAACACTAGTCACATAGCTTCCTTGATATTACAACTTTTAATATTTTTATTGCGGTGGATATGTTACATAATATATTTTTTTCAGTTCTGTAAACCTTTTTCTTTAACTCTAAAGGCATCACTAAACACCTAAAGGGAATACTAGACAATGAATCAATGAATGAACTCGTATGATTCCATCAATGAATGAACTACTATGAACCAATCTCCATTGAAATTAAAATTCCTCACAGCATTGCAATATGACGTACATGTTTTAGTTATCATTGAGAAAAGTGATTGTCACTTTGTTTAATATTTTGATTCTTATTTCAATAATTGTAATGTTATCCATTTTTGAAATTTCATGTTCCTTTTATGGTCATTTCAGAATAATATTATTTCATAAAAATTGAATAATCTGTCAACTAGAAATAAACTGAATACGTGTACATGTGCGTGGTAAGTAATTCGGGTTGATAGGTTGTTCACCATTTTTTAGACGAATCCGGCAATTTCAAAAAAGGGGGAGGGGGCGGGGGATTTTAAAAAAGTGGAAGATGATATCCAATATATAGAAGATATCAATATATATAATTTAAAACGAAATGTTCTTCTAATTTTAGAATTCATCCTCCATAAATATGTAGAAATAATATCTATATTTAATAAAGGGAAATCCAAAACCTTTTTTCAAAGTAGAATTTTTTTTAACTTTTGTTTGATATTATAAAATACATAGGCAACATTTTTTTTAAAGATGTCAGACATAATTAAAATATAAGCATATATGTCAAAATGTAAATATGGAACATTTAGGTAAACAGCCTTAATAAAGATGCTTAAAAACGGGTTTAAGATCCAAAACTTAAGTCCTATTGTTCATAGTAGAAAAAAAAAAACTTTATTTCAACTTTTGTTTGATATTATAAAATGTAGAGGTTACATTTTTTCTAAAGATGTCAGACATAAATTAAAACATAAGCATATATCAAAATGTAAACATGGCACCTTTCGGTATACAACGTAAATAAAGATGCTTAAAAACGGCTTGAGTTTACGAAATAATTATTATATTAAATTTTAACTATTATTTTATAAATATATTTACATTCTTAATAATAGTATCAGGGAAATTTTCAGAAGTATAACTATGAACATGTATGAAAAAAACATAAGTAGAAGTAATTGCCCTTGCCAAATTTTTTTTCTTTACTATTGACAAACTATAAAAGAAATATACTATTGAAAGATATTTTTACAATATTTCTATTACACCAAATGAAAGCCATTTTTTTTTAATGAGACTCATTCTTATTATCCACGAAGATCAAAACCTATGACGTCACATGGGGTTGAAGATACCTTAAATATAAATAATAACTAGACTCATGAAAGAAGTGTATATCCTTTCTAATCGTGCTTTGAGTTTGTAATACAGAGAGAGAGAGAGAGAGAGAGAGATTCCGAGATTCCAAAATCTAAAAAAAAAAAAAAAAAATCCGATAAAGTTAGTGTTCCTATGTGGATGCTTATTCGGTGTGTGTGTGTGTGGGGGGGGGGGGGGGGGGTTCATTTATAACGAGTTTACTTAATGTGTTTGTTTGTTTGTTCTTTGATTAACGTCCCTTTCTAGAATTTTTCACTCATATGGAGACGCCACCAATTGGCGGTGAAGAGCTGCAAAGCTTGACCTTTTGCTAAAGTGGGTACTCAGTACCCACTTTGGGTGGGCACTCAGTACCCACTTTTTTCCAAGGTGGGTACTGAGTGCCCACCGCCTATTTTGACCGGGTTAGGGGGGTCCCAGGTGGCAACTCGGGGTGTGGGGCAGTAGTACTCCACCAGGGGAACATTTTGGGGTACTTTCGGAAACTCTGTCCCTACCCCTCCGGACGGGAGGGGGGGGGGTCCAGAGTGAAAATCCGAGAATTTTCAAAGTCGTTATTTGTGAGGTGTCATTAGATTTGTATTGACGAGTAGATTACAGATATATATATTTTTTTTTTCCCGTGGGACATCCGGTTCGTCCGGAAGTCGGGTATGAAAGTCCGGAATTTTCGTACGCCGAGTGAAAAATACAGGTTTTTTGACTATAAATCTTTTCTTTATAGAGCTAGGTAAAAGTTTTTATATCATTTTCTTCGTCTCAGTGAGACAAAGAATTATATCTAATCAGATTTATTGTAACTTAAAAAATAAAAATTTTATGGGCTTATTTAATGTAATTTTGGACTTAGAAATTTTTGACGCGTTTGAAAAACATACTCATAAGGGTATAATTTTTTTATTTATAGAGCTAGGTAAAACTTTTTTATATCTTTTTCTTCGTCTCATTGAGACATAGAATTATATCTAATCAGATTTATTTTATCTTGGAAAATAAAAAAGTTACCTCCAAAAAACCTTTAAAATTAAGGTCAATCTTAAAAGTGGGTATTCAATACCCACTATGCTAAAAATATATTATTTATTGACCTACAACAAAATTCTTTATATCATTTTCTTCGTCTCATTAAGACAAAAAAGAATATTTAATCAGATTAATTATAACTTAAAAAATAAAAATTTTATAACCTAAATAGTGTTATTTGGACTTAGAAATTTTCGACGCGTGTGAAAAACATACTCATAAGGCTATAATTTTTTTTTATTTATAGAGCTAGGTAAAACTTTTTTAGATCATTTTCTTCGTCTCATTGAGACAAAGAATTATATCTAATCAGATTTATTGTAACTTAAAAAAT